>NC_047108.1:47385664-47985664 GCF_902500255.1 Thalassophryne amazonica | reverse complement strand
CTACTGATGCAATGTTTGCTCTGAAAATACTGATGGAGAAGTATAAAGAACACCAGAAGGAGTTACATTGTGTTTGTGAATCTAGAGAAACCTTATGACAGGCTGCCAAGAGAAGAGTTGTGGTATTGTATGTAGAAGTCTAGAGTGGCAGAGAAGAATGTGAGGGTAGTGCAGGACATGTACAAGGATAGTGTGACAGCAGTGAGATGTGCAGTAGGGATGACAGACTTATTCAAGGTGGAGGTGGGATTACACCAAGAATCCACTCTGAGTCCTTTCTTGTTTATGTTGATGGACAGGTTGATGGATGAGATCTGACAGGAGTTTCCATAGACTATGATGTTTGCAGATGACACTGTGATCTGTAGTGAGAGTAGAGAGCAAGTCGATTCTAGTCTGTAGAGGTGGACATATGCTTTGGAGAGAAGGGGAATGAAAGTCAGTCGGAGTAAGACTGAGTACAAGTGTGTGAATGAGAGGGAGCCCAGTGGAATATTGCGGTTACAAGGAGTAGAAGTGGTGAAAGTAGATGAGTTTAAATACTTGGGGTCAACTGTCCAAAGTAATGGAGAGTGTGGTAGAGAGGTGAAGAATAGAGTGCAGGTAGGGTGGAGTTGGTGCAGAAAGGTGGCGGGAGTGATTTGTAATTGAACAATATCTGCAAGAGTGAAGGGGAAAGTCTACAAGACAGTAGTGAGACCAGCTCTATGTTTTACAGCTTAGAGACGGCAGAACTAAAGATGTAATGATTCTCTTTGAGAGTGACGAGGAAGGACAGGATTAGGAATGAACATATCAGAGGGACAGCTCAGGTGGGATGGTTTGGAGACAAAATCAGAGAGGTGAGATTGAGATGGTGTGGACATGCAGAGGAGGCACCCAGGATATATAGGGAGAAGGATGTGAGGATGGAGCCACCAGGCAGGAGGAGAAGAGGGGAACAATGAGAAGTTCTATGGATGTGCTGAAGGAGGACAAGCAGGTGGTTGGTGTGACAGAGGAAGATACGGAGGACAGGGTGAGATGGAAATGATTGATCTGCTGTGGCGACACCTAACAGGAGCAGCCAAAAGAACAAGACACCCTTATTCCAAAATAGATGAAATTCATTTTTTTTCTCAAAATTTTACACACAATACCCCATAATGACAATGTAAAAAAAGCTGCTTTGTTTTTTAGATTTTTGCAAATTTATTAAAAAAAACAAACCAAAGTGCATAAGTATTCACAGTCTTTGCCATGAAGCTCAAAATTGAGCTCAGGTGCATCCTGTATCCACTGATTATCCTTGAGATGTTTCTACATCTTAATAGGCTAAATGCCGCTAACTTCCGTTCTGAAACTTCCGGACTTTTCATACAGCTCAAGTACTTAGCCTACATGCTAGCACTTAACTAGGGCTGCCACAACTAGTCGACTAGTCACGACTACGTCGACTATTGAAACCGTCAACAACTAATTTAGTAGTCAACGAGTCGTTTATTTTATTTAAGTCTTTGTTTTTCTCTCCATTCATAGTTTTAGGCAGCGAGCCGTCCTGCCGTCATTTGGACGTTCAAATTTGGATAAGACGGCCGATTAAAACAGTGGCCGTCTTGTTCAAAGCCGTTTAAAATGCGCAGTTTACCGACGGAGCTGTCGGTGTGTGTGTGTGCGCGCGCGCGGAGTCAACCCGAGTGAACATGTTTAAAAAAAAAAAAAAACCGAACCAAACCGTGGAGCTGCCTTTACTCTCTGTACTTTCTCTACTCGTGCGGTTCTGATGGCATTGTCCTGTTTGAAATGAGATTAAATAAACAGTTAAATATCCTTAAAAATGACAATAAATAATGAACGGAGCATACACGGGTAAAAAACCCTGCTGTGGAGAAGCTGCAGTGATGTTCAGAGGCACAGATCACATAAAGCAGGCGAGAACTCTGAACTTTAACAGCTGTTCTTTTCCAAAGGTATTTATTTTTTCAATCTTAAGCTTAATGTAGTGTTCAAGCACAAAACATGACTGATAAGGAGAAAAAAATGACTTCATCACACTAAAATGAACTGGAGTCAGAATAAAAATACAAGCTGCTGATTTTTGTTACGTATTTTTCAAAGTTATTACAAGCTGCAGCTATATGTTTTATTCATTTCAAAGTGAGTTACCTCTTATTTTATTCTGATTTATTTATACAAAAATTATGGGGAGTCAACATTGCATTGTTCTGTTCAGTTTAAGTTTATATCAAGTTTTCCTGCACATCTGTGTATTTTTTCCTTCTTTATAAGAGTTTGGTGTTTGCATTTGCTCCACAAAGTTTTTAAAACACAATAACATGTTCACACTTTTCTTTAAAGCAGTTCTGTAATTTTGCAACAGAAACAACCACAAATCAGAAAAAGTTGGGACTATATGTAAAATGAAGAAGTTCTTCCAGAGTTGTGTCTTGGTGGCTTCCCTCACTTGTCTCCTTCCAGCATGGACATTTAGTTTTTGAGAACTGCCTACCTGACACAGATTTACTATAAAGTACCACACTGTATGTATTTCTGAATGGTTGATGTAAATTAAGTCTAAGAAATAGTCATTGATTTGGAAATGTTCATGTTTTCATCCCCTGACATTTTTCAGATAATGCTGCAGGCCTTAAATTTAGGAAATTACGTACGATCTGACTAGTCAACTAATCACAAAAATAATCATTGACTAGTCGACTATCAAAATAGTCGTTTGTGGCAGCCCTTCTCTTAACTCGTTGAAATTATAAAAGTGTAGAAACAATGTAAATAACGTTAAAAGAGCTATGACATTAACGTCATGAATATTTAGGTTGTCTATATTTTAACGAGTGAGGTTAATGTCATGAATATTTTGTGTTTCTGTAATACAATACCCTAACCTCTATTTTAATCACAGTTTCAAACAAGGAGTCAGGGGAGCTCATGGTTAGGTCTGAGTGCTTCAGATCCATGAAGAAGAGCCAGAAACCTCACTGTCTGAATGTAAGAGGAAGTGAAGTCTTCCTGCAGGTTCAGTTCAGGTTCAAAAGAAGGTTCCTTCAGGTTCAAAAAGAAGTTCCTGTTTTGTCAAAATCAAGTTTCTACGAGTCATGTCATTGCTGTGAATTAGATACGATAAACACCATCATTGCATTTATCGGTACCTGAGACGTGAAATATTATGCATTGCAGGGTGTGCCAGTAAGAATGTGAAATGAATGGCTCTCACAGAAGCAAGATTTGGTCAGAAGTTATTATAATTTTTTTTTTTATTTATTCTACACTGATATTTGAAAATAAGTAAAGTGAGATAAATCACAATCCATTACATTTTAGTCAAGACCCAGGTCGAAATTCTTCCAGGTGCCCAAGTCCAAAAAAGCAATTAGCCACATGCTTTTCATCATGATTAGTCTCACTTTATTTATCTACGTAAATTGTATCAATACCTGTATCACTTTGCATGTTTTAAAGTTTACTAATAGATTCCCTGTGATTACATTGGCAGCTGCTATAGTTTCTATAAAAACATATTTGTGTTGTAACAGATTGTGCTGAGGGATTCTAAGCCGGTGGTCTTAACTGAGATGCTAGTGTACCTGTGTGGCAGGTACAGCCTTATGTAGTCATGTGGCAGCTTTACTGTACCAGACGGCGCACTATTCCCAGCTGAGACTTACATCAGTTCCCCCAGTGTTCAGTTGCACAGAAACTGAACAAAAGTGGCACAAACCAAGGACCATGGTAACAAGCCTTTTAATGACTCTTACATGTTGTATACGTATGGGTGTCTTGAATGTTTCTTACACGTTTTTATTTCAATGCAGGGTATCAAACCTGGTCCAGTTAATGAAATGGCCATCATATCTGCCAGAGCAAGAGAGAGAAGACTAGTAGAGGGAATCAGGTATGTGTTGTCTATACTACACACACATGTATGGCAAAGCCATTTTCACATAGCACACATACACTTACCTACTCCCTTGCTTAAAGACACTTTTCTTCCTACCAATAGGACTATGTTTGGAAGTATACTGGAGTATCACTTTAAATGCACACAACTACATGCAACCCCCCCCCCCCCACACTCACCGTATTTCCAGGGATGTACACACGCACACACCTTTATACAAGCAACCCACGAGTGCACAATGCACACACACACACTGCCACACACAAAGCTCACTTATTTACATTCAGTACATACAGTATGCACTAGGCTTTTGGACTTACAAATTATGAAACATTTGTTTGTCTTTCTTTCCACAGAAGCAACTTGTATAAAGGAGTAAGCTGCCCTCTGCCAAACATCTCCAGTCTGAAAATCCAGGAGGCATACCATGGACTTAGTGCGGATGAAGTGCCCATAATCACCACAATGGCCATCTCCAGTGATGTACCTTTTGTTGATTCCCTGTTTGGTCCAGTGCGGGAGGGAAGTGTGCTGTCCTATCAACTTCCTTGTAAGGACAGTCCCCAGTACCCGTCCACACCAAGACACCCCTTCCCCCCACAGCTGCCTCTCTCTGGTTACAAACTGGGCCCTCTGCCTGTGCATTTGCCTTTACTGAACATCAATTTCATCAAGTTTCAAGTTATTTGACTGCCCTTACATCATGATCAGGGAGGGTACTCATACACTGAGCGTTCAGCACCAACCCTTATTACTGGCAGGTCCAGGGGCAGATGCTCATTTCAGGTGTGAGTGGTGCGGACTTTGTTGTTTATACAGAAATGACATTTTATCCAGCGTATTCCCTGTGGCATTGAAGTCACGCAAACCATTAAAAAAGTTGACCATTTCTTTTTATTACTATCTCAATGCCTTCTTGTCAAATTAATGACTTGATTACAGTGTAAATATTGATTGGAGATACTCTGTTGGAAATTAATGTTACTGTATTGTGTTTTTGTCTGTGATGCATGTTTAGGAGTAATAAATTAATGAATTTAAGCATTTTTGGCATTTTGGTGCTTTAAGTTCAGTTTCAAAAGGTACAAGAGGGATTAAAAGGACAGAAGAAACAAAAGCAGATTACCACTTGAATAGTGTTTTAACAATGTAGCAGTTAAAGGTCCAAACAGTAGGCCTATACAAACAAATGTCAAATAATTCTGATTATGGAACACAACTAAGATTTGATTGAATATAAAGAAAACTTATTTATGCTAGCTTCATAAAAGCGTTGTTAATGAAGCGCTCACTCAGGGTACTGCACATTTGCACCAAGTCCTCACACTTCAGGGTCTTTGCCCTGGCCTTTACCAGAGGCCCATTTTGATAGTTTGTAAGGAGACAAGCCACAGTGTACAAATGATTTATGTTTCGAAAAGCCCGTAGAGGGATGACAGAATCAAAAATCTTGTGCTCCTTGATCCGGCGAATGGCGCGCTCTACATGCACCCTCAGGCGTGCTATGGCCTGGGTCTCCCTGACCTCAGGTGCAGACATTTGAGGTTTGCCCTTGAGGTAGGCTGGTCTGTAGATTTTGCATGGTACAATGTCCTCAATGAGGAAACCTCTGTCCACCATGACGGCCATTTCAGGCTTCAGAGACGGAGGATGCCAGATTCCCGGGTAACCTACTTGTCGCTGACAGACCCAGCATACATGCAGAGACAAAGGTCACTGGCCCATGCAGAGCGCAATCCCAACGAGTCCCTTCATGTGCAGTGGGACTTGTATGATGAAAACACCTCACTCTGGAGGAGAGGGGAAGATGGTCACTGACACTTCAGCTCGGTGCAGTCAAGGATGACTATGGGGTCAGGATAGTCCTTGAAAGTCTGTTGGCAGATTTCCTTCGAATCTCCTCCTCAGGTAACCAGATTGCATGGAACCAAGCACTGTGAAGAGGAAGTTGCTCCACTTCGTGATGATCCTGCTGACTGTGGACTGATGGATATCATAGCATTAGCAAGATCATGTTTGTTAGGATCCAAGGACAAGGTATTCAAAAATAAAAAAAAGCTTGTCAATGAGTTTGAAGGGAGTGGGTGGTTGCATTTGACTCTGTGAGAGCTCCTCTCTGGGCTTGGCAGACACTGACAATGAATGGAAGATACTCCTCGAGCAAGCTCCAAAAAACGCATCAGTTGATCATAACGATGCAACCTAAAGAAATCACATGCAGATCATGCAACAGAATATACACAAACAATTTTAATCAAATCAAATCATTTCATTTATATAGCGCCAAATCACAACAACAGTTGCCCCAAGGCGCTTCATATTGCAAGGGCAAAGCCATACAATAATTACAGAAAAACCCCAACTGTCCAAATGACCCCTGTGGCAGCACTTGGCGACAGTGGAAGAAAAACTCCCTTTAACAGGAAGAAACCTCCAGCAGAACAGGCTCAGGGAGGGGGCAGTCTTCTGCTGGGACTGGTTGGGGCTGAGGGAGAGAACCAGGAAAAAGACAGCTGTGGAAGGAGAGCAGAGATCATCACTAATGATTAAATGCAGAGTGGTGCATACAGAGCAAAAAGAGAAGAAACACTCAGTGCATCATGGGAACCCCCCAGCAGTCTAAATCTATAGCAGCATAACTAAGGGATGGTTCAGGGTCACCTGATCCAGCCCGAACTATAGCTTTAGCAAAAAGGAAAGTTTTAAGCCTAATCTTAAAAGTAAGGAGGGTGTCTGTCTCCCTGATCCGAATTGGAGAATTCTATTCTAGAATTAACAGGAACCAATGAAGAGAGGCCAATATGGGTGAGATATGCTCTCTCCTTCTAGTCCCTGTTAGTATTCTAGCTGCAGCATTTTGAATTAACTGAAGGCTTTTCAGGTAACTTTAAGGACAACCTGATAATAATGAATTACAATAGTCCAGCCTAGAGGAAATAAATGCATGATTAGGTTTTCAGCATCAACTCTGAAACAAGACCTTTCTAATTTAGAGATATTGCGCAATGCAAAAAAGCAGTCTTACTATTTGTTTAATATGCGCATTGAATGACATATCCTGATCAAAATGACTCCAGATTTCTCACAGTATTACTAGAGGTCAGGGTAATGCCATCCAGAGTAAGGATTAAAAAATTTAATTCAAAACATCTGCAAAATACATAGGTTACTGTTGAAGAAAACTTAAGTTTTGCCACAAAGAAGTGAACTAGCTACCTAAATGGATGTCAGACTCTTGCCAGGATTTGCACCTGGAATCTCCACCCAAGGGTGGCGGTGTTACTATTACACCACAAGAGTTTTTGACAGAATAAAACAATCAAATCCCCTCCATAGTGTGCTAGATTATAACAAAAACCTATTGCACGTTACAGACTCCCCCTTCCCTCAGTCACACACACATTCTCTCATCTACACACACACGAACACGCTCATCTGCACACACGTTAGCCTACCTGTCAAGACTTACCTTGTAAAGAACCTGATATCTTTGTCCGAGGCAGAAAAACGGTGGATGCCGAACCGCTGTCTCAGTGTGAGGGCGACTTGCTGGCGTAGCAGGCGATTTTCCTCCTTGAGGGACGCATTTTCCTCCAACACCAAATCCACGACTGCAGGGTCGGGCGCCTGTGCATAATCATGTTTCATGGGGACGTTGGTGGAAGGGAGAAGTTGTTCCACTCAAACAGCACAGGAACCGCTCCCTTTTTCAAAAGACGTCTACCTGTCCCCGACGCTAGTTCACGGATGTCCTCTGTTTTAAAGTGCTGGCTACACACCCGGGTATGAGGCGTCACGGTAAATTTTTCCCGGCGAATAGCGTTGACCCACTTCCACCTCAGCTCCACATCAACTGATGTACTGAATTGTACTTCACGGATGCCGAACACTGTGGCACACAGCAGTGTTCGGCGGTTGAAGCAGACACTCTCTGATATTTAAACGTCGAGTTTTTCATGTTACCTCAGGTAGCATCACAGCTAACTACTAGAGTGTACCAGGCTAGAGTCTGAAGCTAACGGAAGTGCTCGAGCTGGCCAACATTTCAGCGGAAGTACGTCACAACAGCCACTGGCATTTAGGGAATTGGAGTCCACCTGGGGTAAATTCAGTTGACTGGATGTGATTTGAAAAGGTACAGACCTGTCTACATACAGTGAGGAAAATAAGTATTTGAACACCCTGCGATTTTGCAAGTTCTCCCACTTAGAAATCATGGAGGGGTCTGAAATTTTCATCTTATTTGCATGTCGTCTGTGAGAGACATAATATATATATATATATATAAAAAGGAAATCACAATGTATGGTTTTTTTTTTTAATAATTTACTTGTATGTTACTGCTGCAAATAAGTATTTGAACACCTGTGAAAATCAATGTTAATATTTGGTACAGTAGCCTTTGTTTGCAATTACAGAGGTCAAACGTTTGCTGTAGTTTTTTACCAGGTTTGCACACACTGCAGCAGCGATTTTGGTCCACTCCTCCATACAGATCTTCTCTAGATCTTTCAGGTTTGGAGTTTCAGCTCCCTCCAAAGATTTTCTATTGAGTTCAGGTCTGGAGACTGGCCAGGCCACTCCAGGACCTTGAAATGCTTCTTACGGAGCCCCTCCTTAGTTACCCTGGCTGTGTGTTTGGGGTCATTGTCATGCTGGAAGACCCAGCCATGACCCATCTTCAATGCTCTTACTGAGGGAAGGAGGTTGTTTGCCAAAATCTCGCAATACATGACCCCATCCATCCTCCCTTCAATACGATGCAGTCATCCTGTCCCCTTTGCAGAAGAGCACCCTCAGAGTATGATGTTTCTACCCCCATGCTTCACGGTTGGGATGGTTTTCTTGGGGTTGTTCTCATCCTCTAAACATGGTAAGTGGAGTTGATTCCAAAAAGCTCTATTCTGGTCTCATCTGACCACATGACCTTCTCCCATGCCTCCTCTGGATCATCCAGATGGTCACTGGTGAACTTCAAACAGGCCTGGACATGTGCTGGCTTGAGCAGGGGGACCTTTCTGCTCTGCAGGATTTTAAACCATGACAGTATCATGTGTTACTAATGTAATCTTTGTGACTGTGGTCCCAGCTCTCTTCAGGTCATTGACCAGATCCTCCTGTGTAGTTCTGAGCTTTCTCAGAATCATCCTTACCCCACAAAGTTGTTGTGTGTTGGGGGGGGGGGGGTTTGGCTGGACAAGGTTGGGTTGTTTTGTGTTTATTTCCTTCCCAGGTGATTTGGGGCTGTTCTCTGAGGAAAATGTGCTGCAGAAGAGTCTCTCTCCTCTGTTACGATGATTGGCTGCACCTGTTGCATTCTCGTGCGGCTCTCTATCAGGACAATCCACGACACCTGTGATGTTCACGTGCAGATCTGAGGACTTCCAGCTGGTACCAATGTAGTGATGAAGAACTACATTTAAACCAGCAGTGAGTTGGATAAGATTGCCGGAGAATACGACCTTGTGACGACCGTGTGGGGACGCTGAGGGCCGTTTCAGAGTCTGACATCGCGCCTGTGAAGGAGGACGAGGGTGAGAGACAAACGTTGTCAGCACACGGCAGAGGTGAATATTCTGAAAAGTTTATCCGTGAATGTAAATTGGCGTCTTATACGCAGCTATAAGTAATTATTGGTGGAAAGAGTTTGGCGTGTTCCTCACGGCAGTGGCGTGCGGATTAATGATCCTCCACTAGCTGTGAGCAGCAGCCTCCTTGAATTAAGTTGGAATTCAGACCTAAACGTGTAGCTGATAAGTTTGCCTCCAAACAATATTTCATAGTAATAGTGTTGAATAATCTCATCTCTGTTCCTCCTTCGCAGAGTACAGTTCTGGGAAAAAGTCACCTGGGGGGGTGTCGGCGGAACTCCTGAGTCCTGAACGTTCGGACTCCGACTGTTGAGACGCTGAAAGAGCGCGCCGCCTTTTCACCTCACCAGAACTTTAATTAATTAGTATTTTATGTATAGCACAAAGGGGAGAAAAATAAATGTTTTCTTTTTGGAACTGCTTCTGATTATTTCATGCTGGGTTCAGTCAAATACTGGACCGCTCCTCACTCTGTGTCTTATCCATAACAAAAGTGAGCTCTTGCATGGAATCCCAGACCGAGGGAGACTGACAGTCATCTTGTGTTTCTTCCACTTTCTAATAAATAATCATAGCAGTTGTTGTCTTCTACCAAGCTGCTTGTCTGTTGTCCTGTAGTCCATCCCATTGGAGTGTGATTGATTGAGTGTGTGAACAGGTGTCTTTTATACAGGTAACAAGTTCAATAAGGTGCAATTAATACAGGTAAAGAGTGCAGCATAAGAGGGCTTCTTAAAGAAAAAATTAACAGGTCTGTGTGGGCCAGAATTTTTGCTGGTTGGGAGGTGTTCAAATACTTATTTGTAGCAGTAACATACAAATAAATTATTGAAAAAAAATCATACATTGTGATTTCCGGATTTTTTTTTTTTTTTTTAGATTATGTCTCTCACAGTGGACATGCACCTAAGATGAAAATTTCAGACCCCTCCATGATTTCTAAGTGGGAGAAATTGCAAAACCGCAGGGTGTTCAAATACTTATTTTCCTCACTGTATAAGGTCCCACAGTTTACAGTGCATGGCAGAGCACAAACCAAACATGAAGTCAATGGAATTGTCTGTAGACCTCTGAAAAAAGATTGTGTCAATGCACAAATTTGGGGAAGGGTAGAGAAACATTTCTGCTGCTTTGAAGGTCCCAATGGGCACAGTGGCCTCCATCATCCGTAAAAGAAAGAAGTTTGGAGATTTATTAGAGCTGGCCACACGTCTATACTGAGTGATCAGAGGAGAATGGCCTTATGGGCCTTTCACACTGCAAGCGTTGATGGCATTAGATGCTTCGCAGATTGTTTAAAAAGCATTATTTTCAATAAGATGCTTCGTGTTTTTGACGCGCTGCTTTGCTTCACATCAAAAGCTGAGCTAAAGCGACGTTTCGCAGGGAGCACGTGCTGCAGCTTGTCATCAAGCTGCTGTAACAGGTTAATAATATTACTTTGAGTAATGCTTCAAATCCAACCAAATCAGACATTAGTCATAAATCAGTTATTGTTCTATTAGTACCTGTTTGAATTGGGCAGTGAGTTTGTCCGTTTGCACTTGAACGCAGCTCATATGTCAGTCACATTGACCCGACTCACGCGAGAGCGGGTTAATGCTGCTTTTGGCCATGCGATAATGCGAGAGATAAGATGTGCAATACTTTGGGTCCTGATATAAAACATTTTTTTGGTTGATTCACGTTTTAGAGGTTGAGTAAGAATGTTTTTTTTAACCATAATAGGGAGCCAAAGTCTCAAAAATGGGTTGAACCTGACATGGTCTGCCATACTTTTTATTTGTGTTTTTCATGTTAATTCTGACCCTAAGCAACAATAACTGGAGGGTCTGCTCTGCCGTAAATATTGTGAAAAAAAAATTGTGCCCATTTTAGTGTATGCATCCTTCTTTTTATCAGAAAAATGTGAGAGGTGATTCTTTCCCTCAAATCGTCAGTGGTTTGAGTAGGCTGTCAATAAATACGAGTACATTCCAGTTACACAGAACATATGTGCTGACAACATACACTGACAAAATAACTCTTAAAAGACTTTTCTACATGATTTTGGCTCAATTTAATGCAAAAAATAGGCATTTTCTCACTTTTTTTCAATATTTTCATCTTTACTTCATTGGTAATCAACTATTACCCCAAGTTATGACATCAGCCAATATGCCATTCTTTTCACCAAACAGTGTACTCATTTCACAGAAAAAATTATAAAAATCCAACCAAAATCAATTGATCTGTAATGATATTACTGCTAGCTGGCAATCACCAGGCTCAGAACCTCAATAGAATTTAGGCTACTCTCAAAATTCCAAAACTCATGCATTATTTGAATATGGTTGCTATGTCCACATTATTTAACATCATGGCCTATGCATCTTTTTAATTTCAGCATAGCCCTTTTCTTGTCACACAAGAAATATAATGCAGCAAAATGAGTTTCATTAATTTATTGAAGGAACAAAATATTTGAACATAATATCTGAACAAAATTAACTTGGTGCAGGTCCCTGTGAGGTGGGATAATCAGGTGGGAGTCACACTGCAAATACTGCTGGGGACAAACCTTCACCCTTACCGCCTGAGGAGACAGCAAAAAAAAAAAACAAAACAAAAAAAACGGCTGGGTGGGTTATACAGCAACGTGATAAAAGATGCCCCCCCTTTCTAATACATACACTCACACATGCAGTCTACTTACATGTCGCTGTCTTCAAGCACAAAATCCTTGAACATCTGTTGGGGTCACCGGTGCAGAGACATGCAATCCCACACTTCACATTGGCTTTTGCACAGGGGCATCCTCGAGCACACATGCTTTTCTTGCAGCAGCAGTATTTGGTGTGTTTGAGTTCAGATGGTTTTGGCTCTTTCAGCATGATGGTTGCCACCAATTTGCCATTGACAAGGTGTCTCCCAAAATCAGTAGCAGCTGGGTAGGTTGGCTGAACCATGTATGCCTGTTTACACACAGCCAACTGATGTAGAGCTCGGCGCAGGTGTAATAGGAACGCATCTTCAGTTGGTGGAAGGCAACGCATGTCTCCTTTGATGCTCACAAAGAGATGGGCTCGCAGTGCATCCAGAGTACCACTAAAATCACTCCTGTCATACAGTGACATCATGTATCTCCGTGCTGCTGTTATAACCTCTTCCTGAACATCCAGGCTTTCCTCAGGGTTACCATACCTGCACAGTGGCAGAAGATCTGTCAGGTGTTTAATAGTAGTTGTGTAGGCCCGCCTTTTTCCTTTTCTGTACAGATAGCTCACTGTGTCACATCCGGAAAGTATGTAAGTGCCGAGGAGAAGGGATGTTAGATCTGCAGCTCCAACATCATACTTCTCCGCCAGAGCTTCTGTGATGGCATGAACAGGTAAAAAGATATCCATCTTCTTCACCCACAGCTCCTGCAGCCTAACCATATGTGAGCTGTAGTACATGCACATCATGACCACATCTGTGTCCGTTGCAACCACTACAGCCCGTTTGTGGTTCAGAATTTGTACTGAGTATGCAATGTGAGCAAATATCCTAGGGCCAATAGCTGGGAGTCTCCTGCCTCAACCAGACTCATGTCAGTCTGCAGTGGCTCAAGAGCACTCGGTTGCACAACCAGAGCAGGTGAATGCAAACACACCATGCTGCCTCACCTCACAGTATCCTGTCTCCTTGCAAGGTCCTACAATGGCAGGCCCTTACCAGCAGCTCCAGCACTCGCCAGTGGCCCATTCTGCTCAACCAACAGTCTCGCTAGTCTCTCAGCAGCCAGTGCTAGCCACACCTCAGCCTCAGTTTGCAGTTGGCCCAGTAGTGAACCCTCCAGCAGTCATTTCATCACAGTCTATTAATTTGGAAGGTGTGCACTCTCTAATGAGTCTGCTGGACTGCTTAATTACATGTTATAACACAAGACCGCCTGGCACAGTCCAGCATGCAGCAGCTGATCGCTCCCTGAGAGCCTGCAAAGTTTGTGGTGACCCTGCCCACTCATCGCTTTTGCATTGCAGAAGGAATAATCTCTGCCTACCATGCTTCTCTCCAGGACATTGGAAAAAGAACTGCCCAAAGAAAGGCCAAAGGCCTGCACATAATAGGACACAGGACACTGCTAACCAGACCCAGCCTTCAGGAAACTAGGACACACACTCGGAGAGGGGCAGTGTGAGTGAAAAACAGAGAACCCTCATTGATGAACCGGATCTAGAGCTTCGTCGTGGTCCAGGGGACAACGGAGGATCCAGTCTTTAGTGAGTTGTTCTACACCCAGGTCTGAATGAATAACAATGTTGAGATAAAGGGTATTATCGACTCAGGGTCCATGGCTTGCACACTTAGTGAGGTGGCAGAGAACCAGCTCTTGGAGGCAGGAGCCATAATCAGTCAGCCTAAGTCAGCAGAGTGTATTTTGCTGTTTGGTTCAGAATCAGAAGAATCGCCTTTATTGTCATTGTAATTTGCATTACAACGAGATTGAGTGCAACTCCAAAAAGGTGCTTTCCGTGGTGTCAGTAATTTTAGCCAAATAACGATAGTGAAATTTAATGGTAAATTATTCAGAATATGTACAACTAATATAAACATAAGGTAAAATAAAATAAAATAAAATAAAACGTGGACCAAGTAAAATGTAAAACGAGAATTATATACAACTGTGGAATCATGTTGCACAGGAAAATTGCACATGGTTTACAAATATTGCACAAGAAACTTGAAAGGTGCGGATTAGAGTGATTTGTTATTGTTCAGTGCAGTGATCGCTCTGGGGAGAAAGCTGTCCCCGAGTCTATTTGTCGTAGTTCTGATTGACCTATACCGTCGTCTGGAGGGTAATACGTCAAACAGGTGGTTGCTGGGGTGGGATGTGTCTTTGCTGATGCTGGCAGTTCTGCTGAGGTAGCGAGAGCTGGCAATGTCTTCCAGGCTGGGCAGAGAGCAACCAGTGATCCCCTGGGCCATTTTGATCACCCTCTGCAGCACTCTCATGTCTGCTGCTGAGCACCCCCCCCCCCGTACTACGCTGTGATGCAGTACGTCAGGATGCTCTTGATGGTGGCTCTGTAGAACAACACCATCAGCTTCTCCTCCAGATTGTTTCTCCTGAGCACCCTCAGGAAGTGGAGTCGCTGCTGGGCTTTCTTCACCACCGCTGTGGTGTTGGCAGTCCAGGAGAGGCTGTCAGAGAGCTGCACTCCTAGGCACCTGATGGAGATGACCCTTTCCACACAGTCCCCTTGGATGTAGAGCGGGGCTGGGTCAGCCCTGTTCTTCCTGAAGTCCAGGATTATTTCTTTTGTTTTTGTGGTGTTCAGCGGCAGGTTGTTAGCTGAATACCACTATGTCAGTCGATTTACCTCGTCTCTGTAGTCGGTCTCATCCCCCCCTGAGATGAGCCCAATCATGGTGGTATCATCTGCAAACTTTATGATGGTGTTTGTGGGATGGGTCGGAGAGCAGTCGTGCATGTAAAGGGTGAACAGGAGGGGGCTCAGTACACAGCCTTGAGGGAAACCAGTGCTGAGTGTGATGATGGAGGAAAGGTGGGGGCCAAGTTTCATGGACTGTGGGCGGTTTGTGAGGAAGGCCTTGATCCACTGGCAGATGGGGTGGAGATGCGCAGATGTGTTAGTTTCTGGACCAGTATCTCCGGGATGATGTGGTTGAAGGCTGAGCTGAAATTCAGGAAGAGCATCCTCACATAGCTCCCCTGGTGCTCCAGGTGGCTCAGTGCGGTGTGGAGAGCTGTGGTGATAGCATCTCTGTGGAGTGGTTTGCCCTATAGCCAAACTGGTGGGGGTCCAGAATGGGAGGCAGACAGGCTCTGATGTGCTGAGAGACCAGTCTTTCAAAGCACTTCATGACCACAGGCCTAAGTGGAACAGGCCTGTAGTCATTTATGCTCTTCACTGCTGACTTCTTTGGGACTGGAATGACGGTGGAGGATTTGAGGCAGAGTGGAATGATGGCCTGTGATAGGGACAGGTTGAAGATGCAGGTGAAAACTCCAGCCAGTTGGTCAGCACACGCTTTGAGTACCTTTCCAGGTACACCATCGGGGTCGGCCGCCTTCCTGGGGTTCACTGCTTTCAGCACACGTCTAACTTCGTGTTCCTGAAGTGTTAGCATGCTAGTGCTGGAGGGTGGTGGGTGTGGAGTTGCTGCTGGTCTGTCTGCTTCGAAGCGGGCAAAGAAGCGGTTTAGCTCCTCTGCCAGTGAGGCATCAGACCTAGCATTTCCTGGGTTGCTGCTTCTGTAGTTGTTTATATGATTTATTCCCTGCCACATCTTTCTGGGGTCATTTACAGCAAAGTGGTCCTCTATCTTTTTCTTGTAGGCAGCCTTGGCCTCTCTGATGCCTCTTTTCAGATCGGACCTGGCCGTGCTGTACAGGGCCCTGTCCCCTGATTTAAAGGGGGTGTTGCGGCTTTTTAATAGGGACTGGACTGCACTGTTCATGGTTGTGGCGGTAAGCAGACATACCCAAAGTGCATCTATGACCTGACTCCCTCTATCTACGGAATGAGGTGTGTTGTAGCAGTCCTAGTAGTTCCTGGCCAAAGAGATGACCTTATCATTGTTTCAAATGTCCTGAAAAAGCTGATGAGTGTTCTGAAGAGTGATGATAGCTATTGGAGACATATCTTGGATGGATGCAGGTATTCTCTCCCTGATTACGAACACTTCCTCAACACCATGTCCTGTTGAGTCAGATGAAGTCAGGTGAAGACCTGCCGGATGTCATTGGCACAGTGCGGTTGCCCTGTGCTGTCACGCTTCTGCCGCAACAGGAACACTTGGTGTGGGGAAAACTGCACAGACACAGACAACCGACTCTTCTGCATGCTGTACCGTAGGGTGCCTCCAGCCCATTACCAGAAGCTATGCCAGGTCCTGTCCGACATGGAAGAGAGAGGTATCATATGCAAGTCTGTTAGCGAGTATGCATCTCCTCTAGTCATGGTGTGGAAAAAAAGACAGACAGGCAGTTTGAGGATCTGCGCAGACTTCAGGTGGCTGAACACACGAACACTGAAGGACGCACGCCTGCTCCCCCACCAGGCTGATTGCCTTGCAGCCCTCAGTGGCAGTGCATTCTTCAGCACTATGGATTTAACCTCAGGGTTTTATAACATCCCTATGTGCAAAGAGGACAAGCACTACACTGCCTTCACTACACCAATTGGGCTTTTCAAATACAACAGAATGCACCAAGGACTCTGCAACAGCCCTGCGTCATTCATGCGCATGATGTTAGGTATTTTCATGGATCTCAGCTTCACCAGTCTGCTCTGTTAGCTGGATGACTTGCTGGTCTTTGCCCCGACTGAAGAGGAAGCCCTTAAGAGGCTGGGTGTTGTGTTTCAGAAGTTGAGGGACAACCACCTTAAGTTGAGCCCAAAGAAATGTAAACTCCTGTACAAGTCAGTCAAATTCTTGGGACACATTGTCGATCATGAAGAGGTGTCTGTGGACTTATCCAGGGTGGAAGTGATCACCAGGATGCCCAAAGAATCTCTGATGGAAGAGGATGGCTGCACGCCCTCAGTGAGAAAGCTGAAGTCCTTCCTGGGCATGGTCTTTTTCTATCAGAGTTTTATTCCCCGATGTTCAGCCATAGCCAGACCACTGTTCACCTTGACGGTTGGACCCATAAGAAAGGGCAGGCACCTACAGACCAGAAAAGGGGCTGTGCGAAGTTGCTGGATATTGGCAGGAACTGGTACACGCTGTCGCATACGCCGGTCCAGAGCATCCCAAACATGCTCAATGGGTGACATGTCAGGTGAGTATGCCGGTCATGCAAGAACTGGGACATTTTCAGCTTCCAAGAATTGTGTACAGATCCTTGCAACATGGGGCCGTGCATTATCCTGCTGCAACATGAGGTGATGTTCTTGGATGTATGGCACAACAATGGGCCTCAGGATCTCGTCACGGTATCTCTGTGCATTCAAAATGCCATCAATAAAATGCACCTGTGTTCTTCGTCCATAACAGACGCCTGCCCATACCATAACCCCACCGCCACCATGGGCCACTCGATCCACAACATTGACATCAGAAAACCGCTCACCCACACGACGCCACACACGCTGTCTGCCATCTGCCCTGGACAGTGTGAACCAGGATTCCTCTGTGAAGAGAACACCTCTCCAATGTGCCAAACGCCAGTGAATGTGAGCATTTGCCCACTCAAGTTGGTTACGACGACGAACTGGAGTCAGGTCGAGACCCCGATGAGGACGACGAGCATGCAGATGAGCTTCCCTGAGACGGTTTCTGACAGTTTGTGCAGAAATTCTTTGGTTATGCAAACCGATTGTTTCAGCAGCTGTCCGAGTGGCTGGTCTCAGACGATCTTGGAGGTGAACATACTGGATGTGGAGGTCCTGGGCTGGTGTGGTTACACGTGGTCTGCGGTTGTGAGGCTGGTTGGATGTAGTGCCAAATTCTCTGAAACGCCTTTGGAGACGGCTTATGGTAGAGAAATGAACATTCAATACACAAGCAACAGCTCTGGTTGACATTCCTGCTGTCAGCATGCCAATTGCACGCTCCCTCAAATCTTGCGACATCTGTGGCATTGTGCTGTGTGATAAAACTGCACCTTTCAGAGTGGCCTTTTATTGTGGGCAGTCTAAGGCACACCTGTGGAGGCTTCGCGCGTCACGACCGATTCGCTGATGAAGTGAGACAAAGGAACACCTCTGTTTCGCAGTGTTAGAGGACAAGTTGGGACATGCCTATCTCGGCTTTCAGTGCTTACCAGTCGAGTGAGTATAAGAGAACTTGTGGAGAGCTGGACATGTCCAAACTTGTCCTCTAACACTCCGAAACGGAGGTGTTCCTTTGTCTCGCTTCATCAGCGAATCGGTTGTGATGCGTGAAGCCTCCGCGCGGCTTTCCATGACAAAATCTCTTGTTAAAAGTGAAATCTGCCAGAAAATGGCTGATGTCCAGCTGTTGTGATAACCAGAGAAAGAGCACACGACGGTCTCGTATCTACAGAGCCATCAGCTTAGAAATGATCCAGTGGTTTGTGCCGCGACGTCGCAGCTCAGAGTGCGGCGCACCGACCGTCCTTAAAGGGGTCCTTAAAGCTGTAGTTAAAGTCCTTATTCTCTGTGAAGCCCGTAAAATTTTCACCAAAAGCCAGATAACTTTTTCGAATGTTTTCCAGGTGCCAGTCTCTAACAGCTTCTGAAAAAATTCTGATGGGAAAAAAGTCCTTTTCATTCCGCCATTTCCAGACAATGAAAATCCGACGAGGGGGCGGGACCACTCCTTCCACAAGGAGTGCTCACAGGCGAATGACGTCACCGACAGGCGTGGAAAAACTCACGCATGCGCACGAGGGTTCAAGCATGTCTGACGTAAAAACATATGAATGAAATCCATATAGTTTTTAAAAAAATAAAAAGGACCATTACTTTATGGACTCACCACGTATGCTAGAAATGTCATGCTTTTCTCACAAAATGCACAATTGTGTGTAATATGAGCGTTTGCACTAATTAACAAATCACACATATATAAAGAAAACACTGAAGCAACAATAAAGGGCCTGGAAATTAATTTTAATTATGTTGGTTTGTCCAATGACTTTTGGTCATTTTTAAAAAGTGAGGACTACAAACAAACAAAACACCTTGTAAGTTCTACATTGTTTTTACAACTTGCATTCCTCAATTTAAACCTAAAATAATGCACTTTCAAGTCATATTCCAGATTTATGCTATCAACTCTAACATGTTGTGGTAGATGAGTGAAAAAGCTGAACTGTTGTTAATCTCCAAATAATTCTGGACGTGGGTGCACATGCATCATCATCATCATCGTTGTTGTTATGTGTTATAGTTCTGCTGTGAAGACAGTAGGCTATTTTCTGTTCCTTTAAGTTTCACTTGTGTGATGTTTTATGTTGGCTGTTTAAATGTCAGGCCCCTCGTTTTGTTATGTGCTCATATTTTGTTGTGTCAGACAAAAGCACTTAAATGCACCTTGTATTTATGGATTGCACACTCACAGGAGGGCACTTGAAGCAGCACTCGTTACAACCAACAGTTCATTAAGGCAAGAAAAATGAGGCTGAAGAACTAATGCACACACACAAAAGCACACACAAGATTTTTTCTCTAAATTTCCATTCCCCATTGTGGTTTGTGTTGCATTGTTTTGAATATTTATTAGGCCATTAATCCTCTTTTTAAAAGGCACACAGTGGACATTGTTATGTGTATGTGTGTGCATGTGTGTATGTGCATGTTCTGTTTACAACAGTGAGTCACAAAATCTCATTAAGTGCTCCATAAAATCTCTTCTTTGCATGGTTCATTATCTTTTCCAACAAAATGAGCTACATTGTTACATGAAATGAACATCCACCCACTTAACTGTAAGTAGACATCATGTTTGTGACCTTTGATACTTCAGATTTGAAGTCAGGTCAGGTCAGGTCTGGGAACCAACTGGAACATCATAACGTCTCCAAAGTAACCACCCGTCTAGTCGTAGTCAGGTAAAATGCTGGCATCCCTTTGGTGCTGTGTGGTGCACGAGGAAGAAAAGGAAGATGAGAGGAGGAGACCCTCACACTCACAAAGACGGCTGCACTCTCAACACCACCCCGCTGCCTGTGGTTATTTTATAACAGGGCCATTGTAGGTAAAATAAACAAATAAATAAATAAAAAGCTGGAGGGACAGGGGTAATAATTTGAGAAAGAATATCAGATGTTTGCAAGAAGAAAAAAAAAAAATAGTGGGATGTTTTTCATGTCACAGACCCACAATGTTTCACTGTCCAGGTGGATCAGGCTCCACACATTACTGAGGGACAGGGAGAAACTTAGATTAGACAGAACTTTATTGATCCCTTGGGAAGACTCCCTTAGGGAAATTGAGGTTCCAGCAGCATTGTATAGCAGCACACAGGTAAAGAAGCACACAGAGTATCAAAAGTGAAAGTAAAAAAGAAAAAGAGTTTGCAATATACGTATATATTCGTAAATACACAATACGTATAAATACCAGACATACTGAACAATACTGGTTTACTGGCTACCCACACAGTAAAATCGCCAGTGTAAAACTAAGACTGTCAGTGTATATATGGTCCTACTCTGGCCACAGTGGGACCATAGGTTCACTGTCAGTGTTAATTTAACACTGGTGATTTTACTGTGTACTGTTCCTTTCAATCCTGACCTCTGTCTTCCTGTTACTTCTCCTCCCCTGAGTGAGGACTTGTACAGTCTGATGGCCTGAGTGACAGATGGATTTTTCAGTTTGTTGGTTCTGCACTTGGGGAGGAGCAGTCTGTGGCTGAAGAGGCTCCTCCGCTTGCTGACGTAACATTTTATTTTCAGAGTTGGTGTGATGGGAGCAGGAAAAATGGGGGATGCATAAAGATTTGAGTGACTGTGACAAAGGTGACATTGTGATGTTCCCAGTCGGTAGTATTCAGTACCTACCAAAAGTGATGAACAGAAGAAAAACTGGCAAACTGGGGGCAGAGTCATGTGGTGCCAGATACCACAGCACACCTCCAGAATTCTGATGAAGTCCATGCCTCAGTGGTTCATGGCTGGATTGGTGGCAAAAGGACAACCTATACAATATTAGGCAGGTGGTCACAAGACATTTGACCTTATGTGACCTCGTAAGGTCAGTCTCAAGGTCATAATGGCTTAACTCAAACACTTTAGAGCCTGTATAGTTTAAACATGGTGGAAGGGTTGTGTGATAGTGAAAGATAACGTGTTTCCATTTTGGACAGAAGACCACACGAATCATGTATCATAATATCAAGGAATCACACAGAAGTAAATTCCAAAAGTCATTGTCAAACATGTGTTCCCATTCTATTTATACTTGAGACTACTGAATAATTGCCTCCACCCAGGAGGAAACATTTTGTCTGTTTCTTTGTCTGTCTGTGTGTTAGCAGTCTCACTGGAAGAAGGTGATGGGTTTTGTTCCAGTACTTTTCTGTGTTGAGTTTTTGGGTTCACCTCCATGTCTGTGTGGGTTACCTCCCACTACTACAGTAACAGGATTACCAAGTCTCCTGTAGAACAGCTTTTCTCCGAGATCTTTTTTTTTCATGCCAGGTGGTACTACCCCCTGACTCCCACCTCTTTAAACTGTGCAGCAAAAGCCGGAGGTGCTCAAAAACACAAAAGCTAAAGTTATGTGATATGCTAATTATTTGTATAGTCCTGCAAATCTAGATCACTGATGGTTTAAAACAAACTAACAAATTACTTTTCACAGAAAAATGCACAAATATGTTTCAGATTAAAGAATGGCCAAAGATGAGGATCTCTCAGTTTGTACATCACTTCAACACCACATCACCAACTGCATGGGTGCAACAGTATATTTGAGTAAGCAAAATTTTATGTGTGTATTTATTTTCAGAATCCTCACAGTCATCACTGACAGAGCATGTCCACACAAAGAGAGGACAGGCCAAATGTGGCCCGCAGGGCGGCAGTAGTAACCCTCATTCAGGCTCTGCACAGCAACCCAGTTAACAAGCTGCTGCCCAATAAGCCACCACGCAGACCACATTAAGAATCACAAAGATTTATATGTATTTTTTAATGACCCTTTTGTTTCAGCAGCACAGATGTCTGGTGTGAAACAGGAGTTAGGAAGGAGTACTCAGTGGTGAGTGAGTATGTGATGAAAAACTTCTGCAATGCAAAAATATATTTGGAGGTGGAGGGAAATCAGCACTAGTCAAAATCTGTGGCTCCAGCTCCCCTTTGACCTTTAACTGGATTAAGCGGAAATAGAAAATGACTGAATGAACCATTAGTGCGCTGCCAAATCTCATAAAAATAATAGTTACTCCACAGAAGATTGTTTGTGTGAGAGAATACCAGAATCAAACCACTACAGATGTGCTGAGATTATTGTCATCTATCTATAAAGCATAAAACATCTGTGTGTGGGTATGTGGCTCGCATATCTCTCTGTTTCTCAGATTGACCTCAGGATGTGGCTTGCGCGTGGCAGGATGATGTGCAACCTTTATTCTAAAAATTTTAGGGATTAATTTTCAAAACCTTTTGAAAATGAATCATTGTGATATAAGTACATCATTGTGATATAAGTACTTCCAAGATGGCACCCTCCGTGGTGTCTCTGTCCCACAAAACCTCCGTTTGTATACAGATTTCCATCAAAATTTGCTTCCATGTTCCATATATATATATATATATATATATATATATATATATATATATATATAATTTTTTTTCATTCTTTCTTCCTGCTAACAGCCTCCAGACAACACAGTGGATTTGTTTTGTGTGTGTGTGTTTGTGTGTGTGTTACAAGAATTAGCAGCGTCAGTTAGCTCAATCAAATTATGTCTCGGTAGAGTCGTTGTCCCCCACGCGCGTGCACACACATACACACAACCTGGTCGGCATTTGTGTGTGCGTGTACTACCAAAAAAGACTGTGTACGTCCTCAGTGCAGCGGAACAAAAAATCCCATCAGAAATGAGTCCAGGTTTTCATTCCAACTTCCTGCCAACAGCCCGCAGACAGCACAATGGATTTGTTTCGTGTGCATGTGTGAGCGCATGTGTGTGGCGTATGCGCGTGCATGAGCATGTGTGCGTGCGTCCATGTATGAGCACATGTGCATGTGTGTGCACGTGTGCAGAGTGCAATGGTACCAAACGTATGGAACCAAAGTTGCACTCTAAATGCAATTCAATACAAATGGGATGAATTAATCCATGTCAATCAAATGACAAGGATCCACTCAGCCGTTTTATATATATATATATATATATATATACTCAACAAAAATATAAACGCAACACTTTTGGTTTTGCTCCCATTTTGTATGAGATGAACTCAAAGATCTAAAACTTTTTCCACATACACAATATCACCATTTCCCTCAAATATTGTTCACAAACCAGTCTAAATCTGTGATAGTGAGCACTTCTTTGCTGAGATAATCCATCCCACCTCACAGGTGTGCCATATCAAGATGCTGATTAGACACCATGATTAGTGCACAGGTGTGCCTTAGACTGCCCACAATAAAAGGCCACTCTGAAAGGTGCAGTTTTGTTTTATTGGGGGGGGGGATACCAGTCAGTATCTGGTGTGACCACCATTTGCCTCATGAAGTGCAACACATCTCCTTTGCATAGAGTTGATCAGGTTGTCAATTGTGGCCTGTGGAATGTTGGTCCACTCCTCTTAAATGGCTGTGCGAAGTTGCTGGATATTGGCAGGAACTGGTACACGCTGTCGTATACGCCGGTCCAGAGCATCCCAAACATGCTCAATGGGTGACATGTCCGGTGAGTATGCCGGCCATGCAAGAACTGGGACATTTTCAGCTTCCAAGAATTGTGTACAGATCCTTGCAACATGGGGCCGTGCATTATCCTGCTGCAACATGAGGTGATGTTCTTGGATGTATGGCACAACAATGGGCCTCAGGATCTCGTCACGATATCTCTGTGCATTCAAAATGCCATCAATAAAATGCACCTGTGTTCTTCATCCATAACAGACGCCTGCCCATACCATAACCCCACTGCCACCATGGGCCACTCGATCCACAACATTGACATCAGAAAACCGCTCACCCACATGATGCCACACACGCTGTCTGCCATCTGCCCTGAACAGTGTGTACCGGGATTCATCTGTGAAGAGATCACCTTTCCAACGTGCCAAACGCCAGCGAATGTGAGCATTTGCCCACTCAAGTCAGTTACGACGACGAACTGGAGTCAGGTCGAGACCCCGATGAGGACGACGAGCATGCAGATGAGCTTCCCTGAAACGGTTTCTGACAGTTTGTGCAGAAATTCTTTGGTTATGCAAACCGATTGTTTCAGCAGCTGTCCGAGTGGCTGGTCTCAGATGATCTTGGAGGTGAACATGCTGGATGTGGAGGTCCTGTGCTGGTGTGGTTACACGTGGTCTGCGGTTGTAAGGCTGGTTGGATGTACTGCCAAATTCTCTGAAACGCCTTTGGAGACGGCTTATGGTAGAGAAATGAACATTCAATACACGAGCAACAGCTCTGGTTGACATTCCTGCTGTCAGCATGCCAATTGCACGCTCCCTCAAATCTTGCGACATCTGTGGCATTGTGCTGTGTGATAAAACTGCACCTTTCAGAGTGGCCTTTTATTGTGGGCAGTCTAAGGCACACTTGTGCACTAATCATGGTGTCTAATCAGCATCTTGATATGGCACACCTGTGAGGTGGGATGGATTATCTCAGCAAAGGAGAAGTGCTCACTATCACAGAGTTAGACTGGTTTGTGAACAATATTTGAGGGAAATGGTGATATTGTGTATGTGGAAAAAGTTTTAGATCTTTGAGTTCATCTCATACAAAATGGGAGCAAAACCAAAAGTGTTGCGTTTATATTTTTGTTGAGTGTATATATATATATGGATTTATTTTGACACAAAACATGCTTCTCTTAAAACATGACCCTGTGGAGAAAAACAAACCCCGCTTCTTCTTCTGTGGTGTTTAACAGCAGCCAGCATCTTGCTTAGCATTATTACACATCGTCAGGCTTTAGAAATCGATGATGCGCTGACTTAAACTTTGGTTAAAGTGATCTGAAAATGATGTTTTGTTTAATGATGTGAGGAAATGACTAAAATAGCAGAATAAAGGTTAGAAACTGATTGATTTTTTATGTTGATCTGTATTCTGTAAAGTAGTGATTTCACTTTTACTGCCTGAATGCTTTGTTGTGATAAATATCTCACCAAATGCAGATTTTTGGTGAAACTCTCTTGAAAACATTGATCATGTCCACACTGATTTCAATTTATGTCTGGTTGTTAGACGCTAGCCAAGATGGCGGCACTCTGGCAACAACCAGCGAATGAGCGTCCATCTAGTGAGTAAATAGAAATCGATGGTAGCAGTACTAAATCCTATCGATGAGTCCCGCGTCTTTCAAGTATTTAAAAAATCAACACTTCTCTCTCTTGCTTAACCTTATGGCTAAAATACTTCTTACAGAAACTTCTTTCAGGACTTACAATTGATTTCTTTCAGTTTTTACTCTTTAATAGATAAACCATTTAAAATGATGAGATATAGTTTGTAAATCAAATATTTTGAGGTAAAATGAAAACACTGTGATAAATACTGTACAGTTATGTTCACTGGTTATGATTTTTATTTTTTATATTCCAACTGGTGGCATTTGAAAGTGCTGCATTCTGGTCATGGCATTTTACAACCCTTTATTTAGAATTCAGTTGGTCTGGTGGTGGTATTTGGCATTAATATGCAGTATTGATGGTGATGGTCTTTTTTTAATTACATTAATTACATTAATTACATTTTAGCTCCCAATTTACTATATGAATACAGACTTCCTACAGGCACTGCACTAGTCCAAATGAATGACTATTTATATTTTTCTTTGGTGTTATTAGTAACATATTGCTGGCCTGGTGGCCTGCCAAGCCTATAATACTGTAGGGGAAACACTGTAGAAACATTCAGCCAGTCTGAAACCACATGAGGCTGTGGAGCTGGTGTGGTTTTAAGATATCGTTCCCACCAGGATGCAACAATGTGCAAATCAAAGTGCATGTTTCTCAGTCTGAATCTGCAGGCTTTGGGTCATGGAATAGTTGGTTAATATGTAGCCACACCCAGATATGGATCACTTTTAGTTCATGTTGAAGTAATATATTTGTAATGGTCTTCTTTGAGTTGCATGGTCTTTGTATTTTGGAAACCTGGTTAAGGACAGATAAAGGGCTTTTGGGTTTTAGGAGAAGTTTGCACTCTCTGAGTACCCTCTACTTTTCATATGTAATAACATTGTAATGTAGAATGATATTGTTTTCAGAATAGTTTTTTGGCCAATAATGACAGTTTATACTGACCATCTATTTTTGACAGTTGAAGAGACCCTTGTTGTTCATGGACAGCATATTCAGCAGCCCAATGCCAAACAGATGGACTTTGTACTTTTCTGCCTAAACTGCAATTTCAGTATTCAGTTCACATAACTTGATTTGTGGAAAGAAAAGTTGAGGTATGCAGCATGTAGCCATTGGTCATGTCTGTGTTGCTGATTATCATTATTTCATGTTTCTGTAGCAGTGACTGACCCTGCCTGAGTTCACAGTCTGTATTTTCATCTGATTTTGCACATTACTTGGGCAAATTCCAGACAAGGAGTTTGTAGAACAGTCTTCCGAGGATGTGGCCCTTGAACTGAGACACAGCCCCGAGCTGTGCTAAGTGGGGCCTCAATATGACACCAACTGGTTCAAAGAAAATGTGTCAAAACATTCCATTTGATTTGGTGTTGAAACACTAAAACACAAGTGAATGAACGGACGGATGAATGGATACAAAAACTTTGCAATACCCAGTGGCCATATTTGATGGCCATTGGATGATAAACACATAAAATTCATTCTGGACATTGTTGTTGTTGTTCTTTGATGACTTTGGACTGAATCATCACTTTTACAGTTAGTTTTCTTGAAACAAGTCAGGGGATGGATACATGAACATCTCCCAATCACTGAATATGTCTTGGACTTAGTTTACATCAATCATTAAGAAATACAAATAGTAAGGCAGTGTACAGTAAATCTCCCTGGATTAGCCAGTTCTCAAAAACTGAATGATCGTGTAAGGAGATAGTGAGGGAAGCCACCAAGACACTCATGACACAACATACACTGGGTATCATTTTTCTGTCACATCATCAGTTACGAAGCTTCATGGTGTCTTCTTAAAAATAAGTCATGAACTTTCAGCTACAGTTTGCTAGAAGGCACATGGGAGACTTGAGCCTAAAGTTAATTTGTTTTGTTGATTTCAAATCCTTCTCTTCTCCATTTCACCACACCTGGTGTACCTGGTGACACAACAGAGGAAAGCTGCACTCTGTGCTGTTCTTCTGATCACAGTTACAGAAGACTATAACTCCTTCAGAGTTGTCTGAGTGTGCTGGTGGCTTCCCTCACTAGATGTCTTCTTCTACGGTCCGTAGGTTTTTGAGTAGCCTGCTGTTTGCATTTCTTAATGATTAATATCAATGAAAGTCCAAGATATATTCAGTGACTTAGAAATGTTCATTTACCAATCATCTAGTTTGTCTAAAGAAAACAGTTGCTGTTATTCAATAACCTTTGGCATGTTATCACATACACTCAACAAAAATATAAACGCAACACTTTTGGTTTTGCTCCCATTTTGTATGAGATGAACTCAAAGATCTAAAACTTTTTCCACATACACAATATCACCATTTCCCTCTAATATTGTTCACAAACCAGTCGAAATCTGTGATAGTGAGCACTTCTCCTTTGCTGAGATAATCCATCCCACCTCACAGGTGTGCCATATCAAGATGCTGATTAGACACCATGATTAGTGCACAGGTGTGCCTTAGACTGCCCACAATAAAAGGCCACTCTGAAAGGTGCAGTTTTGTTTTATTGGGGGGGGGGATACCAGTCAGTATCTGGTGTGACCACCATTTGCCTCATGCAGTGCAACACATCTCCTTCGCATAAAGTTGAAGAGAACACCTCTCCAACATGCCAAACGCCAGCGAATGTAAGCATTTGCCCACTCAAGTCGGTTACGACGACGAACTGGAGTCAGGTCGAGACCCCGATGAGGATGACGAGCATGCAGATGAGCTTCCCTGAGACGGTTTCTGACAGTTTGTGCAGAAATTCTTTGGTTATGCAAACCGATTGTTTCAGCAGCTGTCTGAGTGGCTGGTCTCAGACGATCTTGGAGGTGAACATGCTGGATGTGGAGGTCCTGGGCTGGTGTGGTTACACGTGGTCTGCGGTTGTGAGGCTGGTTGGATGTACTGCCAAATTCTCTGAAACGCCTTTGGAGACGGCTTATGGTAGAGAAATGAACATTCAATACACGAGCAACAGCTCTGATTGACATTCCTGCTGTCAGCATGCCAATTGCACGCTCCCTCAAATCTTGCAACATCTGTGGCATTGTGCTGTGTGATAAAACTGCACCTTTCAGAGTGGCCTTTTATTGTGGGCAGTCTAAGGCACACCTGTGCACTAATCATGGTGTCTAATCAGCATCTTGATATGGCACACCTGTGAGGTGGGATGGATTATCTCAGCAAAGGAGAAGTGCTCACTATCACAGATTTAGACTGGTTTGTGAACAATATTTGAGGGAAATGGTGATATTGTGTATGTGGAAAAAGTTTTAGATCTTTGAGTTCATCTCATACAAAATGGGAGCAAAACCAAAAGTGTTGCATTTATATTTTTGTTGAGTATATTATTTAAAAAAACGGCATGTTGGCTTAATGGTTAGCACTGGTGCCTCACAGCAAGAAGGTCATGGGATTGATTCCCAGCCTTTCTGTGTGGAGTTTGCATGTTCTCCCTGTGTCTGCGTGGGTTTCCTCCAGGCACTCCGGTTTTCTCCCACAATCAAAAACATGCTTATTTAGGGTCTGCTCCTTTCTCTGCCCCTGACCAAGGCATCGTCTACATCTGGAGTTGATCTCCGCACGTCGGACTGTGGCTGCCCACTGCTCCTAGTGGTTGGATTGTGTCTAACTATAATTAGGATGGGTTAAATGCAGAGGACAAATTTTGTTGTATGTATCTGCAATGACAACAAAGACTCCATTCTATTTTATTCTATTTTAATATTGTGATTATACATGTTTTAAAATCTATGTTTAAAAATTAGACCTGAGAGTAATGCCAGTAATGCTGGTCAGGTTTGTAACTGTGCATTAACAACGTAGTAACATACACACAGTCTGTAAAATTAAACAGAAAAATCAGGAATTGCTCATTGATGGCCGAGGCTGCTAACATATATCCACTAGATGGCAGCATCACACAAACGTGAGAGTGACTGAAAATGTACAAAGTGCCAGAGTGTAAATAAAGACAAGTATTTATCATCCTGGATCAAATCCAGTGAATATTTCACTAGGGTGGAATATTTGCGTTTGTTTATGGCTGGTTGATAAACAGTCAGCCTTTAACAGTGAACACTGGAAACAGCCGTGCAAAAGCTCAAATGGTTTGTTTCTGAAATTAAACTGAGGATAAAGCATAAGCTGGGTTTTCTACTGTTTCATTTGCAATCAAAAATGTGGTTTGTTATAATCACAATAAAAGTCTAAATGCAAAAAGGAACCACGTATGTTTGCTTATTTGAGTTTTTGTTTTATGGTCATGATGCACATTCAGTGTTGTACGTAATCAACATGAACACATTCTTCAAGCCAAACTTTGTTTGTTTTGATTGGATTTTGAAAGCACAGAAACCTCTTTCTTGAGTGCTAAAACTTTATTTTGGAACCATGAGTCTTGTTCTACGTGAACCCGGTCAACACAGACTGCATCACACAGTGCGTGGTGTGTCGATTTCTGTCATGACCATCATCAAGCAGAGCATCAGTAATGACTGATGAGAGTTTGGACAGATATGATGAGGAATAAGCGGGATATAATGTTTCTCCCAAGGCTCAACCTCTGGTACAGAAAATGAAGCCACGCAGAAGTAAAAAAAACAAACAAACAAACAAAACAAAACAAACAAAAACAAACAGTTCCTCAAATGGCCACTTGAGGCTGGCTCTTAAAGTGAGTCACTCCCCATAGAAAACCATGTCAAACTCTTCAACTTTAAAGCCAAAATAAACAGGTTGGTACAAAAAACAGTTTTGGTCTCGATGGCTAGTTTCATGACAACTGTATGTGGGGTGAATTTTTATCAAATTCATTAGTTTAAATTATTTTAAGCCACAAGATTATGATTAATTTCAGACGTGGTTGCTTTGAGTGACAGCTGTGTGCCAGAGTCAGGGCCTTGCTAGCAATCAGTGCTAACTACTGAGCGGTTGAGTCAACTGTTTGTCCTTTCTGAGCATTTTATTTCAAATATCTGCTGTGATATGACTTGCACTATGTTTAATATTACTAATGCTCTATCTAATGCCGCGTTCACACCGGGTGCGATCAGACGCTACAAATTCACTCGCGCGCTCGTAAAATAAAAAGAGAAAGAATCTCCGCTCCCGCAGCTGTGGTGCTGCTGCTCGCTCCAAAAACTCTGTCATGATTGTGAAATAAAGGACAAAAGAGACATAAGTCCTGCTCACAGGCTGCTACCAGATACGGGACATGTTCACATCTTCAGTCAAACTCCAGACATCTCCACATCACTACATATTCAGTCCCTGATTGGTCATCGTGGCGCGACAAGATGAAAAAGTTCAGATTTTTCAACTTGGGGAGGAGGGCAACGAGACGTGACGCGACGCGACGCAATATCGCGCCACAAACCGTGTTGGAAGTCTCACAGGACATGCTGTGACATGCCCACCTCTTCCACAATTTCTCGGATAGTCACACGACTGAAAAGTCACCGAAAGCCATCTGAATAATCCGAATGGTTTCCACCTGGCTATCGCCCAGTTTCTGACAAAATTTGATGCAGTTGTGCTGCTCCAGTCATTCCGCCATTTCCTTGCAAAGAAAAAACGACGAGAGTCTACATCCATCCTCCCACAAAGGCTGCTTACAAGCAAATGACCCAACTGATAGGCATGAAAAAATCACGCATGCGCACGAAGGTTCAATGTTGGCTCATGCAAGCACACGTGATTCAAATCAATCAGGTTTTTGCAAAAAAATAAGAAGGTCGGATACTTTTCTAACAGACCTCCTACGTTCAAAAACCACACGTCGGGCTCGTGTTTCCAGAAGCAAAACGTATACAGAAGCTTTTTTTTCTTTAAAAAAAAATGATTTATATTCTCATGCCTATCAGCGTGCACAGTGAGTGAAATCAGGTGGGGGAAGACTGAACGTATATGCGCGCGCGCACGCACATGCAGACAGTAACATGATTCACGAGAGGATGGTAAAAAAAGAAAACATAAACATTCATAACAGGTGTTGCTACTTACACTGTTGTATAAATAAACTATATTTCATACAGAGTCTTACAGCTGTGCAAGGTGTAGCAACTTACTCCCTCATCTGTGGTAAATCCTGTTGTTGTCTGCTGTATATATACGTTCAGTCTCCCCCCACCTGATTCCACTCACTGTGCGCACTGATAGGCATGAACTTTAAGGAACGCAATAAAAAAAAACCCCCACAAGACTTTACATGAGATCACTGTTTGCTCTCTCCGGTGTTTGCTCATGGACAGTGCGCGAGGTAATCAGCGCGTAGACGCTTGTAGCGCTACCTCAACAGCGCAGAACCCTTACGAGTCACGACAGCCGACCAAAATATCAAACAGGCTTGATTTTCATCCGACCATACCATACGATTGCCGATCGGGAGGTGGTCGTGAGATGTTAAACGCAGCTTGTTACTCCATGTAGACTGCACGATGCAGGATGCACTATTAAGCTGAAACTCTGCGTGAACCAAAAAATTCTCGCACAAGTGAAAAATCGGCTGAAAAAGAGCCAAAACTCACACAATGTAAACCAGCCTTAGCGGCAAATTTCTGCTCGGGTCATGGGTTCAAATTGTCTGTTTGTTGAGCACGGATTTTCCGAAAAAAAAAAATTGAATTGTTGCTGAAAATGTGTGCTAAAAAGTTAGCCACCTCACTTTGCCGAGGCTGTAAAATGCCAGCTCAGAGTGCAGCCGAGGAGGACAGCAAACAGAGATTCTGTCCACTGAAAGGGAAAAAGTCTCCATTAAAATCCTTCGTGTGAGCGTCGATGATGATACATTTATTTTACAGTTGAAAGGCTTCGTGTTTCCCAAAAGTTTGAAGTTTCCGCAGCACGAACAGTGAGAGAGGAAGAAAAGGAGAGAGAGACAGAGGAAGAGAGAAAGAGAGAGAGCCAGTGATAGAGAGAAAGTGAGCGAAAGACAGAGAGACAGGCAGAGAGAGACAGGGAGAGACAGAGAGACAGGGAGAGACAGACAGACAGAGAGACAGGGAGACACAGAGAGACAGGGAGACAGGCAGAGAGAGAGAGAAACAAGAAGAGAGAGAGAGGGGGAGAGAGAGAGTGCTGTCTTTTCTCTTTAATTCTATAAAGATAAGGCTATAAAAGTGTATAAAAAGTAAAAGTACTTAATTCTTTCACTAAAACATCAAATCTAGACTTTCATCTTAGATATACCTTCTGGCAAATTGGAGCTCAACTTTCAGGTCTCCTTTTTAAGAAAATCCTCATATAAAATCAACAATAATGATAATAATAATATTAAAGCAAACAGAGCTCTGGTATCGGATTGGAAAAGTATCGGTATTGGCAGATATCCAAATTCAAGTATCGGGATCGGATTGGAAGTGAAAAATTGTGGATTGCTGCATCCCTAGCAACAATGACTGAGGCAATATGCCGGTAATACATTTTAAAAGCAGCACCCAACCACCGCCCAGTCCCCAAAATATGTGTTAAACACCCCAACCAAAGTTAGCCTGTTAAGCTTAGTTTAGCTTATTTGGTAACTGTGAGATGGGCTTATTTTGTTCCATGTACCACTTCTATGGGTTGGCTGGGAGTTAGGCGGAGTTGTGCACTGCCAAGATGGCTACATTTGGAGCTGCCCTATTTGAGCTTCAAAACTGCTCTTCAGAGAACTTTTAGGTGACGTCTTAGAGGGTTTGTCCAATATACAAATTTATTGTAAACCATTTGTGCTGATTGAAATGATCAGTGGACCTTTTTCTGACTGACCAGCTGATTGATTATTTCTAGGGTTGGGGTGATGGAAATCATGAGTTAACCAGTCAGGTATCATTAGTCATCGACTAGTCAACTAGTTGGCGACTAAATTTGACATTGAATGAATTAGGCCAATTTCAAATCTTCATGGTGACACTCAAATGTGAGATTTATTTTAGTAAATTATAAGCACAAAATCACAAATACAATAAACAGCATTAGCATAAAGACAATACCTAGTAGGGGTGGTAGCCAAGTGGTTAATGCACTTGGTTTCAGTGCGGAAGGTTCCCAGTTCGAATCCCATCCCTACCACATTTATCCATGTAATGTGGAGTTGTGTCAGGAAGGGCATCCGGCGTAAAACTTGTGCCAATTCAACATGCAGATCCACCTTGGATTTGCTGTGGCGACCCTGAGTACAAAACAAGGGAGCAGCCGAAGGGACTTACTATCATACAGACAATACCTGCATTAATTTACTAGGTATAGACGAGCTGTTTGAGCTGACTAATTCACCTGCCAAGGTTCACACACTTTCTTCAGTGGGTGAAGGGAGGAGTGGTGGCAGCTCCAGCAGGAATATTCTTTTAAGGGTTAAATGAACTTAATAAATGGCTTTCCACTAGTCGACTAATAGAAAATGTTAGCTAGTCGTAGTTGACTGTTATGACTAGTTGTCCCATCCCTAGTTATTTCTGGATAAAGATCTGACACAGACAAATATAAACATGATTGTCTTGCAGTTTTTGCAGACATGCTTCAAACGCTGTGATCATGAAGTGATCAAGCGTAACGAAAGGCTTCTATTTCTGCTGATAGAAAACGTGTCAACGCCGTTCCCTTGTTGATGTGTTGTGAAGACGTTGGACCTGTCGACCAAGACAGCAGCTGCCAGAATACATTACACACACACACACACACACACACACACACACACACACACACACACACACACACACACACACACACACACACACACACACACACACACACACACACAGTAGGGCACACGCCTCTGATTCATTTATGGAAATGAAGGGAGGACCGTGGCGATGCACGTCACCCCCTCCTCCACACCCTCGCCCTTTATTCCCTGCAGTCTTTTACCCCGCATTGACCCCCGCGCACCCTCTTCTGTCCCATTAGAATTGGAGATATGTCTCCATCTCTCTTGAGAAAACATTTGCCATCCGTCACCTCTTTTTCCCCCTTTGTTTAATTTTCACCGCTGCCTCCGTGTGCGTATAACAACAAAGCAAGATGAGGATTTAAGGGAGGGAATCTGCACTCCGAACGTGAGCCTACAGTCAATCTGGCATATTAACAGACTGTTGGACTTGAAAACAGCCCTAACGGCAGATCTGACAGCAGCCCAGTGGAACATATTTCCCATGTGACACATGACAAAAGACAGATGATGTCCACCTCTCAGTGAGAGTGATGCTGGGACTTTTATTTTGGCAGACGTACATGTGTTGTCTCAACGGTCAGCGTCTCCGTTTGAAGAGATTAACCCGCGACGCTTTATCGTAATATATATTCAGTTCAGTTTTAACCTGAAGGAAAGCGATTCAGAGGGTGACTTGCTTTTGTCTCACTAACCTTTTCCCTCAGCGTTGTCTTTGATGTATTTGTACAGAGCTTAGTCAGCTGAAGGGAAACCACAGGGCTGAGACGCAGGAGCAGAGAGGCCTGAGTGTCTGCTCATCCAGCCCCAGAATGCATCAAACCTTTAATTCCCCCAACATGGAAAATGTAGGTCAGGGAATCAAAGACCTTGCCTGTATGTGTGTGTGTGTGATTTTTTTTTTTTTTTTTTTGTCACTGCTTGGCCATGTGCTGTGTGTGATCAGAAGCCTCGGGCTCATGCCTGCCTCAGTCTGTCACTCCCTAACCTCTGCGTTGTCCAGGCAAGTTGAATTTGGACTTCACGTAGAACCCCTCTCTACCTTGTGTGTGTGTGTGGATACACATAAATTTGCATTGCTATCTGTCCCCTCTCCTTCCACCCGTGAGGCATTGTGTGTAAGTGGGTCAGGCTCCCATCGCTCCTGCTACAAGAATGTTGCTCCTCCTCTTCTCCTCTCATCGTTATCATTCCTCATCCTCTTCCAAACTGCTCTTTTCATATTTTGCTCCGTTTCATTGTGTCGTGTCAGCAGGCTTTCTGGCCTTGTTGCTTCATTGGCATCTCATCAAAGAGATGTCAATGAGGGCACGGGATTATGTGCCTATATTCTAAAATAGGAGTGAAATTTACTGCCAGTAGCTTCCTGTTAATTTACTTCAGGGTATATATAGAGAACAGAGTTTTGTTCCCGTTCCATGCACTATTAGATTTTCTTGCACTGGATGTATCCATGCCATATATGGGTGATTCTTAGACTACGGGCACTTATTATGTCCTTTGATCATATTGTATGAAAAACAGAAAAAAGGGGAAATTTCACACTTTTATAGTTATCTTTACAATGAAAGTGTTTTAAGAAATTTGTTCTAGTAGTCTGTGATGACTTTTTCACCTTTTTTCAGCATCATTATATGCAAATATTGCCGTTTTGTGCTTGTCCCACACCCAGACTTTTGATCTTCAATGATAAAAATGAATGGTAAAAAAACGTTTTTTCTAATGTTTTAAAATATCTCTGAATAAAATATCAGTAAAATAATCAAAACATAATTGGGGTATTCAATGTCATACAACTGTTGTGATTTTTTTAAACAAAATGTAGTTGTCCCACACTATTGCCGTAATTTCCACCACAACACTGTAATGTCCCTTTAAACAGTTTGTATGATTGATTGTTTGGGTAGTTTCTATGGAGATAAACAGTGACATCAGAGCACATGTATATAGCGCCAAATCACAACAAACAGTTGCCCCAAGGCGCTTTATATTGTAAGGCAATGGTGTGGTGAAAATTACATTTACAAGGCCAATAGTGCCCGTAGTTAAAGCATCATCCATATTTATTTGATGCCTTTGGAATGAAAATATCTGTAACATTCTCATGATGTTTCTTTTAGAACAAATCTTGACATGTCCTGCAACACTGAACCTGATCAAACCTGACCATGTACAGCCATCAGCAGGTTGTGCAGAGGAAAACACTAACACTGTCCAAATGCTTCAACTGCATTTATTTCTATGTGAGGGTTAATTCATCTTTACATTTTCTGTCTCAGAGGCCTGGCAGAAAGCTCAGATCAAACAACCTTTAACACCGTTCTACCTTTTATGGATCAGACTGTTCTATTGTTCAGAATGTTCTCATATGTTCTGTTTTCTGGTTTATCACAGTCCAGCATTAGGGGTCTTCAATTGGTTCAAAATGCTGCTGCCAAAATCGTGACAGGAAGCAGAAAGTTTGACCACATCACACCCATTTTGGCGTCTCTTCACTGTCTTCCTGTCTCTGTGTGACCAGATTTTAAGGTTCTGTTATTAACCTATAAAGTTATTCACGGACTGGCACCTCCCTACCTAGCTGACCTATTAAACCCTATGTACTGGCTCGGGCTCTGCTTTCTCAGGGTGCAGAACTACTTTGTGTCTCTAGGGTGAATAAAAAGTCTGTGGGCCTTAGAGCCTTCTCTTATTGTGCACCTGTTTTATGAAATTATCTCCCTATGGAGATAAAACAGCCAGATTCTGTATAGACATTCAAGTCCAGACTTAAGATGCATTTATTCTTCCTCTCGTGTGGCTAGCATACTGGCATAGTGTGGAACTATGTTTTCTATCCCTTTAAATTCATTTTCTTAGCAAAAGAACAGGTCTCAGCTTAATTTCATCTAAATTCTGGGTCTACTAAGGTACCTTGACACTTGCATAAATTTGATCCCCGCACTGCTGCGTAATTCATTGTGCCAATGTGACCCACTTTGTCAAGCTGGACGTCTCGCTTTGTCCCATTTGATGCCACGTTATATAAATTAGTCATTTAGTAGCGATGACATATTTGCTCTCAGAACTTGGCTGATGAAACCATCTCTTATCGCTCCCAGAATCACAGAGAAATTATCTGCAGCTGCAGTTTTTCTCATGCACATTGTGCAGTGGAGAACGCATTCGGAATATTCTCAAAGGTAGTTATTTATAATATTTATATTGTAATGGACTAGTAACACAGTTGCATTGTCATTCCTTCTTATGTATTAGATAATGTATCTGTAAAATATGTTTATTATAGATGTTCGGATGTGCTGCGGCAATGAGATGCATTGACTTGCAGTGACGAACAGTTGCACAATGTTTACATCTAGTTCACGAAATGACTGTGTGCCAGATGATTTGAACATTTCTATGTTTTCATTGCACACTGGCTCGCAGCTGTGCACAGTTCACGTGCAGTTTACAAGAGTGAGTTTACTCACTGGCACACCAGATTACATGCAAGGGAATCAAATTTGTGCAAGTGTCAAGGTGCCTTTAGTGAAGCTTAGGGCCTTCAGCCGGCGATCACCTTAGTATTGTCTCTGCTTTCCTGTCGATTTACTGCTGGTGAATTACACCTTAGGTGTATTGTTTTCGGCCGACTGATTCTGCTCTTTTTCTCTCTGTCCGAAGTACTAATGACGTTGCACAAGATTGACAGCTGCAAACCACAGGGCGCTGGACTGATCACGAGATGCCATGCTTGAAACTGATGCAGTACACTGCAGTCTGCATTTGGAATAAAGTTTTCCATGGTGACAGGCCGACTGACCGCATGACGGATGAGCACAGGCCCTGCACCCCAGGGTGTTGGATGACCCCCTGACATGCATGGTCATCTCAACAATTACACTGTTTTTGATGTTGCTTTGATTTCCTGTTTTCTGTTTCTTCTGCTTTGTAAAACTCTGCACAAACCTTGTAACTGTTATAATGGCCTAAGCCAGGGGCGGCCAAGTTCGGTCCTCGAGAGCCACATTCCTGACACTCTAAGTTGTCTCCCTGCTCCAACACACCTGAATCCAATGAAAGGCTCATTAAAAGTCTGCTAACGAGTCTTTCATTGGATTCAGGTGTGTTGGAGCAGGGAGACAACTAAGAGTGTCAGGAATGTGGCTCTCGAGGACCGAACTTGGCCACCCCTGGCCTAAGCTGTGGGTCACCTTTCTGAGTCTGGTCTGCTTGAGGTTTCTTCCTCATTATCATCAGAGGGAGTTTTTCCACCACTGTCACCTGTGTGCTTGCTCTAGGGGTTGGTTACTCAAGTGAAGCTCCTTGAGGCAGCTTTGTTGTGATTTGGTGCAATATAAATAAAATAAATTGAATTCAATTTAATTGAATTATGGAAATGCATCTTGGTGGGTCACAAACTGGCAAACCTTGTCCTTACCTCGAAAAGCCTTTGAGGGTCAGAAAGGATGTCCATTATGAACCAGGACATTCCATCATTGTGCTTTGGTCTTGTCTTAGCTTATTCTTGTGAAAGATTTGTCGTAAAATATCTGAACAAATGCACAAACATTTGTACATATTGTTCCTATTTTTCACACATTTTCTACGTATTCCTCTGCTAGGAGGCTGTCAGGACATCACCAACAACAAGATGGTGGATAATATGATTTTAAAAATGGAGTAAATTATCCTGTGCTTGTGCTTGTGCGTGGACAATCGTAGCAACAAGCAGGAAATATCACGTTAACGTTTAGGATGATGTCATACGACATGCGCTATGCTGCTTGTTTTAACTGAAGTGGAACTGTCAAGATGTTAAAAAATTGCTTTTATCCTTTGAAAACCTTCATATACTTAAGCAAACTTTTGCATTTCCAAGCACGTTGTTGTGCACAACCTGACTTTACCAGGAGGTTTTCCAGAAGTGCCACGGTTGTGTTAAACATATGTTATAGTTGTTTTAGCACATTCCGTCACATGGTACAAGTCCAGCGGGTTACAGCCTGGCGAGTCCAGTTATGTTATCCAGTCACACATTAGATTACATTCAGGGGCAACCATGATCTCACATCCTGGTTTGTCACAGTTATAGCGCGGGTCATGACCTACAACAAAGTTTTTCACACCTATGGTTCAGATCTAGGGTGAGAAGCTTGGTCATCTGTGGGAAACTCGGAGTAGAGTTGCTTCTCCTTCGCATTGAAAGGAGCCAGCTGAGGTGGTTCGGACATCTGGTAAGGATGCCTCCTGGGCGCCTCCCTAGGGAGGTGTTCCAGGCACGTCCATCTGGGAGGAGACCCCAGGGAAGACCCAGGACTAGGTGGAGTGATTACAACCCCTGGCAAAAATGATGGAATCACCGGCCTTGGAGGATGTTCATTCAGTTGTTTAATTTTGTAGAAAAAAAAGCAGATCACAGACATGACACAAAACTAAAGTCATTTCAAATGGCAACTTTCTGGCTTTAAGAAACACTATAAGAAATCAGGAAAAAAGTAGTAACGCTCCAACACATCACTAGTATTTTGTTGCCCCACCTCTGGCTTTTATAACAGCTTGCAGTCTCTGAGGCATGGACTTAATGAGTGACAAACAGTACTCTTCATCAATCTGGCTCCAACTTTCTCTGACTGCTGTTGCCAGATCAGCTTTGCAGGTTGAAGCCTTGTCATGGACCATTTTCTTCAACTTCCATGAAAGATTTTCAATTGGATTAAGATCCGGACTATTTGCAGGCCATGACATTGACCCTATGTGTCTTTTTGCAAGGAATGTTTTCACAGTTTTTGCTCTATGGCAAGATGCATTATCATCTTGAAAAATGATTTCATCATCCCCAAACATCCTTTCAACAGATGGGATAAGAAAAGTGTCCAAAATATCAACGTAAACTTGTGCATTTATTGATGATGTAATGACAGCCATCTCCCCAGTGCCTTTACCTGACATGCAGCCCCATATCATCAATGATGACTCTTCAGGCAGTCATCTTTATAAATCTCATTGGAACGGCACCAAACAAAAGTTCCAGCATCATCACCTTGCCCAATGCAGATTCGAGATTCATCACTGAATAGGACTTTCATCCAGTCATCCACAGTCCACGATTGCTTTTCCTTAGCCCATTGTAACCTTGTTTTTTCTGTTTAGGTGTTAATGATGGCTTTCGTTTAGCTTTTCTGTATGTAAATCCCATTTCCTTTAGGCGGTTTCTTACAGTTCGGTCACAGACGTTGACTCCAGTTTCCTCCCATCCGTTCCTCATTTGTTTTGTTGTGCATTTTCGATTTTTGAGACATATTGCTTTAAGTTTTCTGTCTTGATGCTTTGATGTCTTCCCTGGTCTACCAGTATGTTTGCCTTTAACAACCTTCCCATGTTGTTTGTATTTGGTCCAGAGTTTAGACACAGCTGACTGTGAACAACCAACATCTTTTGCAACATTGCGTGATGAGTTACCCTCTTTTAAGAGTTTGATAATCCTCTCCTTTGTTTCAATTGACATCTCTCGTGTTGGAGCCATGATTCACGTCAGTCCACTTGGTGCAACAGCTCTCCAAGGTGTGATCACTCCTTTTTAGATGCAGACTAATGAGCAGATCTGATTTGATGCAGGTGTTAGTTTTGGGGATGAAAATTTACAGGGTGATTCCATAATTTATTCCTCAGAATTGAGTGAGTCCATATTTTTTCCCTCTGCTTGGTCTGAAAAAGTAACTGTTACTGACTGCCAGAATTTTTTTTTCCTGATTTCTTATAGTGTTTCTTAAAGCCAGGAAGTTGCCATTTGAAATGACTTTAGTTTTGTGTCATGTCTGTGATCTGCTTTGTTTCTACAAAATTAAACAACTGAATGAACATCCTCTGAGGCCGGTGATTCCATAATTATTGCCAGGGGTTGTATATCTTCACACTGGCATGGGAATGCCTCAGGATCCCCCAGTCAGAGGTGGTCAATGTGGCCCGGGAACGGGAAATCTGGGGTCCCCCGCTGGAGCTGTTGCCCCCATGACCCTATCCTGGATAACAAGTTGAAGATGAGTGAGTGATTCAGCAGTTCCACCTTTCTGTCTTTCCTGTGCAACTTTAGTCAGACAAATTTACTCTCTTTATTAGATTAAGAATAACAATAAGAAAGAACTTCATTAATCCCGAAGGAAATTGTTTACCAGCTGAAGTTGATTTGTTTCAATTCAATTAATTTAGTGAGAATCTGTGAAGTACTTTTGAAATAATCCAGAAAAGTCAATATACGAGGTCTGTTAGAAAAGTATCCGACCTTTTTATTTTTTTCAAAAACCATATGGATTTGAATCACGTGTGATTGCATCAGACAAGCTTGAACCTTCATGCGCATGCGTGAGTTTTTTCACGCCTGTCGGTTGCGTCATTCGCCTGTGAGCACGCTTTGTGTGAGCAGTGGTCCACCCCTCTCGTCGTTTTTTTTATTGCGAATAAATGTCTGAACGATTTGGAGCTTTGCTGCATCAATTTTTTTCCAGAAACTGTGAGAGACCTCCAGGTGGACACCGTTCGGAAAATTAATATGGCTTTCAGGGACGATTTTATGGGGATTACACAGATTAAGGAGTAATCCAGATGGTTTAAAGACCGCCCACAACTGCTGAGAGCACGCCGCACGCCGCGCTCTGAGCTCCGAGCGCCGATCGACAGGCTCAAACCCCGCTGAAACAACCAGATCATTTCCACCGTGAAGGCTTTGTTGATCCAGGACATCATCTGACTTTCACAAAAAGGCAGAAGGAATGGACATCAGCACTTTTTCGGCACATTCCACTGTTACAGGAGTTTTTTTCATGGAAAGAAAAGCGGAGGGACACGCCACGGAGCCGTTCATTACGAGGCACAAAACCACCTCCGTGTTGGTCTCACAGGACAGCTTTCAGGTGGATTTCAGACGGCTGTCGGTTGCTTTTCAGTTGTGTGATTATCCGAGAAATTGAGCATGAGCTGGACATGCCCCACCATGTCCTGTGAGGCTTAATCACAGCGTTGCTTTGCGCCATGCGGCTCCACTGCGACGCGCGGAACTTCTCCACACGTCTGTCTCAATGTGCTGAAAAAGTGCTGATGTCCACGTCTTTTCACAATTCCTGTGCTAGTCAGATGACATACTGGATCAAGACAGCGTCCAGTATAGAAATGAATGGCACATTCCACTGTTACAGGAGTTTTAGTCATGGAAAGAGGAGTGGAATTCCGCGTGTTGTGGTGGAGCTGCATGGCACAAAGCAACACAGTGATGAAGCCTCACAGGACATGTTGGGGCATGTCCAGCTCATGCTCAATTTCTCGGATAATCACACAACTGAAAAGCAACCAACAGCCGTCTGAAATCCACCTGAAAGCTGTCCTGTGAGACCAACATGGAGGTGGTTTTGTGCCGCGTAATGAACGCCTCCGTGGCGCGTCCCTCCGCTTTTCTTTCCATGAAAAAAACTCCTGTAACAGTGGAATGTGCCGAGAAAGTGCTGATGTTCACGCCTTCTGCCTTTTTGTGAAACTCAGACGACGTCCTGGATCAGCAAAGCCTTCACGTTGGAAATGATCTGGTTGTTTCAGCGGGGTTTGAGCCTGTCGATCGGCGCTCGGAGTGTGGCGCGCAGTTGTGGGCAGTCTTAAACTGTCTGGATCACTCCTTAATCTGTGTAATCCCCATAAAATCGTCCTTGAAAGCCATATTAATTTTCTGAACGGTGTCCACCTGGAGGTCTCTCACAGTTTCTGGAAAAAAAATTGATGCAGCAAAGCTCCAAATCTTTCAGACATTTATTTGCAATAAAAAAACGACGAGAGGGGTGGACCACTGCTCACACAAAGCCTGCTCACAGGCGAATGACGCAACCGACAGGCGTGAAAAAACTCACGCATGCGCATGAAGGTTCAAGCTTGTCTGATGCAATCACACGTGATTCAAATCCATATGGTTTTTGCAAAAAATAAAAAGGTATGATACTTTTCTAACAGACCTCGTAAAGTGAAATCTTGATTCAGAATCCGCGTCCGGATCACCTTCAACATTTTATGGAGTCTTCCATGGCCTAATAGCTATCTGTGGTGAAAATTTAGATTTTGTGGTGACATCTCATCCTTGGCAGATGTAAAATGTGCATCTATAAGTTCAAGTTTGTGGTTCTTTTCTGCCTAAGTGCATGAGCATGTGCAGTGGTTTCATGGAACTCAACAAGAAGATGTGAAAATCCATTGAGCTTTTGAAGTGGGGTCAGTGAAATCTGGAGTTCAATGGGTAATCTTGAAAAGCAACACTAAATTTATACAGCTACTTGCCGAATGTGCCAAGGTGCAAAAATCCTTAAGAGCTATCCTCAGGTTCACTGTTTCCTGATGCCAACCTGGGTAATAATCATCTGCTTAACAATTTCAGCCTCCTCTTCTTGTGCTTTCTCTCTCACAGTCCCTCTATTGAAGTTAGTTAATAACATGCAGGTCTGCTAAGTTTATATAACATTGTTTTGTGTTTGGCAGCACAGTGGCTTAGTGGTTAGCACTGTTGCCTCACAGCGAGAAGGTCATGGGTAAAATTCCCGCCTGTGGCCTTTCTGTGTGGATTTTGCATGTTCTCCCCGTCTTTGCGTGGGTTTCCTCCGGGTGCTCTAGTTTCCTCCCAAATCCAAAGACATGCGGGTTAGGTGGATTGGAATCTTTAAATTGTCTGTAGGTGTGACTGTGTTTGTTTGTCTGTTTGTGGCCGTGTGACAGACTGGCGTCCTGTCCTGGGTGTAGCCCACCTCGCGCTCTATGACTGCTGGGATAGGCTCCAGCCCCCCGCGACCCTCAACTGGACTAAGCGTTTGAAGATGTGTGTGTGTTTTGTGGATTTATGCCTCCACTAGGCAAGATTTATTATTTACTGAATTAAATTCAGTTAGTTTTTGTATTCTGTTAATTCTACATTATTTTTTCCCCCCAGGTTTTCAGTTGGATTTATATTTTCTTTGTTTAATATCCACTTAGGTTTCTATTGTTTTCAAGTGCAGTGCAACAGCTGCCTGACTTCAAGATATTGTTTAGATTCTTCAAACCCTGATGCCCATGGTAAACACGAGTGAGTTTTTAAAACCAGCCAGTTGTGTTATACAGTGCTGAAGCTATTCGCAGCACTTCACTTTTTCCACATTCTGTTATGTTACAGCCTTATTCTAAAATTGATTAAATTCATTTTCCCTCAAATTCTGCACATAGTACCCCATAATGAAAATATGAAAAAGTTTTTTTTTAGATTTTTAATGTATTAAAAATAAAACAACTAAGAAATTACATGGAGAGCGCATGTCAGAGCACAAACCTAGCATGAAGTCAAAATTATTGTCTGTAGACCTACGAGACAGGATTGTCTTGAGGCACAAATCTAGGGAAGGGTACAAAAATCTTTCTGCTGCATTGAAGGTCGCAATGAGCACAGTGGCCTCCATCATCTGTAAATGGAAGAAGTTTGGATCCACCAGGACTCTTCCTAGAGGTGGATTCCCGTCTAAACTGAGGGATCAGGGGAGAAGGTCCTTAGTCAGGGAGGTGACCAAGGACCTAATGGTCACTCTTTCAGAGCTCCAGCATTTCTCTGTAGAGAGAGAACCTTCCAGAAGGACAGCCATCTCTGCAGCAATTCACCAATCAGGCCTGTATGATAGAGTGGCCAGATGGAAACCACTCCTTAGTAAAAGGCACATGGCCTGGAGTTTGCCAAAAGGCACCTGAAGGACTCTTAAACCATGAGAAACAAAATTCTCTGGTCTGATGAGACAAAGACTGAAGCTTTTTGCATGAATGCTAGGCATCACGTTTGGAGGAAAGAAGGCACCCTACAGTGAAGCATGGTGGTGGCAGCATCATGCTGTGGGGATGTTTTTCAGCAGCAGGAACTGGGAGACTAATCAGGATTGAGGGAAAGATGAATGCAGCAATGTACAGAAACATCCTGGATGAAAACTTGCTCCAGAGTACTCTTGACCTCAGACTGGGGCGATGGTTCATCTTTTAGCAGAACAATGACCCTAAGCACACAGCCAAGATATCAAAGCAGTGGCTTCGGGGCAACTTTGTGAATGTCTTTGAGTGTCCCAGCCAGAGTCTAGGCCTGAATCCGATTGAACATCTCTGGAGAGATCTGAAAATGGCTGTGCACCGACGGTCCCCATCCAACCTGATGGAGTTTGAGAGGTGCTGCAAAGAGAAATGGACAAAACTGCCCAAAGATAGGTGTGCCAAGCTTGTGGCATCATATTCAAGACTTGAGGCTGTAATTGCTGCCAAAGGTGCATCAACAAAGTATTGAGCAAAAGGTGTTAATACTTATGTACAGTTGTGCTCAAATGTTTACATACCCTGGCAGAAATTTCAATATTTTTTTGGCCATTTTTCAGAGAATATGAATAACACAAACTTTTTTCACTCATGGTTAGTGGTTATGTGAAGCCATTTATTGTCAAACAACTGTGTTTACTCTTGTTCAATCATAATAAAAACCACCCAGATGACCCTGATCAAACGTTTACATACCCCAGTTCTTCATACAGGGTGGGTTTTTCTTTGCATCCGAACAATTTTCCTGGCAGTTGTTGCTGAAATTTTTGTTGGTCTACCTAACTGTGGTTTGGTTTCAACAGAATCCCTCATTTTCCTCTTCTTAATTTGAGTTGAACACTGCTGATTGGCATTGTCAGTCCCTTGGACACATTTTTATATCACTTTCCTGTTTTATAGAGTTCAGTTACCTTTTCTTTGACAATTATTTTGCTTTCCCTATGACTCAGAAACCAGAAATATCAGAGCAGCACTGGATGAATGATGCAAGGGTCTGTCAGGAGCTCAGAAACTCACTGACCTTTTCTACACACACAGATTACAAGCAAACAGATCACAGGTGAGGATGCTTACCTTTTGTAGCCATTCAAACCCATTTCTGTCAACTTGTGTGCATGTTATCAAGCCAAACCCACCAGGGTATGTAAACATTTGATCAGAGTCATTTGGATTGTTTCTGTTGTAATTATGACTTTAAAAGAGTAAACACAGTTGTTTGATAATAGCTTCACACAAAAACTAACCATGAGTGAAGACAACGTTTTTGTGTTATCATTCATATTCTCTGAAAAAATGGCCAAAAATATAAAAGAATAAAATTCTGCTAGGGTATGTAAACATTCGAATGCAATTGTATATGTGATTTCTTGTAAATTTGCAAAAAAAAAAACCCAAAAACTTTTTCATGTTGTCATTATGGGGTGTGGGGGGTAGAATTTTGAGGGGAAAAAAACAAAACAAAACAAATTTACTCCATTTTGGATTAAGTTTGCAACATAACAAAATGTGTAAAAAGTGAAGCTCTGTAAATACTTTTTTGGATGCACCATATATGCATATGTTAAATTCCTACACTCTCAGTCACCCCAGCACAGCTGCTGAAGCTGGCATTGGCCAAAATGTGTCCTGTGCATTGCCTGACTCTGTAACATCCAGTGTTACTGTAATCACATGTGCCTCTAATGCAGTAATGTAACGCATTACTGTTGTAAATTCAGTAATCACACTCTTGCGCATAAAGTAGTAATCCTGAGAACTTGACTGGTGGAGGAGGTAACTGGAGCACGGGTGAAGGAATGGGAGAGCTTTTTTGATGTACATTCTGCTAAAATATTCAAGGGAAAGTGCACACTTCCGTGGAATAAAAGTCATGTAAAGATGGAGGCAAAATGTGTGGATAATAGAACTTTGTCCATGTTGTCCTTCTGAATATGCGAGTCAGATGCTTGGTAATTACTTTTTCTGAAGTGCTTTAAGAGCTGTCACAAATAGACATATGTGTCTAGCTACGTAGGGAGAATTTGCGCTAAAACACTCCATAGTGTTTAATGGTGGTTTAATTAAACAGGTACGTATCTCTTAAATGTAATAAAACTGCAAAAATAGAGTGAGAGACAGACAGAGAGACAGACACAGACAGACACAGGGAAAGACTTTCTGATACCAACAGAAACAGGAATCCATCTAATTAAAGGGAAGTGGTGTCTGTGTGTTTGTGTAGCTGGAGCATCAACTAAAATCCAGAAAGAGCTGACTTTCATCTTTTGGCATACTTATGTATTTTTTTGTGAGGATTTAAGTCGTGAAATCAGCAAGGTAATCGGGCCAATATGCACGTCCACAATAAGAGCCTGTATGTCAAAATAAAAGCCTGTGGGGTTGTTGCAGACTGACAGAACATTTTCAACACTGTCACACACAGGCCAAAAAAAAAGAAAAAAGAAAAAAAAAAGAAAAGAAATTTGATCTAATGTGAACACTGTCACAGTCTAAATATAAAAGTTCAGTTATTCATAATTTCTTTACATTCGGGGTTTTCACGTATCCCATAATCCCTTGCGTGCCAGAGAGTCGCTGCAGTCAAAACAACATAGAGAATCCACACGATGACAATTGTAAATGAATATTATACTACAAAAATGTAATTTTTTATGCTTTTCATCACGTTAATAAGAGACTGCTGCATGATACCCTGAAAACTTGCTAAAACAATTATAACAAAATAATCCGTGTCTGCTACATTTAATCTGTGTGGAATTTAATAAGCGCAAACCGAATTTCAGACATATTATACATATTACTCTGGAACAAAGAGGACAAACAGTGTTGTAAAGAACAATAATCAAGACGTTAAAGAGCAAACTTCACTTTCCCCCAGAACGTCATGAACAGGAAGCGATTGTAGCTCACAGCAGCTCCCATTGAAAATAACGGAGAGACAGCCTGGGATTCTCACGTTTACATAAAACAAACACAGTAACAATGTCTATAAACCCAGAGAATATATTCACAAGAGTTTTAGGCACAATATAAAAATAGTTTTATGTTGCGATGTTAATTGTGTTGTCCGTGTGCAGTGGTTAAAATGAAGCGTGATCAGAGCGTATCAATGCAGTTCTCAATGTTCCTGAGATCTCGCAGCGCAGCGACCTCTCCAAAGTTTTGTGGGATTTGAAACCTGAAAAGCCTCAATGGATATTTTACCGGTTAAGCAGCTTCAGAAAAGCTTACTGATGACAAAACATTTTAGAAAATTGAATGCAACTGAAAACATATTAAACCTTCAATAAAGACTTTCACAAAAGCCAAGAAATATTTTGATGTCAATACTTAAAACATGTAGCATAACTGTCAACAGATTTTCCCCGAAAGTCATCTGTCCTTCGTATATAGTACAAATGACCACATTTAGAACCCCCACGGGTAAACATCCTAGTTAGTGTGAGTAGGACATGTAGGTTTAAGGTTTGACTACAGTCTGTTTCTGAGTAACGCAAAATTAACAAATACGAGATACTTTGCACAGACAATAAATAAGTAAAGCAACATTACATTTTTTTAAGTAGTGAGTAATGTGTAATATATTACTTTTTTGTGTATCAATCCCAACACTGATAACATGTAGATCTTGGGGACTGTTTTGCAGCCTCAGGAGTTGTGGTTCTGTGATATTCTCATGCACACGTGCATATACACACGTGCATGTCCAGTTTCAGTGTGCAGATATTTATACTGATGGCGGGAATGTGATGCGTTCATGACAGTGATATACTGTATATGCCAGTGTACTGGGTTCAAAAGAGACAAGACAAAGAGGAAGCGTATGTGAGTCAGTGAGAGAAATGTACACAACATCAATCAATATAAAATCTAATTACGAATTACAGTTTAAGAATTTTCTGACTGGTTCTGGACAGAGGTGAGATTAATCTGTGACAGCAGCGTTAGTTACACACGGACTGAGAGTGAATTCAGTCGAGCTGGTTTTCCATGTGAAAGACTCATATGAAGCTCTGTTCTTTTTGAGGTGACAGAAAGTGCAGTTTTCACTAATTTCATATTCTTCCAGCACCTTTCAAGCGCTCGGTCCTCATTTGTTCCAGTCAGGTTTAGTTGGGTTGAACACTTGCTGTTTGTTCTGTTAGTATTCATCAGGGGTTGTTTGTAATTGTGTTGGTTACCGTGGCAGCCGAGGGTTGTTTCTGACTATGTCCTGAAAGCTGTGAGCCTTCCTGTCTGTCAGCGAGGGTTCAGTTCCCATGATAGATCACCTGCATATACAATACCCCACGCCTGACCTAATGGGGCTGCAAGCAACACCCTAATTAACTTAATCGCAATTAATCTACAAACTGTGTGTTCTCCTGCGTCACCTCTGTCTCTCTTTTGTTACTTAAGGCCTTAAGTAAACGTGACAGGAATGACTCTGCTCTAATCCTTGGAATCAGCATTTTTTATTTATTTATAATTTTTTTGCAAGCTGTTAATTTTGTTTTTAATCATTTTAGATTTGAACAAATGGAAGTGATCACATCTTAGCAGTAAAACACGATATTGAAGCAGCAGAGGTTCTTGTATAGAGTGGAGGTGCCTCAGGCTGCAGCCACATTCTACTGCTTCATGGGACTTACAGCATAATGAATGGATTTGTGATATCCAATATTTCCAGACTGCATCCAGTTACATAGTGTGGACGCTTCCAAATGATATAACATATCCAGGTGAGTGGGAATATCCGATCACTTCAAAAGGTCACACTCACATCAATATATTCACTTTCTCCAAACTCAGTCTCCAGCGCATTACAGCTATCATTTGTATTCCAGTGGGACAAAAATATGGAAAACTAAACGCGATAGGGAAAAAATCAGTTTGAAACATGAATATGTTATATCAGTTCTTCAGTGAATGCAGGATTGCCTTTAAAGGATAGCGTGTAGTAGAGCTTTGTGTAAATCTTATTTTTGGCAGAACCAGCGTTGGATAGGCTGAATAGATGTGGGGATCTGTATTCCACCCGGTACAAAGGAGCACCCAAATGGCCAATGTCGGTTTCCATCCAACACCTGGACACAATAATCAAAAACCCTTTTTACATAGTGGGTTCACAACTCTGTGAGCAATGACACACATTAGTGCATCATAGTACAGTGAAACTGAATAAAAAAAATTAAAAATGAACAAAGAAATAATATGTATATGTCACGGACATGCACAAGCGAAGGTCCTTCAGGCTTTTGTCAGGAAAACACTTCTGGGAGCATTAGCATGACTAAAAACCTTCGGCTCCCAGACCCCCAATTACAGCCCCTTTAACCCCACCCCCCTGCCATTTTAAGCATTTTTCTTTATTTGCATCTCACATGCCTGGAAAGTCCTCACCATCTCATTCAGATCCTTCACACTTTATTTTAATTAAATGCTTCTGGGGAGCATTAGCATGACTAAAAACCTTAACTCCCTGCCATTTTAAGCATTTTTCTTTATTTGGGTCTCACATGCCTGGAAAGTCCTCACCATCTCTGAGTTCTGTCTTTGCCTGATCTGTACCTGATTTCCAGAGAAGTCATATATCATACCCCCCTGTCTTTTCATTCTCAACTGACGCTATTAAAAAAAATAGGCCAGTCTTGTTACTCTTAGCATTACACAATGTTATTAAATCCCCACTTCCAGCCCAAAAATGTCAGAACAAATAGACTGATGTATTTGATGTAAATTATTACATCATTACATTATTACATTATATAAATTATTTGCAGCTAGTTGACATTAGGGCTGCACGATATGGCCAAACTATCATATCTCAATATTGAAGCCACATATTATGTCTCTACTGATATGATATGAAATAATATGACTATGATTTCACACAAAGTTCAGCAACAGTGAAAATTAAGTATTCTTAAAAAATTTGCACTCATCATAAGGTTAGGATACGTGCCATCTAAAAGTATTGGAACACTTGGTATTTCACACATTTTAATTTGTTTATGCCATTTCAAATACAAGAAATACCAAAAATATCAAAAAATGAAAATTTGTAAAATGTCTAAAAAGAAAATCTTCCTCTCTGCTTGACAAGTTTTCTTCAGAGAAGTCCAGGGATGGATACATCAACATTTCCAAGTGACTGAATATGTCTTGGACTTTGTTTATATCAGTTATGAAGAAATACAAAATTTTCTTTCACCAAAACATCAAATCTAGGCTTGCATTTTAGATGTACTTTCTGGCAAAATGTAGCTGAAATTTCAGGTCTTCTTTTTAAGAAAATTCTTCTCTGTACCACTTCATCAGGAAGATGTATTTTATATTTTTGATTAATTTACATCAAGTTGTAGAGATCTGCTTTTAGTTTGAGTTTAAGGAAGATAATTTTAGATTTAAATTTTTTGTATTTGAAATGGCATATAGAAACTAGAAGCACTCGGAGAGCGCAAACCTCCGCCAAGGCCATAGGGTCACTGACGTCACATGGAATACCCTTTGGCAAAGAAACTTATTTGACGGCATTTCACGTATCTACCATCATGTTTCAGATTCAGTGGTTAACCCTTTGGGGTCTGAGGGCATTTTTTGGACAGTTCACTCGCCTGGCATAAATGTTTTATTATTGCTGTTAACAGCTCTCCCTGCATCCCACACAAGTTTTATGTCTCTTTTTTTTCAGGACAACCTGTACTTTCAAAATATATATGCTATAGTTGTGTTTTATAAGTGTAATAAAGGTTTACAATCAGAAATAAGAAAGGAAAAAGTAAAGCGGACCCTCAGCTTGAAACAGGCTGACGACGGCGCCTGAGAGCGCTGTGCGACGTCTCGCTCCGTGGGAAGTCCTTAAAGCGACAGTATCACCTCAAAATCTCTCATCAGCCATTAAAATTTTCACCGAAAACCAGCTTAATTTTTCGAACCGTGTCCACTTCAATGTGTCTCACAGGTTTAGAAAAAATTTTGATCAAACAAAGCGCCAGTCTCTCAGCAACTTCTCAAACAAAGGAATTCCGACGAGGGGCTGGACGACTCCTCCCACAAGGAGTGCTCACAGGCGAATGACGTCACCAACAGGCGTGGAAAAACTCACGCATGCGCACGAGGGTTCAAGCATGTCTGACATAAAAACATATGAATGAAATCCATATAGTTTTTGAAAAAAATAAAAAGGACCTATACTTTATGGACAGACCTCGTACATTTTTACTTCAGTGAAATTTTATTGATTTTATTATGCTCTAAATAATAAATAAAATCATCTGTGCTTATTTATTTATTTATTTGTTTGTTGTTATTTTTTAGCAGGATTATGTCATACTGCACAGATTTTGACAAAATTTTCACCACAGATACATATTAGGGCATGGAAAACTCCATTGAATTTTGGAAGTGATCCAGATCTGGATTGGCGGATGTCAGAAATCTCAAATTATTCTTGTTTGCAATAAAACTGCACTTTTACAGTATAAACATCTCAGCAGACCTCTTGATTTTTGAATTTAGCAGTCGGCAAAGTATGTTCAGTGGTGTCAGGCTTCTCTTAAAGTAAAACTCCTTTCATGTCCTGGATCCTTGGATAACGGCACATAAGGTACACTGTAAAAAATGCCGTGAAATTTACATAAAAACAATGTAAAATCACTACAGAAAAGTATTGTAAACCCAAAAACACATATTTTTGTTTCAATCACAGTGGACTTTTGTAAACTATTAAACAGAATGTTTTTGTTAGATGTACAACAACAATATTGTTGTGTGGGCCGCTGAAGAGGAGGTACTGCTGGCCCACTACCAAAGGGTGCCCTGCCTGAAGTGCGGGCTTCAGGCACGAGAGGGCGCTGCCGCCTCACAGGAACAGCCGGGGTGACAGCTGTCACTCATCAACTATGACAGCTATCACCAATCACCAGATCTTCAACCACACACACAAAAGCCGGACGACATCTCCACCTCGTCGCCGAGATATTGTCTACCTCTACGGTAAACTCTCAGCCGTTTGACTGTGCCGTTACGCACGTGATTCCTTTTCTGAGTGTTTGCAGGAGTTACTGTAGCTGCTGTCAGCTGGGTGCAGCGTTTTGTGGTTCCGTGAAAGAGTGATGTTCTTCACCCTCACGCCAAAACGCTAAGTAGCTTTTTGGCTCTGCACAACTGTGTTCTGTGTTAAAGGTGGAGGTGTTGTTTCCCACCTGGAATAACGACTTGCTGACTGTTTACTGAGTGTATTGTCACACACTCATCACATCTGTTCTTCTGCCAGCAGTACCAGATCCGACAGTCGGAGACGGTGACCACCTGGGGACTCGGGACTTGGCGGCTCCAGTATCCTTCGGGTTCGGTGGCAGTGGAAATCGTGTGGGATCCGGTTCTTCTCGGGACAGACGTCTTCTATCCTCGAGCCTACCCACACATCACCTTGTATAGTTTGATTGTGATCCAAATTCTGCATTTGTCTGTATTCTCGTTGTGCATTTTTCACAACAGTAAAGTGTTGTATTTTTGGCTCATCTATTGTCCGCTCATTTACGCCCCCTGTTGTGGGTCTGTGTCACTACACTTTCCCAACAAATATGTGATTCTAATCAAATGTATTTGTTGAAACTACAACTATTTGTAACAAAAACTGAGAAATACTGTAATACTCATTGCAAAACAATTGTGGTAAATTGACATGCAACCTATAGTTTGTCAGTTGTTTTTAAAAATACAAGAATTATACACTCAACAAAAATATAAATGCAACACTTTTGGTTTTGCTCCCATTTTGTATGAGATGAACTCAAAGATCTAAAACTTTTTCCACATACACAATATCACCATTTCCCTCAAATATTGTTCACAAACCAGTTTAAATCTGTGATAGTGAGCACTTCTCCTTTGCTGAGATAATCCATCCCACCTCACAGGTGTGCCATATCAAGATGCTGATTAGACACCATGATTAGTGCACAGGTGTGCCTTAGACTGTCCACAATAAAAGGCCACTCTGAAAGGTGCAGTTTTGTTTTATTGAGGGGGGATACCAGTCAGTATCTGGTGTGACCACCATTTGCCTCATGCAGTGCAACACATCTCCTTCGCATAGAGTTGATCAGGTTGTCAATTGTGGCCTGTGGAATGTTGGTCCACTCCTCTTCAATGGCTGTGCGAAGTTGCTGGATATTGGCAGGAACTGGTACACGCTGTCGTATACGCCGGTCCAGAGCATCCCAAACATGCTCAATGGGTGACATGTCCGGTGAGTATGCCGGCCATGCAAGAACTGGGACATTTTCAGCTTCCAAGAATTGTGTACAGATCCTTGCAACATGGGGCCGTGCATTATCCTGCTGCAACATGAGGTGATGTTCTTGGATGTATGGCACAACAATGGGCCTCAGGATCTCGTCACGGTATCTCTGTGCATTCAAAATGCCATCAATAAAATGCACCTGTGTTTTTCATCCATAACAGACGCCTGCCCATACCATAACCCCACCGCCACCATGGGCCACTCAATCCACAACATTGACATCAGAAAACCGCTCACCCACACGATGCCACACACGCTGTATGCCATCTGCCCTGAACAGTGTGAACCGGGATTCATCCGTGAAGAGAACACCTCTCCAACGTGCCAAACGCCAGCGAATGTGAGCATTTGCCCACTCAAGTTGGATACGACGACGAACTGGAGTCACGTCGAGACCCCGATGAGGACGACGAGCATGCAGATGAGCTTCCCTGAGACGGTTTCAGACAGTTTGTGCAGAAATTCTTTGGTTATGCAAACCGATTGTTTCAGCAGCTGTCCGAGTGGCTGGTCTCAGATGATCTTGGAGGTGAACATGCTGGATGTGGAGGTCCTGGGCTGGTGTGGTTACACGTGGTCTGCGGTTGTGAGACTGGTTGGATGTACTGCCAAATTCTCTGAAACGCCTTTGGAGACGGCTTACGGTAGAGAAATGAACATTCAATACACTAGCAAAAGCTCTCATACAAAATGGGAGCAAAACCAAAAGTGTTGCATTTATATTTTTGTTGAGTGTATGTAAGTCACTTTACAAGTTTATGCTGTAGCCTAACTTTAACATGATTGATGAAACGATGCAAATTCGGGTAGGCCTATAGGCTACAGGTAGGCTATTTGCAGCTTGTAGAGTAGGCTAAGGAGTAGGCCTATAAGAAATTATTGCTAGTCTAAGTACTTCTGTTCAGTCATAATCCTTGCATAATCCTTGCAGTTTCTTTTTATTTTAATACGATACGATACTCAGACTAGGCTCTGTTTTTTTGTAGATTTAACAGTTTTTTAATGTGAGTCAGCTGTGGTTCATTTACTGTAAATGTTGTGTGGGCCACTGAAGAGGAGGTACTGTTGGCCCACCACCACCAGTCGGCGCCCTGCTTGGAGTGCGGGCTTCAAGCATGAGAGGGCGCCGAGACAACAGAGAGTGACAGCTGTCACTCATTTACACCAGCTGTCACCAATCACCACCTTCCCTACAAAAGCCGGATTATTACTCCACCTCCTCGCTGAGAAATCAGCTACCGTTTAAGGTAATTCTCTGCAAGTCATACTTTTTGAGACTAATTATTGTTCTGTGTGCAGCCGTATTCCTGAAGTCTGTCATAATTGGATTGGCGTGCAGTGAGAGTCTGCGACGTCTTCGCCTCTCACTCCATCCAAGGAGCAACTGTCAGGAGCTGCACGGGTGATTCTGTATCAGAGGTGGAGGTTTTCCCTGCCTGAAGACCTGTGGGTGAAGGATTACTGGGTGTGTGGATACACACTCACCATTAACTGTTTTCATCTTCTGCCAGCAGTACCAGGGTCTGCAACAGAAGACAGTGACCACCTGGGGACTCAGGACTTGGCGGCTCCGGTGTTCTTCAGGCCGTTGGTGGTGGAAGCTGTGTGGGTCCCGGCTCTTCGATCGCCAGAGGTCTCCTATCTTCGAGCCTGCCCGCACGTCACCTTGTGTTTAATTGGCATTATATATTTTTGTCTGTATCCAGTTGTGCGTTTCACAACATTAAATTGTTACTCTTTGTCTTATCCATTGTCCGTTCGTTTGCGCCTCCTGTTGCGGGTCCGTGTTACGACACCTTCCCAACAGTAAATCCATTTACATATTATGTCTGTAAAGTTATCTCCTGTGCTGCTGTATTTTTTACAGGAATTCCCTGGTAACCACAGCTGCCAGCGTTTTCCTGTAAAAACAACAGTTTTTCTTTACAGTGTAAGTTCTGTAAGACTGGTGGGTGCACAACTGTTTACCCTTATAAATCAATGACAGAACCGTAAAGTCTGCTCTTGTGTTCACAGGAAGTCAGTAAAAAGAAGCCAAAACAGGTTGTGATATGGTGAAATTTTCCAAAAAACCCCCCCAAAAAACAAACAACAAAAAAACAATACACCTTGTGGGCCATATTTCTCCGGATATTATTTTACCATAAACATCCTGCCAATAAGGGGGATTGCATGTGTTGGTATAATGGATAAATATACCTGTCTGAACTTTACAGTCCATTCACAATTTGATAATATTTTTTACTGTCTGTTATTGTTGTTTATTTCACCATTGTGTACTGGTACATAACGGGGAAATTATGCTATGCTATTTGTGCTATGCTAACAAGAGTTTATTTCTTCTGGGCTTCTTCAATGTTTAACTTTCTGCTGCTGTATGTCGTGCTGCCCCCAGTGGTGAACAAAAGGTGAGCAGAGGCATCAGCAGGGTGCTTCAACACAACAGTAATAACCCTAAGAAGGTTGCTTGTTTTTCATGAAATATGTATTTGAAAGTAAGGAAATTTATTGTGGAAAATGATTGAACAACTACATTAAACCAATTTCTCCTCTGTGAGATCAATAAAGTTTATCTTTAGCTTTATCTTATCTTTAAGTGAATCAGATTTTTTGATACTGCATCAAATTGTTCTATAGTAACAGGTATCATATCTGAATCATATCATAACCTATGTACTGTATTTTGATAACTCATATTGTTATATAAAGTAGAAGTACACACTCCTAATTACAAGGGTTGCCAAAAAAGCAACCTTATTGTTTAGTCACATGAAGTTTTGAAAGAAAAAAAAGTAAGTTAAGAGAAAGTAATGGGAAGCCAGTGTTACCAGGTTCAGGCAGCTGGTCACACTTGTTTGCTAAAAAACACTCCTCTGGAGTTGACCTCACACATGGTTAATTTTCAGTTTTGTCCGTTGGAAATAAAGAAGTAAAGTTTGCCTCAGGGCTCATCCGTTTATATGTGTGTTTGCATTACAACCAACATTGCACTTTCATAGAATACTGTGTAAAACTCTTAAGCACTCCAGCACTCCTGTCTAAATGTGTTTTCTGATGTTTTGTTCTTAATTAGTGTGTTGCTAAAACATCAAATTAGAAATTTACATGGAATCTTGTCTGTTTTATTAAAGAAAATATTGTGAAGAAAGTAGAAATCTTATTTGATTAAAAAAAAATGTAATCATGTTAAAGGATTTAGCCTAATGTTCTCTGTTCAGATAACTTTGCATTTACTGTTGATGGAGTGCACACACACACACACACACACACACACACACACACACACACACACACACACACACACACACACACACACACACACACACACACACACACACACACACACACACACACACACACACACACACAGTCTGGTAAAGTCCCAGGAATCCTCTGAAGGAATAGCTTCAAATCCTGGTTTGAAAACAGGCGACCTGGAAGCAGGTTAAAGGAAGGCTGTACTGTCTGGGTTTGTCTGAGCTCCGTGCGAGCAGTTAGATTTCACCTCCTGGAGACAACTCCTCCAACATGTTACAGCGCTGTTGCTTCATATCAGCCCCCCTCGCTACATGATGAAACGCACAGTGAGAGATTACAGGAGGCGTGCGTGCACTCTCTCTTGCTCACATATGTCGAATAAAGGTATTTGTAGCACACTGACAATTCAGAGTAACTGTCATATTTTTTAAACGGTCAAAAAATAGGATCAAAATTGCTTGTTTGATTAGACTATGTTGATATTTGACACTTTATTTTATTCCTTGTGATTTGAGAGGGTGGGAGCATTGGTGTTCAGCCTCCTCACTGTCCACCTGATAAGTATCAGGTCCATGTCTCTTTCATTGACACTGTTTGGTTTCTTAAAGGTACCAACTTTAATTAGTGAGTATCTTGTTCACTTTTGTTCCTGCATACTTTTCCTGTGTCTCACACTCTTTTATTTCTCTTTACACTCCCATGTTTTTCTTTGATGCAGGAAACCAGTGATGTGAGGTCTGTTGTGTTTGCTGACCTCTGTATTCAGACACAAGTGCAACTCTGTGAGACGTTGGCACCTTTAAAGTGTTCTTTCTTGCAAAGCCCGATGTTCAAAGAAGCGACATCTGCAGAACATTTAAACACAAAAGTTTGAAAAACGCCCACTTCTGCTAATTCTGTATGTACATTCTGTATTCTGTACATTAAGTTTACATCGGAGTGTTTTAAAGCATTTACGTCATCTGACAGACAGTCAGACAGAGAGATAGATGGTCACATTTATAGTGTGGTATGGTATGTTAATGAAACAGTTCCCGTAGGATTTTTGTACTAAAACTGATTTTCTTGCTGTTTTGGATTCAATAGGGACCAGACTGTTAGAAAATGATGAGATTCAAATTTTCAGACTGCTGCCCCCTTCTTCAAGGAGGGAAAATATTACTACAGTGGAAAACTAGAAATTGAGTCTGTGTTTTAATGTACTCTAATGTGTTTGTCTCCTAATATAGATTAAAAAAGTATATTTTTGCCTCGGCTTCAGCGTTTAGTTAAAGTGGTATACCCCCATAATGACCCAAGGATGACCTCGAACCTTTAAAGCCCCATACCTGTGTAACTATTGGTCGGAACCTAGAGAAACTATACCTTACTTTAATCCCCTCAACAAAACAGATATACGAGGTCTGTTAGAAAAGTATCATACCTTTTTATTGTTTTCAAAAACTATATGGATTTGATTCATATGTTTTTACGTGAGCCAAGCTTGAACCTTCGTGTGCATGCGTGAGTTTTTCCACGCCTGTCGGTTGCGTCATTCGCCTGTGGGCAGGCTTTGAGTGAGCACTGCTCCACCCCTCTCGTCATTGTTTCATTGCGAGGAAATGGCGGAATGATTTGGGCTTTTTTTTCAGAAACTGTTAGAGACAGGCAGCTGGAAACCATTCAAAAAATGTATCTGGCTTTTGGTGAAAATTTTACGGGCTTCACAGAGAATAAGGAGTGTTACTACCGCTTTAAGGACGGCCAACAATGGCGCACGGCACACCGCACTCTGAGCTGCCATCAAGAGGCAGAAAACACCACATCATTTCTAAACCCAGCTCTCCACAATTTCTCTTATACTCACTCGACTGGTAAGTACTGAAAGCCGAGATAGGCATGTCCCAACTTGTCCTCTGGCACTCTGAAACGGAGGTGTTCCTTTGTCTCGCTTCATGAGCGAATCGGTCGTGACGCGTGGCTTTCCATGACAAAATCTCTTGTTAAAAGTGAAATCTGCCGGAAAATGGCTGATGTCCAGCTCTTGTGATAACCAGAGAAATTGCACACGATGGTCCAGGCTCCACACAGCCATCCGTTTAGAAATGATGTGGTGGTTTCTGCCTCTTGATGGCTCGGAGCGTGGCGCGCCGTGCGCCATTGTGGGCCGTCCTTAAAGCTGTAGTAACACTCCTTATTCTCTGTGAAGCCCGTAAAATTTTCACTGAAAGCCAGATAAATGTTTTGAATGGTTTCCAGCTGCCTGTCTCTAACAGTTTCTGAAAAAATTCTGATGGAAAAAAAGCCCAAATCATTCCGCCATTTCCTCGCAATGAAACAACAATGAGATGGGTGGACCAGTGCTCACTCAAAGCCTGCCCACAGGCGAATGACGCAACCGACAGGCGTGGAAAAACTCACGCATGTGCACGAAGGTTCAAGCTTGGCTGACGTAAAAACATATGAATCAGATCCATATAGTTTCTGAAAAAAATAAAAAGCTCCGTTACTTTTCTCACAGACCTCATATTGGTGTATATTTTAACACAGTTTAACTTGATTTCCAATTTAACCCTGTACTAACGTTTGCCCCCTTGCAGAAGAGAAGCAGGGGTTCTGAAAATTTGAACACCATCATTTTCTGACAGTCTAAGCCCTATTGAAACCCAAACAGCAACAAAATCAACTTTAGCATGAAAATCCTATTAGGCATAAGCCTCTGCATAGATGGTTTATTTACTGTAAGATATTTCATATTGGTTTAACTTGGAAAGTTTACCATCTGCCTTGAAAATGCAAGTTAAGTCAAATTGAAGAATACTTCAATGAAATGAAAGTTCATAAATTTGATTTAATGTTCAATTGTCTCACCATTCCAAACCTTATTCGGCACAGCAGGGTGGACATGATCATTCCCTATGGTGTCCAACTTGTCCAGAATGTACTGTAAAGACTGAAGTCAACCGGAGAGACCCCGCAGCAGAGAACGATACAGGAGTATAATCAGTGTCATTATGTAGGCAAAGTTCAAAATGCATAAAGAAGGCAGGCTGTGAAACAAAGATGTCCATGAGAGAAACTTCAAAGAGGCAATCTAGAAAACAATGCAGAGGGTCAAAACACAGGTGATCTCCATATCAGGCAAAAAGTAGCAAAGACAGCAAGCTAAACTAATAGGGCATTAAAAGACAGTGAGCATTGTTAACAGGCTCAGGAAACAAAGAAGAAACAACACGAGAAGACTTGCACAACACAAGACCTTCTGGCGCTGGTGTAATGGAAGGTCCCTTACATTAAATATTGAGTAACACAATAACAGCAAGAAGCAGGCATATACGTGGAACAGAAAAAAGCCAGTAAAATGGACACAGGCCAAGAACCTCAAAATAAGAGCATCAACCAAAGTAATCAGAGTGTATCATACAAGATAATGATATAGAGCACCTTTACAAAATATGACATCATGAAGTGAGCTTAAGGTTTGGTGTGTTGTCTTCAAAATCTTCCAATGTTAGGTGTGTTTGCAACTTGCCACCTCTTTTTGGATGTCGGAGGAATATGTGGGTGTTCACTGCCACTGATGTGCAACCATGCAGCAGCCTGTGTTTTCAAATTTCATGTTCATGACATGATGTGAGCTAAAGAGGAGGGGGATGGGAAAGTAGAGGGTAGCAGCGCGTGTCCCCTCCACCAAGAATAGGAGGAGGGGTATCAAACTTTGGTTTTTGGTCATTGTAACATCATATGTATTGACTGTAGAGATAAAATCAAGTTATTATTCAGAATCAAAGACAATGATAAAGTGAAAACAATATAAGGTAAAAGCAAGAGATATCAAAAATATGTGACATCATAAAGAGTAGGGGTTCATGAATTCTTCAGTCTGTCTGAGAGTAGACCGTCTGACTGAAGAAGAAGTCTCTTGAATGAATGGTGTGATAGCTTGAAGACCAACAAGAAGTAAACTTTCTGACAATTCATGGCATACTGTAAAAAGAGAAAAGGAGAAAAAGCTCAGCAGCAGTGCTTTAGTGCCGACTGAAATATTTTTTTTTACTGAATATGCAGAAGTGCGATTTTTGAATAGAGACTTTAAAACACTTAAATTACAGACATTATATGAACATTACCTCTCCACGATCTTTCTTTCTTTTGCTTATAATTCCTATAACACTACATTTTGCATCAGCTACGTGTATAATCTTTGTTTCATTATTTATTTTCATGTGATCAATAATTCCTGCTTTGATGAAGTGTCTCTGTAAGTGTCGTGCGTCTGTGAGGGTTTTTCCGCTCTGCAGCAGCCTGGCTCGTGCCACACACTCTGCATCATGTGTCCCAGATTATCAGGGATGAGGTACCGGGGGAGGAAGAGGTTTTTGCAATAAGGAAAGAGGAGAGTGATGGAGTTGGGGGTTTGGAGTGGATGATGAGCGCACTGACTTTGTGGTGAGAAGAGCGATGGATGTGTGACATATACTGATGGAAAAGACACATAAAATGAACGTGTCACCACCACTGGGGAAAAAATATAATGAAAGGTTTTGACTGAGGAGAGTTGATGTAGCCCACTAAAAAACTGCTTAGAAAGCCTGGATTCAGCCATAAAGTATTGTTTGATACCGTGTGCAGTACGTCATCTGTGACAGTAATGACCAAGTTGTTGAGCGTGTCATTTTTGAAATGGTGATAGCAGTCGACCATTGATGAGATGTGCATGATCAATTTTTACCTGCATTTTTTTCTTTCTCTTAATTATTTTGCTGCATTTAAAATACATTTTGGTCTGTAAGTATTTGGTCAGTGACATAATTTTTGTACTATTGCCTCTGTACACCACCACAGTGGAGTTGGGCTAAAACAACCAAGACGTTGTTGTATAGATAACACTAGTCAACACCGTTCTTCTTGCATGGACTTTTTTTTAATGGATTTTGGGTAATTTGGGGGCACTGAATCCAAATCAGGTGTTAGTTTATGCCAAACACATCACGTATTTGAGATATGAAAACAATTTTTTTAAATTGATATTTTTTGACGAAAGTTAAATAATTGTCTTTAATTCAAGAAATTAAAAAAAAAATTGCATTAACCATTTTGTAATTAGAGCTGTTTTTCCATTTTCACAGGCCTGAAGCAACTGGACAAACTAAAAATAAGGGTTGTTGTTAACACAAAACATCACTTTTGCAGACAGTTGTTTATTTATTCAATTTTCAGACAAGTCAGGGGATGGAAGTAGGAACATTTGCAAGCCAGTATTTTTTGGGAACTGTCCTTGCCTGGGGAAGTAATCTGGTGTCCTGTCCAGGGGGACAATTAAAGTATCAACTGCTGCAGGCTACAGAATGAGAGGCACTGGTACCACGGGCCCCGGGGCCTATACAGGATTAGTTTCTTCTACTTCTTCAGTTACTTATGGCCTCTAAACTGGAGGGACTGTGTGTATAAATGTACACAATTTCATCTTCATTGTGGTGTTGTACAGGTGTAAAATAACAAAATTATTGTCAAAATACTTATGGAACTGAACATATTTCCACAAAATAAAGGTTCACAAATATTTAAACAACAGCAAAGCTTTTGTCTTAAGTGTGACAGTAAATCTGAGTTGAAATCAAATAGCAAATGTGATCGAAAGAAATAGACTGACAGCTTTAATATGAATGAAATAGCAGATGTTTGGTTGTAATTCCTGATTTTTCCCAGGTTAGTGGGGAGTGAACTCAGAAGACTCAAAAACTGATAGGAAACAGACTTCAATTTTAGAGGTTGTATTGAATAGATGCCTTCACTAAACAGGGAGTTACCACATCAGTTAGCAATCTGAACACACAGCCCCCCCCCCCCACACACACACAGATGGGCGGGCCGTCCCCTCAGCGTGGATCAGTAAAGTTGTGTGATTGGTTGAAAGATGTTGCATTTTGACCTTTATATGTGATAACTGCTTACATTGTATCAAACGTTATGTGTAAAAGTAAAACTGTGTTTTGTCCATGTAGCGTGGTCAGCAGAACAGTATGCATCATGGCATTCCAGAGGAGGTATGAAGTTATTCTTCTTCTTCTTATCATTATTTGTATAAGGAAATATGAAGATATTATTATATGAAGTTAGCAAAGCAGCAAGTTGGCCATGACAACAACTCCCAACAACTCCCCCTGTTGACGTGACCTTAAGACAGAAGTGCAAAAACAAAAAACAACACAAACATGCAAAAACCAAAACTATCCACCAAAAACAACAAAAACATTCGAGAGTACATGAGCCTGCGTGGGCCTAAAAGGAGTACCTCGCCAGTGGTGTTAGTGGTGCCTGTGCCCCCAAGCAGGACTTGACATAACCATCTCAACTTGGAAGGACCACTGGAACCAGGCTGCCTTCAGGTAAGCAGTGTAGCGTGTGGAGAATTCTTGTGGGATTTTACTCCGCTTATTGCAAAGCATGAAAACACTAACAGCATGTGTAATAACACAGTGAAAAGGAACAATACTACCCTAAATATAAGATATACCAACCTCAGTTATTCCTGCAAACAGCGTGAATATGTATTATCCTTAGCAACATGGTGAGATGAGTAAATGTAGACCTGAAATGTAGACCTAACCATTGAGGGGAGGGGATGGTCTAGTGGTTGAGACCAGAGGATCCTCGGTTCAAATCCCAGTCTGACCAGAAAAACACTAAGGGCCCTTGGGCAAGGTCCTTAATCCCCTGGGTGCTCCTGGTATGTAGTGAGTACCTTATATGGCAGCACACTCACATCGGGGTGAATGTGAGGCATTATTGTAAAGTGCTTTGAGCATCTGATGCAGATGGAAAAGTGCTATATAAATGCAGTCCATTTGACTCTATACTCAGTGAAAGGTGGAGTTAGTATAGATGTTAATAGATGTAAAGATGTTAATTTTTGTTCCGATCGTGCACTTTTGAGAAAAAGTGCCAGATTTGGCATGGGAGTCCCTTTGGGGGTATATTTTTATTTTAGATTGGGTACCCAGCTGAACCATGCCCGGAACCCGCTTTTTTAAGATGGTTTCCAAAATGGCCACCAGAATACTTGTAAAGTCCTCTAACTTCATTTCTAGGTCACACAGAGACATTATCTTGGTGCCTAAACCCATGTTTATGAGTATAAGGCAATGATTTTCAACCTTTTTTGAGCCGCGGCACCCTTTTTGTATTTACAAAATCCTGCGGCACACCACCAACCAAAATAATATTATAATGCTATTACCTCTGGTTTTGCGCAGAACCCAATTATCGCAATAGAAAATCGATACAGAAAACACCGCATTTCGAAAATCCTCAAGCATTTTGCGCTCTGATCTCAAGTAGGGCTGTCACGATTAGAAATTTCTGGAGACGATTAATTGTCAGACAAATAATTGCGATTGATGAATATATTGTCTATTTTTTTCCCCCCCTTCTTTATATTCTACTATTGTAGTATAATTACACAACTCTGGAAGAATGTTTGGCTTCTGTGAGTGGAGAAACTGGGAATGGTGCAACATTTTTATTTTTATCTTCATTTTACATACAGTCCCAACTTTTTCTGATTTGTGGTTGTTTCTGTTGCATTTCTGAAATTGTTTCTCCTCATCAGTCACATTTTGTGCTTAAACACTGCATTAAGCTCAAGATTGAACAAATAAATACCTTTGGAAAATAACAGCTGTTAAAGTTCAGAGTTCTCACCTGCTTTTTGTGATCTCTGCGTCTGAACATTGTTTTTTTTTTTGTGGCTCAGTTCATTCATATATTCTCATTTTTAAAATATGTTTGACCATTTATTTCATCTCATGATCTCATAAATTCAGCATACGACGCGCACATGGTGTGAACAGGACGGTAACGGCAGAATCACACCTTTAGAGAAAGTTCAGAGAGAAGTAAAGGCAGCTTCATGTTTCCGTTTTGTTAACGTTCACTTGGGTTAAAATCCTCTCTCTGCTCCGCGCTCGATGCTGAACGTGTTGTGCCTGCATTCAGGAATCTCCCTCACCCACCCCCTCCCTCGCAGTCTGCAGCCTGTTAACTCTGCGCGCACGCGCACACACAGGCACAGACACACACACCAACAGCTCCGCATTTTAGACGGCTTTTGGAGGAGACGGCACTGTTTTAATCGGCCGTCAGCCTCCTTGTTATTGTCCCGCCTTAAGACGAGAGCGAGGCTGCAGCACGTTTGACGTCAGATTCTGTCATTTTATGCTTTATGGATAAAATAAATAATTCACGGTAAACGCGAAGCGAATATGAAAAATACCCACGGCACCCCTGACGATCGATCACGGCACCCTAGGGTGCCGCGGCACCCCGGTTGAGAATCACTGGTATAAGGAATCCAATGGTGATGATTAAAATATATTCTGATTGTCAACCATCTTGGATTTTTCAAAATGGCTGCCAAAATATAATTTTGCTTTCTGTTTTTGTTTCTAGGCCACATAGGGACATGATCTGGGTCTCTAAACCCATGTTAATGGGTATTAGGAACCCAGTGGTGGTGATTGAAATATATTATGAAAACAGATTGACAAAGTAATATATGTATTAATTTTTGCAAGTTATTCTGTGAGGTACCTTTTTCACTTAACTTTTAGAAAAATAATAAAGATAGAAACTAGAAAATTTTCACATGAAATCTCCTAAACCTGTGGTAATAGGCAGCATTCACAAGCTATGTGTTTATGAATGGTAACTAAGAGCTTCCATTGATCCCAAATAGAACAACCTAGCAAACGAAAAAATGTTTTAGTGACGTTTTGGGAACGTTTCCCTTAAGTTGGAAAAACGTTTTAAAAAACATTGAAAGTGAAGCTCCGGTGAATGGCTTTTGTAGGTTTTTTTTTTTTCAAAGTTTGTTTTAAACCTTTAGAGAACCAAATCACAACATTATTTTGGGGGCAAGGTTCACAGAAAACACTCTAAAAAGGTCCTCAAGACGTTGTGGAGAAGGATTGAAAAGGAAAATCATTTAAAAGCTGTTCGCCAGAGCGTCATTTTCAACAGTTTTTCAACGTCATTTTTTGAACCAAATGTAAATGTTAAAAAACATTTCTGGTTTGCTGGGAATGATTTACTTCACAATGTGCTTATAATTTAAAACAGAGATACCTGTCACAAGCAATAAATGATTGCCACTATTGCCACTGCATTACATAATGTAGAAGCATAATGATTGTTTTGTACCCAAAAGCATATTTGTTGTTAGATGTTATAGAAGTGGAAAGAACTATTATATGCCTTTAGATTAATATTAACAGCTTTTAATGTCTCCTTCTTTTCTATTTCAGGTAAGTGGACAAAGACTCTTGGTGGTGGGTTTCCTAGTAGATAGAATCTTTCCAAAATGGCGACATCCTCATCCACAAATGAAATTGACTGGACACTTTGTGCACTTTGTCAGAACAGAGAGAAACGAGATAAGCAGGGGAAGGTAGAGAAGCTTGTAAACCCAGCAAATAAAACACAGAAAGAAGGAAAAAGTGGCTCAATGCCTCTCTTGAAATGGGCGATACACCAGAAGGTATTCTAGACATTCATAGGCTTGATGATGGTACTGGCATTGAAAATACTCTTATTAAGAACCAAGCCATGTGACAGAAGTCTTGTTGGCACAAACGTTGTAATCTAAGGCTTCAACGAGCACAGAAGAGGAAGCAAACAGAAACCTTGTGTTCAGAAGCACCAAGCCCTGCTAAAACAAGACGCTCTCTGCCAAAGGAAATGTGTGTTTAATTTGTGAGGAATCGGATGATAAGCAAAAGCTTATCACAGCTTCAAGCAAAGAAATTGATGCTACATTGCGTGGGTATGCAACAGAATTAAGAGACTCCAAGTTATTTTCTAAGCTAGCAGCAGGAGATATGGTTGCGATAGATGCAGTCTATCATTTGGATTGTCTGAATGTCCTTAGACATCGCACCATCTCTCAATGAAGACAGCTGCTTAAAACAAAGAGGAGACCTATGAAAGTCTGGTTCTGGGAGAACTTGTTGCATACATTGAAGAAGCTCGTCAAAGTAAGGAAGCTGTTCCAAACTTAAATTATCAAAGCTTTCAAAGCTTTACAGTAGTAGATTTGCATCACTCCAAGGTGTTGATGAAGTACATGTGCACTCCACCCACCTGAAAGACAGACTTCTGAAACAGATCCCAGACCTCAGAGCAGAACAACAAGGAAGAGATGTTGTTCTGATGTTCAGCAAAGATATTGGTGACATACTAAAGAAAGCACTTGATAGTGAAAATGATGATGAAGGAGTTCATTTGGTGAAGACTGCTCAGTGTGTTTGAAAACAAATGTTTCAGCAACAATATGAGTTTGATGGATCATTCAATGAGAAGTGTGAAGCAGATTCAGTTCCACCTGCTCTTAATGCTCTGATGATGATGATTATGGAAGGCCCAAACATCAAAGATAAACAAATCAATCCTGCAAAAGAGAAGATTGCTCTGGGCCTGTCTCAGATGGTGATGTTTAACTAAAAAAACTAAACAAAAAAACAAACAAAAAAAAACCTATCACTCCAAAGGAAACAAGCACTCAAAGGCATCCCAAAGAGAGAGAAACGCCACTTCCCATCTACCTAGGCCTCCTTGTCCATGCTAGAACCAGAAAGAAAGAACGTCTGGACAAACTCTTTAGTCTTGGTCTGTGCATCTCCTATGACAGTATGACTCCTTATGACCATATCAACTGAGATGGCAAACAAAGTTTGTGGCATATATGAAGCAGAAAAGGTAGTGTGCCCTCCAGCAATGGTGAAAAATGTCTTTACAGTTGGAGCAGTCGATAACATCGACCACAACCCTAGCTCTAGAACAGCACAGGGGTCCTTTCATGGCACAGCTATCACATTAATGCAATTCCCCACACCAGAACACCCAGGAGAGAAGAGAACATTTCCATCTGTCCCAAATGAGGCACGAGCACGAAAACGAACATTATCCCCATTGCCAAAATCATACACAGAGGTTCCAGCTACAACAGAGTGCAAAGCCACAAAAGTTCCACACATTGATGGTGTTCTGACAGCTCCATCCTTATACCCATAAACATAGGTTTAGATACCAAGATCATGTCCGTATGTGGCCTAGAAGTGAAGTTAGAGGACTTTACAAGTATTCTGGTGGCCATTTTGGAAACCATCTTAAAAAAGCGGGTTCCGGGCATTGTTCAGCTGGGTACCCAATCTAAAATGAAAACATACCCAGAAAGGAACATTCATGCCAAATTTGGCACTTTTTCTCAAAAATGCACGATTTTTTCACTAACCTCTATACTAAGTGGTCTTCATCCAAGAGGGCTGAGAGACCAGCAGTAAACAGATCCATCTGCGCCAGGTGCTGCACCACCTGCTGGCAACCACTGCCAAGCACCGATGTGCCCTTGTCCCCTGGATACTGACAATAGTGATGCATTCGAGATACAAATGACTTACACGATGAACCAGTACAGCTACTGCCACAGGCAGAAATAAAAAATGAAGCCACCAGTCCTTACCAATCGTTGAAATATTTATAAAAGCAGACAACTAATGAGGCGTACTCTTCAGTCAAACATGTGGTATCCCCCCCAACGTGGCTACGACGAAATCCAAAAGCAATCCGTCCCTGTCCATGGTGTCCAGTCATAGCGTTTCTGGTCAGACTATCCAATCATCGCATGGAAATAGATACAATAAAAGTCAGACACATTTTTTGGGTATCGTGCACCCCCAACAGATGGTCGACTTAATTTCATTGTAACGTGACCCACCGATTTATATTCCTTAGCCACCCCATTTGCCCCCACCTGAAGAAACCATACTCATCATTAGGAATACTACAAGAACAGATATTTGAAGAAACACCATGAACCTAAAACATCAAAGTGGGTGAAAGAAACAAGAATGATAATAAATTTTGTGCTGTTATTTTTGTGGTAGCACATTTTAAAGCACCACCAGTAATTGGAGTATTGTTTGTTGAATTGTTTTACAGCCACATGTGTGTTATTCCCTCATTGTTGGGCTATTTCATTATTTATTTGAGTTCAACCTACATGTGACATAGAGTCTGGTAATTCTGCTAAAAACAGCCAGACTGTGCATGAAGCATCGACTGAGGGAAGCCACCAAGACACCATCACATCTCTGAAAGAATTAAAAGCTGTCAATGGCTGTAATCATAGAGGTTAAAAAAGGAAAAGCTGTCCAAACACTTGGGGGACCAAACAGTTTCTAAAGCAATAAATCTATTTCATGTATTCTGAATCATTCATTCATTCATTTATTTTGTATACCCGCCTACTCCAATCAAGGGTCACAGGGATGGGGAGCTGGATCCTATCCCAGCAGTCATAGAGTCTGAGGTGGTTTGCACGCTGGACAGGATGGCAGTCTGTCGCAGGGCCACATACAGACAAACAAACACAATCACACCTGCACGCACACACTGACAGTTTAGAGTTACCAATTCATCTAATCTGCATGTTATGGCTTTGGAAGAGGGAGGAAGCTGGAACACCCGTAGGGAACCCATGGAAACATAGGGAGAACGTGCAAACGGCACAGAAAGGCCACAGGTGGGAAGTGATCTCATGACCTTGTTGTTGTGAGGCAACAGTGGTAACCACGAAGACCCCGGGCTGCCCTGTACTCTGAATCTTGTCTACAAATGACTGTTTCAGCTGAACAAAAAATTAATATATAAATTAATAAAACCTACTTAAAACAGCCTTTTGCACACTGTAGCCAAAAATAGCCTATAACATGCACGTGGTGTGTAATGGCACAGAAGAAGGTTGATTCAGTTTCTGTAACTATGAAGACGAACAAAGTGACTGAGAAACAATTATGTGGCTGGTAAAATATAATCATAAAAATCATGCAATTTTTTAAAACTAGTTTTCATGCCTGACAAACAGTAAATTAAAGTCTTGCATGGCACCAAATTAATCCAAGTTTAACTCAGCAAAGAACTGGTGTACAGCATGGATTTAATCTAATGGAAACTTCTGGCACGCAAGTGTTTCTACAATTTCACATATTCGTGTTTGCAGATATCAGCAGATGTTTGCTGTGTAGACAGATTATGACAGATGTCATTCATGTTTTGATTTCATGAAAGGCGTATTCAGACTTTGGAATAAGAGACGTATATTTCAGGTAGATGATTTGAAGAAAGGGGTGAAGAAAACAGATCAGAATGATTCCAACATGATCTCATCCCAGTGACCTACTATGTGCGTCTTGTGTGGTGGGAGGGTTGTTTTTCCCCCCATAAGTTCTGACCCCTTCTCAAACCCAAACCCTACATCAGGCTTTACACAGTTAAACCCCATAATTAGTGTGTGGGTGGAGGTCTGTTGGAGACTCACAAAGGCAGTTAGAAATGTGTGTATGTATGATGGAGACCATTGGAAATGTGTGTGTGTGTGTGTGTCAAACAGTTCACACTAATCACTGATTGTGTGATGCAACAACAGCAGTACTCGTGACGGTAAGGGATTTGACACAAAAGAGTCCTGGCACATGTCGGTGTGACCTATGGCCCACAGCGTCTAGTCGCACCCATCCGGTCCCTCCCTTCATCCTGTCACCCCTTCCTCCTCCTCTTCTTCTCTACCTCCATCTCCTCTTTTCCTCTCTAGGGATTGACCCTCACTTAGTTGGAGGTACGGAGCAGCAGCTGGTTGTCTGCAAAGAAAGGAGGTGAAGGCTAATGAAGGAAAAAGGGAGGGAGCAACAAAAAACAGGAAACATGACTTTATGTATTTCTGTAGTAACCTTTGACAGAGTTTTTTATTGCAGTTTTCTGTTTTTTTTTTTTTTTGTTTGTTTTTTACATCATGCAGCAGATGTCTCTGATGGGCTGCTACATTGTCGTTGTGGACAGGTCTATGTGTTCCAATGATCCCGAGAGTGATGTTATTGGGAGCATTATCCTCCCAACACGGCCACTCATGGTAGTGAATTCTTGGATGAAGTTCCAGATGAAGAGTGATCTACCACCAAGTCCTCAATGGTGGATCAGATGGAAGATCTGGATTGATATGGAATCATTTGAAGACAATAGGTCTTAAAAATCCATTAATTTTAAATTTTTGCAATTGAAGGACAAGAAGGAGAAGAAGAAGAAAGAGAAGGAGAAGAACCTTTATTGTCATTGTGCATTCATGCAACAAAATTTGTCCATTCTAGTTACAGTTAGACGCAATCTAACAACTAGGAGCTGCTGCAGTGGGCAGCCACGATCCAGCGCCTGGGGACCAATTCCAGATGTTGACGTGCTAACTTGGTCAGGGGCAGAGAAACGAGCAGACCCTAAATAAGCATGTTTTTGATAGTGGGAGGAAACTGGAGTGCCCAGAGGAAACCCACACAGACACTGGGAGAACATGTAAACTCCACACAGAAAGGCCCAGGCGGGAAGTGATCCAAGGACCTTCTTGCTGTGAGGCACCATTGCTAAACACGTAGCCACAGTGCTGCCTGTGATGATGTTCTGGCTTCCTCCCACTTCCAAATAAATAAAATAAATGGTAAATGGACTGCATTTATATCATGCTTTTCCATCTGCATCAGATGCTCAAAGCGCTTTACACATCAATGCCTCACATTCACCCCGATGTCAGGCTGCTGCCATGCAAGGCCCCCACTACACACCGGGAGCAACTAGGGGATTAAGGACCTTGCCCAAGGGCCCTTAGTAATTTTCCGGTCAGCCTGGGATTTGAACCGAGGATCCTCTGCTCTCAAGCTCAATGCTTAACCACTAGACCATCACCTCCCCATTTCCAAACACATGCAGATTAGGTAAATTAGTGGCGAAATTGTCCGTAAGTGTGCACACGTGTGTGAACGTGTTTTTCCTTCTATATATGTGGCCCTGCGATAGACTGGTGTCCTGCTTGGAGTGTACAGAGTGTAGAGCAAACACACAGGTGGCAGTGGTAAGGAAAAACTCCCTGTGATGATATGATGAAGAAACCTCAAGCAGACCAGACTCAGAGGGGTGACCCTCTGCTTGGGCCATGCTACCGACAATACAAATATTATGACAACAAAAATCATGACAACATGACATAACATTAAATAAAAAAATATGAAAACCATATCACTGATATCACTGATATGCCCATGTTGGACTCAGAAAACTTTATTAATCCCAGGGGAAATTGTAAGTATGATAGTATGTGCAAAACCCAGCTTGGTATTGAGGGCTGGGTATTACACATATGTTATATGTATACCACCTGGGTAGTCTAGTTGTATCACATTAGACTGGGATCTCAGCAGACAGATTTATTTTAAATTTCCACTCCAATTTCCACTAAAATAACAATCCTCAGTCAGCTTGTAAAGTGCTGAAACCAAAGCCCTCTTTGACACCCATCATGTGAGAAGGACAAAGGACCTCATCTGTGTGTATGCCTTTGTTCCTGGTCCTCCTCAGAACATTTTTAGTTCACTCAAACTACTAGAGGAGGGTGTTGCAGCAGGGTAAGGTAAGATAGTACCATCGTCTGATGGTCAATGGGGTAGTTGATGTTGTCCCACCAGTTCTAGGGCATGGCATATGAGGGGTGGTGCCCCTCTCCTCTCCATCACACCTTCTCAAATTCTAAAGAGAGTCAGGTCCCCATTTGTTGCTCGATTGACAGAGACATTTCTTTTCATTTGTCCAATGGGATTCAAACTAGTGACCTTCTGCACCTTTTAAGAATGTCACTGCTAAACTGAGTGCTTGTGTAGTTTTTATTGTTGATGTTTTCATCTTTTTTTTTTTACTAGTGTAATTTTTTCTTATCAGCTTTTTCGACAATGTGGTTCCACACACAACACTCATGTTTGATTCGTCCAGCTGTTTTATCCAAGCAATTTCCTATTTCTTCAGTAACCACTAATCCAAGGAAGTTAAATTTAATACGTTTTCGGTACCTCTCCCAGTGAGCTAACATCCGGATCCTGACCTCCATTAAACCTCCAGTATTCTGTCTTCTTCCTGTTATTACTGTCTTCCTGAACCTTTTCCTATTCTTCTGGAATTTTTCTCCACAACACTATCCAAAAAGTATTCACAGCACTTCACTTTTTCTACATTTTGTTATGTTACAGCCTTCTTCCAAAATGGATGAAATTCATTTTCCCCTCAAAGTTCTACACACAATACCCCATAATGACAATGTGATAAAAGGTTTTTTTTTTGTTTTTTTTTTTAGATTTTTGCAAATTTGTTAAAAATAAAAAAAAAACAACTAAGAAATCACATGTACATAGGTATTCACAGCCTTTGGCATGAAGGTCAAAACTGAGCTCAGGTGCATCCTATTTTCACTGATCATCCTTGAGATGTTTCTACAGCTTAATTGGAGTCCATGTGGAGTAAATTCAATTGATTGGACATGATATAAGGTCCCAGTTGACAGACATGTCAGAGCACAAACCAAGCATGAAGTCAAAGGAATTGTTTGTAGACCTCCGAGACAGGATTGTCTCGTGGCACAAATCTGGGGAAGGGAACAGAAACATTTCTGCTGCTTTGAAGGTCCCAATGAGCGCAGTGGCCTCCATCATCTGTAAATGGAAGAAGTTCAGATCCACCAGGACTCTTCCGAGAGCTGGATGCCCGTCTAAACAGAGGGATCAGGGGAGAATGGCCTTAGTAAGGAAGGTGACCAAGAACCTGATGGTCACTCTGTCAGAGCTCCAGCATTTCTTTGTGGAGAGAGGAGAACCTTACAGAAAGACAACTATCTCTGCAACAATCCACCAATCAGGCCTGTATGGTAGAGTGGCCACACAGAAGCTGCGCTTTATTAAAAGGCACGTGGCAGCCCACCTGGAGTTTGCCAAAAAGCACCTGAAGGACTCAACTTGAGTGACCCAGCCAGAGCCCAGACCTGAATCCGACTGAACATCTCTGGAGAGATCTGAAACTCGCTGTGCACCAACATTCCCCATCCAACCTGATGGAGCTTGAGAGGTGCTGCAAAGAGGAATGGGCAAAACTGCCTGAAGGTTTCTGCACCAAGCTTGTGGCATCATATTCAAGAAGACTTGAGGCTGTAATTGCTGCCAAAGATGCATCAACAAAATATTGAGCAAATAGTCTGAATACTTACGTACATGTGACTACTTAATTTTTTATTTTTAATAAATTTGCAAAAAACAAAACAAAAAAACATCATATTGTCATTATGAGGTGGTGTGAATAGAAGTTTGAGGGGAAAAAATTAATTTGCTCCATTTTGGAATAAGGCTGTAACATAACAAAATGTGCTTGCCTCTACTGGTGGTTGGCTCTCACTGCAGTATTGTATCACTTCCTGTTCCGGAGCACAGCAGTGTTTTGCTGTATCTGTTAGCTGTTTTTATCTGTGCAGTTAGATTGATCTAGTTAACTAGATAACGATTTGTTTCACAGTGTAATCTTCACGTGCCTTAACTAAAGCACTCCCTCTGCTGAATCACCTCTAAATTATTTACACATTATTCACTTCGTGTGTTTTTAGGAATCCGCTAGCTTAGCGCAGCTACTAGCTCTTAGCCAGTTTAGCATGGCGGCTTCTCCTGTCTCTTCCGCACTTTTCTGCTCTGGGTGTGAAATGTTTAGTTATTCCTCGGCCTCCTTTAGCAGTAATGGTACTTGTAATAAGTGTAGCTTATTTGTAGCTTTGGAGGCCAGGCTGGGCGAATTGGAGACTCGGCTCCGCACCTTGGAAAATCCTACAGCTAGCCAGGCCCCTGTAGTCGGTGCGGACCAAGGTAGCTTAGCCGCCGTTAGTTCCCCTCCGGCAGATCCCGAGCAGCCGGGAAAGCAGGCCGACTGGGTGACTGTGAGGAGGAAGCGTAGCCCTAAACAGAAGCCCCGTGTACACCACCAACCCGTTCACATTTCTAACCGTTTTTCCCCACTCGGCGACACACCCACCGAGGATCAAATTCTGGTTATTGGCGACTCTGTTTTGAGAAATGTGAAGTTAGCGACACCAGCAACCATAGTCAAATGTCTTCCGGGGGCCAGAGCAGGCGACATTGAAGGAAATTTGAAACTGCTGGCTAAGGCTAAGCGTAAATTTGGTAAGATTGTAATTCACGTCGGCAGTAATGACACCTGGTTACGCCAATCGGAGGTTACTAAAATTAACATTGAATCGGTGTGTAACTTTGCAAAAACAATGTCGGACTCTGTAGTTTTCTCTGGGTCCCTCCCCAATCGGACCGGGAGTGACGTGTAGCCGCATGTTCTCCCTGAATTGCTGGCTGTCTTACCCCCCCAGACCACCAACAACCAGTAAAAATCTATTTAAGCATAAAAATTCAAAAAGAAAAAATAATATAGCACCTTCAACTGCACCACAGACTAAAACAGTTAAATGTGGTCTATTAAACATTAGATCTCTCTCTTCTAAGTCCCTGTTTGTAAATGATATAATAATTGATCAACATATTGATTTATTCTGCCTTACAGAAACCTGGTTACAGCAACATGAATATGTTAGTTTAAATGAGTCAACACCCCCGAGTCACACTAACTGCCAGAACGCTCGTAGCACGGGCTGAGGCGGAGGATTAGCAGCAATCTTATTTGTTATTATCTATCGTCCACCTGGTGGTTACTGTGAGTTTCTCTGTGAATTTTCAGACCTTTTGTCTGACTTAGTGCTTGACTCAGATAAGATAATTATAGTGGGCGATTTTAATATCCACACAGATGCTGAGAATGACAGCCTCAACACTGCATTTAATCTATTATTAGACTCAACTGGCTTTGCTCAAAATGTAAATGAGTCCACCCACCACTTTAATCATATCTTAGATATTGTTCTGACTTATGGTATGGAAATTGAAGACTTAACAGTATTCCCTGAAAACTCCCTTCTGTCTGATCATTTCTTAATAACATTTACATTTACTCTGATGGACTACCCAGCAGTGGGGAATAAGTTTCATTACATTATAAGTCTTTCAGAAAGCGCTGTAACTAGGTTTAAGGATATGATTCCTTCTTTATGTTCTCTAATGCCATATACCAACACAGGGCAGAGTAGCTACCTAAACTCTGTGAGTGAGATAGATTATCTTGTCAATAGTTTTACATCCTCATTGAAGACAACTTTGGATGTTGCAGCTCCTCTGAAAAAGAGAGCCTTAAATCAGAAGTGCCTGACTCCGTGGTATAACTCACAAACTCGCAGCTTAAAGCAGATAACCCGTAAGTTGGAGAGGAAGTGGTGTCTCACTAATTTAGAAGATCTTCACTTAGCCTGGAAAAAGAGTTTGTTGCTCTATAAAAAAAGCCCTCTGTAAAGCTAGGACATCTTACTACTCATCACTAATTGAAGAAAATAAGAACAACCCCAGGTTTATTTTCAGCACTGTAGCCAGGCTGACAAAGAGTCAGAGCTCTATTGAGCCGAGTATTCCTTTAACTTTAACTAGTAATGACTTCATGACTTTCTTTGCTAATAAAATTTTAACTATTAGAGAAAAAATTACTCATAACCATCCCAAAGACGTATCATTATCTTTGGCTGCTTTCAGTGATGCCGGTATTTGGTTAGACTCTTTCTCTCCAATTGTTCTGTCTGAGTTATTTTCATTAGTTACTTCCTCCAAACATGTCTATTAGACCCCATTCCTACCAGGCTGCTCAAGGAAGCCCTACCATTAATTAATGCTTCGATCTTAAATATGATCAATCTATCTTTATTAGTTGGCTATGTACCACAGGCTTTTAAGGTGGCAGTAATTAAACCATTACTTAAAAAGTCATCACTTGACCCAGCTATCTTAGCTAATTATAGGCCAATCTCCAACCTTCCTTTTCTCTCAAAAATTCTTGAAAGGGTAGTTGTAAAACAGCTAACTGATCATCTGCAGAGGAATGGTCTATTTGAAGAGTTTCAGTCAGGTTTTAGAATTCATCATAGTACAGAAACAGCATTAGTGAAGGTTACAAATGATCTTCTTATGGCCTCAGACAATGGACTCATTTCTGTGCTTGTTCTGTTAGACCTCAGTGCTGCTTTTGATACTGTTGACCATAAAATTTTATTACAGAGATTAGAGCATGCCATAGGTATTAAAGGCACTGCGCTGCGGTGGTTTGAATCATATTTATCTAATAGATTACAGTTTGTTCATGTAAATGGGGAATCTTCTTCACAGACTAAGGTTAATTATGGAATTCCACAAGGTTCTGTGCTAGGACCAATTTTATTCACTTTATACATGTTTCCCTTAGGCAGTATTATTAGACGTCATTGCTTAAATTTTCATTGTTACGCAGATGATACCCAGCGTTATGTTATGTTTCGGACGCAGTCGGAGCACCGACCCAGCGTTTGAAGGACCCAGCATAAAATAAGCAGAGCACGGTTCAAAGGATAACAGAATTTAATAAACATAACAGTGAGATGCAGTGCTCAAACAACTAAAAAAGTCCACGGTCTGGTGAGGTGGAAACACGGCGCGCTCTCAACAGCGCAAACGGTCCGGAGCCACAGCAGTTCGGACCCAGGGACCCCGCCGACACCCCCCAGGTGGCCGCGACAAACCGAGTCTGTGAAGAAAGAAAACATGAGGTGAGTCCAACTCCACACAGAGAGACACAACTCAAAGGTGCAGGCAATCAGCAAACACTTCCTGGCTTAAATCTATACATCAGCTTCTCACCCTGCAGGCACGGAACAACTCAGTTCAAATCTCCACTGCAGCAGAAGCTGATTAGACAATTAGCATAACGTGACAGCTCACTAACACAAGGTGTGAAGGACACCTAATCCACTGTCATTACTTCATAAAAGTCACCAAAACCAAATTACCTCAGGAAGTGTGCTGAAGAGCGTGAGACCTCACCCAATCCTCCTTCACAGACTGTGGCGTCAAACCTGGAGCGGTCTCTGCGTCCGTGATGGTGAGATTGTTCTCCTGACGTCGATCTCACACGTCTGCTCACAAGGTTGAGTCTCTGGCAATCACACACTGTGCATTCAAGGTTTAAATGCAGCAATCTCTGATTAAGACAAAATACACCACAGCTGTGAGTCCTGATGACCTGCACGTGATAACAAGCCTCAGGTGTTCAGGGTGAGGTCCTAATGCTCAGCCACTCAGTCCTGAATGCATACCACCTGGTGGGAGAAACAGAAAACAAAAACCAAGCCAGCCAAACACCCCAGCCCACAACAGTACCCCACCCTCACGGGAAGCCTCCCGGCGACCACACGGACCTGGGCCAGGAAAAACAAAGCCCCCCTCCAGGGACCATGGCTGGAATGTTGGCTGGGAACAAAAAACACCTCCTGCAGCTTCAGCTCCTTGTGCTGACGATCCAGCTGGGAAAGGCCCGTCTCCAGGAGCTGTGCGTTACTGTGCTCTGACGACAGCTCCATCATCAGCTGCTCCACCTGCAACGTTAATCTCTTCATGCAGTCATTGATCATCTCAATGTTGAGCCTCTCCAGCTCTTCCCTCAGCTGGATATGCATGCTTCCAGCCGTCTCTTCTCTGTCAACAGGGAACTCCGTGCCGAGACCATCACTCTCATCCTGGAGCTCATCCTTTCCCACCCTGAGCCTGTCTGCAGCAGACTGCTCCGCAGCTGACACTCCAGTGCAGAGACATCCTTTGTTGACTTAAATGGTCTTGCCCTCTGTTTCATCCAGAAAACCTGTCAGAGTCTCCACCTTTGCGTTCATTCCTGTCGACTCTTGCTTTAGTTGTTCACTTTGCATAATTTTGGCCAGGAGTTCTTGAACCTGTGCACTCAGCCTTCTTCCGACTATGTGTTAAAGTCTGCTTAGTCATAAACAAAAAATAAATACAAATACAAACAACCATACCAACCCCCCCCCCCTCCCCAGAGGACCGTTCCATCAAACCCCGGGAAGAGGAGAAAAGAAAAAACAAAACCCAAACTTAAGCTTGCAAACAAAAAAAAATGCTAACACCCCCCCCCGGACAACATGTAGGGACCAACACCCCCCAGAGGACATCCCGCCAGCTCCAGGAGTAATAACCACAGCCGAGGTCCCTCTGGGATCCAAAGTCACCCACGGGGACTCCCAGCGCCTCCCAGAGGACCGTTCCATTAAACCCCAGGAGACGCCCCCCCTCATGACTAACAGACCCAGCCCCGGCCGTCTACGGCTAGATGGACCCACAGTCTTTTCCCCCCCAGAGGACACCACAGTCACACCCTGAAGTCGGAAACTGGGGGGAAAAAAACATACAAACAAAACAACAACCCCAACCCCACCCCCTCAGCGCAGTGGAAACTGGAAGTACGTCCAGTGTCACCAACCACGACTATACCCCAAAAGTCAACCGGGAGGAGTGGAACAGCAGTAATGGCATACGGCACAAGACGGCGCCACCCCTTTGACTTTTAAACCAGCCACCAGCTGCAGGTATATTCCACTGCCCCAAACCTCAGCTACGCCGATGGCGTACGGCTCAAAGGCACGCTGAAGCCGGAGGTGGAACAGGGAAGTAACAAAAAAAAAACCCATACACCCCCCCCACCCGGGTGCAGAGGTTACCTGGGAAACGCCCAGCATAACCGAACTGCACCACCCCAGCAACGCCAATGGCAAACGGCACAGAGGCGCGCCAAGGCTGGAGGTTGCAAAGGGAATTAAAAAAAAATACCCCAAACCCCCCCCCCTCCTCCCGGGTGCAGAGGTTACCTGGGAAACGCCCAGAATAACCAAACTGCACCACTCCAGCAACGCCGACAACGTACGGCTCACACGGCTGGAGCCAGAGGAGAAGAGAGGGCACAACAAAAACAAAAAAAAAAAGAAAAAAACAACCCAATTACCCCCCCCCCCCATCACCCCCCAGAGGACCGTCCCATCAAACCCTGGGAGGTGAAACCAAAAGAAATAAAAAAGAAAGACTAACAGACTAACATAAAGTCACCTGGGTCAAACTATGCTCCAGACAGCCTGCCTTTTCAACACCAGACCACAGACAGTGCTTAAAAACCCACAAAAACAACAAATTAACCCCTGATAAAAACACCTCATACTAAAACAAGAAACAGATAATAGACCAATAAAAAAACTACCATTGGCCTACATCGTCAAGTGCAAAGAATGGAAAAACATTGTTTTCCATCCTTTGAACCTGGACGGTAATGTGACTCTGTCACCAACAGAGGGAGCCAAAGTGCCAAATAAGAAAATCCCCGTGGTAACAGAGTAAAACCCATTCACACTGCTGCAAACGACAGCAGGTTATACCAAACAGCTTAACGTGCAAACTAAATACCACCGGGGCTGCTACAACAGGCGTCGGAGCCAGCTGCACGGGAGGAGACGGGGCTACAGCCGTAACAGCGGGGTGCGACACGACCCAAGCTGTAAACTCCGCCATGCGCGCACCAACGCGCACAACCCGGGCGGAGAGCACCCGCAACTGATCCCGGATCAACTCCAACATCTGCTGCAGCCTTCCCGGCAAAATTAACCGTCTCTGCTTCCGCTGGTCCATTGTTAAATGGCCAGAGACTACTGTTATGTTTCGGACGCGGTCGGAGCACCAACCCAGCGTTTGAAGGACCCAGCATAAAATAAGCAGAGCACGGTTCAAAGGATAACAGAATTTAATAAACATAACAGTGAGATGCAGTGCTCAAACAACTAAAAAAGTCCGCGGTCTGGTGAGGTGGAAACACGGCGCGCTCTCAACAGCGCAAACGGTCCGGAGCCACAGCAGTACGGACCCAGGGACCCCGCCGACACCCCCCAGGTGGCCGCGACAAACCGAGTCTGTGAAGAAAGAAAACATGAGGTGAGTCCAACTCCACACAGAGAGACACAACTCAAAGGTGCACGCAATCAGCAAACACTTCCTGGCTTAAATCTATACATCAGCTTCTCACCCTGCAGGCACGGAACAACTCAGTTCAAATCTCCACTGTAGCAGAAGCTGATTAGACAATTAGCATAACGTGACAGCTCACTAACACAAGGTGTGAGGGACACCTAATCCACTGTCATTACTTCATAAAAGTCACCAAAACCAAATTACCTCAGGAAGTGTGCTGAAGAGCGTGAGACCTCACCCAATCCTCCTTCACAGACTGTGGCGTCAAACCTGGAGCGGTCTCTGCGTCCGTGATGGTGAGATTGTTCTCCTGACGTCGATCTCACACGTCTGCTCACAAGGTCGAGTCTCTGGCAATCACACACTGTGCATTCAAGGTTTAAATGCAGCAATCTCTGATTAAGACAAAATACACCACAGCTGTGAGTCCTGATGACCTGCACGTGATAACAAGCCTCAGGTGTTCAGGGTGAGGTCCTAATGCTCAGCCACTCAGTCCTGAATGCATACCACCTGGTGGGAGAAACAGAAAACAAAAACCAAGCCAGCCAAACACCCCAGCCCACAACACGTTATCTATACATGAAGCCAGAGGACACACACCAATTAGCTAAACTGCAGGATTGTCTTACAGACATAAAGACATGGATGACCTCTAATTTCCTGCTTTTAAACTCAGATAAAACTGAAGTTATTGTACTTGGCCCCACAAATCTTAGAAACATGGTGTCTGACCAGATCCTTACTCTGGATGGCATTACCCTGACCTCTAGTAATACTGTGAGAAATCTTGGAGTCATTTTTGATCAGGATATGTCATTCAATGCGCATATTAAACAAATATGTAGGACTGCTTTTTTGCATTTGCGCAATATCTCTAAAATTAGAAAGGTCTTGTCTCAGAGTGATGCTGAAAAACTAATTCATGCATTTATTTCCTCTAGGCTGGACTATTGTAATTCATTATTATCAGGTTGTCCTAAAAGTTCCCTGAAAAGCCTTCAGTTAATTCAAAATGCTGCAGCTAGAGTACTGACGGGGACTAGAAGGAGCGAGCATATCTCACCCATATTGGCCTCTCTTCATTGGCTTCCTGTTAATTCTAGAATAGAATTTAAAATTCTTCTTCTTACTTATAAGGTTTTGAATAATCAGGTCCCATCTTATCTTAGGGACCTCACAGTACCATATCACCCCAATAGAGCGCTTCACTCTCAGACTGCAGGCTTACTTGTAGTTCCTAGGGTTTGTAAGAGTAGAATGGGAGGCAGAGCCTTCAGCTTTCAGGCTCCTCTCCTGTGGAACCAGCTCCCAGTTCAGATCAGGGAGACAGACACCCTCTCTACTTTTAAGATTAGGCTTAAAACTTTCCTTTTTGCTAAAGCTTATAGTTAGGGCTGGATCAGGTGACCCTGAACCATCCCTTAGTTATGCTGCTATAGACTTAGACTGCTGGGGGGTTCCCATGATGCACTGAGTGTTTCTTTCTCTTTTTGCTCTGTATGCACCACTCTGCATTTAATCATTAGTGATTGATCTCTGCTCCCCTCCACAGCATGTCTTTTTCCTGGTTCTCTCCCTCAGCCCCAACCAGTCCCAGCAGAAGACTGCCCCTCCCTGAGCCTGGTTCTGCTGGAGGTTTCTTCCTGTTAAAAGGGAGTTTTTCCTTTCCACTGTTGTCAAGTGCTTGCTCACAGGGGGTCGTTTTGACCGTTGGGGTTTTTCCGTAATTATTGTATGGCCTTGCGCCTTGGGGCAACTGTTTGTTGTGATTTGGCGCTATATAAATAAAATTGATTTGATTTGATTTGGAAAAGTGAAGGGCTGTGAATGCTTTAGTGGATGTGCTGTAATTCTGAAGCCAATATCCTTCTTCAAAGCATCACTTTCTTATAGGTATCTGTACATTTCATCAAAGTTCGTCCCATAGTTACTGCTATTGCTATCTGCAGTAATCATGAATCCAGATGGACAACAAACAAATGGATGGACAGAGTTATGAACGTAAACCATTCCAGTAATCCCCTCTTTCTGCTCCGTGGCAGTGGATATGGTTTAAACATGATCCCTGATACAGACCTACTCTAACTGGAATTTCAAGCCTCTATCTTGATGATCTATGGTTCATGCTTGATAGCAAATGCATTTGAGGCTGTCTAGCTCTACATTGGTACAAAAGAAAAGTGATGTAAAATCTGAATGCAAATTAGGGCGCAGTGTGCTAAGGAGTTGTACCTAGGCCTTGTTTAGACTTGTCATAAAAATCTGATTTATATGCATATTCAATTTGAATCTGACCCCATGTTGCATGTCTGAACGTTGCACTGTACAATCACATGTATAGCAGTTACAATATTGTATTCTATTCTATTCTATTTTATTCTGTTCTATTCTATTCTGTTAATGGTCAAAAATGGCATGAAATATGTTTTTCCAAACTTCGTTTCAAACCTCATTCGTAGGTGGTTTGAAAAGTGATTCAAATAACATTTCTGCAAATCGTTTTTGGTCCAAATGCATAAATCAGATTCCAGGTGTGTTGTGCTATATCTGTTAATGCCTCATGCACTGTATATTGCACTGGACACATGCATCACAGTCCAGTAGTGGGCACACTTCCGATAATCCAATAACCGATAATTATCGAAGATAAAGTTTTCATTATCAGATTATCTTTTCAGATAACTTTGAAAACCATTATCTGACTAATTATCTTCCGATAAATTTCTGTCTGATAATTTTTAGACCGTTAACGTGGTAAACAAAAGTGAACAGATGTGTAGTTCTACCCTCTGCAAACAGAGGAGGCTGCTTCTACAACCCCTGGCAAAAATTATGGAATCACCGGCCTCGGAGGATGTTCATTCAGTTGTTTCATTTTGTAGAAAAAAAGCAGATCACAGACATGACACAAAACTAAAGTCATGTCAAATGGCAACTTTCTGGCTTTAAGAAACACTATAAGAAATCAGGAAAAAAAAAAGTGGCAGTCAGTAACGGTTACTTTTTTAGACCAAGCAGAGGGAAAAAATATGGAATCACTCAATTCTGAGGAATAAATTATGGAATCACCCTGTAAATTTTCATCCCCAAAACTAACACCTGCATCAAATCAAATCTGCTCGTTAGTCTGCATCTAAAAAGGAGTGATCACACCTTGGAGAGCTGTTGCACCAAGTGGACTGACATGAATCAAGAAACCGCCTAAAGGAAATGGGATTTACATACAGAAAAGCTAACGAAAGCCATCATTAACACCTAAACAGAAAAAAACAAGGTTACAATGGGCTAAGGAAAAGCAATCGTGGACTGTGGATGACTGGATGAAAGTCATATTCAGTGATGAATCTCGAATCTGCATTGGGCAAGGTGATGATGCTGGAACTTTTGAATGGTGCCGTTCCAATGAGATTTATAAAGATGACTGCCTGAAGAGAACATGTAAATTTTCACAGTCATTGATGATATGGGGCTGCATGTCAGGTAAAGGCACTGGGGAGATGGCTGTCATTACATCATCAATAAATGCACAAGTGTATGTTGATATTTTGGACACTTTTCTTATTCCATCAATTGAAAGGATGTTTGGGGATGATGAAATCATTTTTCAAGATGATAGTGCATCTTGCCATAGAGCAGAAACTGTGAAAACATTCCTTTCAAAAAGACACATAGGGTCAATGTCATGGCCTGCAAATAGTCCGGATCTTGAAGAAAATGGTCCATGACAAGGCTCCAACCTGCAAAGCTGATCTGGCAACAGCAATCAGAGAAAGTTGGAGCCAGATTGATGAAGAGTACTGTTTGTCGCTCATTAAGTCCATGCCTCAGAGACTGCAAGCTGTTATAAAAGCCAGAGGTGGGGCAACAAAATACTAGTGATGTGTTGGAGCGTTCTTTTGTTTTTCATGATTCCATAATTTTTTCCTCAGAATTGAGTGATTCCATATTTTTTCCCTCTGCTTGGGCTAAAAAAGTAACCGTTACTGACTGCCACAATTTTTTTTCCTGATTTCTTATAGTGTTTCTTAAAGCCAGAAAGTTGCCATTTGAAATGACTTTAGTTTTGTGTCATGTCTGTGATCTGCTTTTTTTCTACAAAATTAAACAACTGAATGAACATCCTCCGAGGCTGGTGATTCCATAATTTTTGCCAGGGGTTGTAGAAGAAACTGCACTATCCTCTGCAGGAAAAGGAGAACTGGTCACCACACACAAAAAAAACTTCACTTCTTTTAACTCCATACTGATACACGGCCATTATCACCCAAGTCATCCAGTGGCATACATTTTTAACTTATGGTTCAAATTTTAACAAAACTTATTTTGGACAAGTTATTTAAATTAACATCAATTCTGAAGTTTTATAAAGTGAAAATATCAGATATATGTTTTAGTTTTAAAGTAATGCACTAATTTTTAATGCTGTGTCCAGGTGCATTATGGGTGAAAGGGTAATCTCAGTACGTTCACGACATGAGAAATGCATTTGAGAGACTCTGATCAGGACAACAGCATTAAACTCTAGTGCATAAAACTCTCGTGAATATGTTCTCTGGGTTTATAGACATTGTTTTTGTGTTTGCTTTTATTAAATTCCGCTCATCTTAAATGTAGCAAGTTGCAACACAGATTATCTGGAATTTTGTGTTTGCAAGTTTTCAAGGTCTCTACTGCCATCTACTGGCCAGTAGTATTTATGGCAGTATTCAGATTGAAGCTGGGCAGACACTGTACCAGAAAACCGCACGGTGTAAAAGTTCAGAGCGCCCGATTTATGTTCTCACACACAATGTATGTTCAAAAACCACACATCGGACTCGTGTTTCCAGAAGCAAAACGTAAAAAGAAGCTTTTTTCGAACTTAATTTACAAAAACTCTCCATGGGAGACATCAAAGTTTAAAAAAAACTAAACAAAACAAAAAACATTACAAGATAGGTCTGCGGTGTCTGCACATGCACAGTGCAAGAGGTTGGATGCTTGTAGCGCTTCAGCAGCATGATACCCTCACGACCGCTGACCAGAATATCAAACAGGTTTGATTTTCATCTGACCATATGACTGGCAATCAGGAGGTGGTCATGAGATGTTAAACGCAGCTCGTTACTCCATGTATACTAAACAATGCAGGATGCGCGATTAAGCTGAAACTGTGCGATCCAAAAAATTCTTGCACAAATGAAAAATCAGCTGAAAAAAGGGCCAAAACTCGCACTGGCACCAGTAGATCATGGCAGTGGTCTATTTAATTTGACACCGATTATATCAGACGGTTATCTAATTACAACTTGGCTTTTTTCTTTTGAAAATGCCTTTTTTTTTTTTTTTTTTTACGAATAAAAATGGCATATTTTACAAAAGCATATTTATCTGTAAACACCAACACACGATACACGTCACATTAATGTGTTGGTTTACATAGAATGATTCAAACAATCAGTGTAGCGGAGACACATTTTACCCAGAATGCCATCTGTCTGTGTTTGTTACAAAACTTCAGAATTAGTGCATTATTCAACATTAAAAGATATATGTTATATTTTAACTTTGTACAAATGACAGAATTGACATTAATTGAGTTATTCTATCAGTATTCATTTTCTTTATACACCAAACCATAACTCAGCACTGCTTTATTTTTCAAGACCTCGGCCTGATGGCAGCGCTGTGCTTGAGTAGAGAGTTGAGCTGTCTGGCTCCTCTCAGTTGCGTCTGTGCTGGAAGCCATGTAGTAAACTAGAGCTTCCAGCAGGGGGCAGGATGCTCAAAGACAAAAGTGCTGATTCATTGTTTGGGTCTGTTGTCACTTTTGATGCTTCCCAAAGCGATTGCAGTGTTAAAACTCAAAATCAGCTTGTTAGTAGTTGCAAGTATAGCAGAGACAATACTGGAATGTATCGGTTATCTGTAACTTCCGATACATTTTTGGGTGGTTTATCGTTTTATCTTTATCGACGATAACTTTTCAGTTATCTGATTATCTGTTAGTGAAGTTAATTTTTTGGTTATCTGTGCCCACCACTGTCACAGTCTCAATTTGGCAGGTTTGTGCAGTTACAAAGAGTGGGATGATCGAGCCATAGTGTAATCCAGCCTTTGGGGAAGTTTATTTGCTGGTTGGATTTTGGAGTGCCGCTCCTTGATGGTTGCTATGGTAACTGTGGGCGCACCTGAGTTCTTTTGGATCTTTGCAATCAGCTCACCTGGAGTGTGAAGTGGTGGATACAAAAAGGGGTTTTGTAGCGTGAGGGGAGGACTTCACTTCATTCTACTTCACTTCATTCCACTTCACTTCACGGAGAGGAAAGGATTCGGTGGCGGAAGGCATGAAGAGCAGCTGGTGAGGAGAGCGACTGGATAACGGGAGTCGTGTTGACGTTGATGTTACTGGTTCCAGCTGAATGCTCGCGCCGGAGAAACGCCATAAACGTGGATTATCCGCAGCGGCAGGGGAGAACCCTGCCGTGTCTGTGAGTACGCTCTCATGTGTTTGTGAGGTGGTGCTTTTAAGCAGAGAAGTTGGAGTTTCCTGCGGGGACGGAGTTGTGTGCTCGCTGGCCTGGGTGTGTGTGTGTGTAGGTGCACGGAAGGTGAGGTGACGGAGAGAGACGCCAGGAGGAGAGACGAGCGACGAGGGGCGTTACGTGCCACAGCCGGGGAGGAGCCTTCCCTCGGCTGAGAGAGTGCGTCGTGCCACGTCGGAGGAGAGGAGGACATGCCCCTAAGCTGACAGTGGGAAAACGTCCGCGGATTGGTGGATGTTTGGTCGGGTCCGGATCTTTTAAGAATTGTATTTTAAGATTTCTCTTTTTTTACTTTGTAAAATTGGTAATAAATTATTAATATAAGGTTTGCCTTGTTTGGTCACTCCAGCTCTATTTGACAATAACTAGTAAATTGGACATTTTGTGCTTTAACTCATTATTCAAAACTTACAATAATACATAAACCTTGCTTACATATTTTGGCATCACGAACAGGATTCAATTTTGGGAGCTGATGTTTCTAAACAAGAGCAAATATGATGATGCCAGTGTATCCAGGTGCACCTTGGTTCCCTAAATTTAGGGGGCCAGGTGATGAATTAAGGTATTGTGATTGGAAGGAACAGATTAAGGGGTTTTTGGGGTTTCAGGATTTGACAGAGGCAAGGAAAGTAAGTATTGTCTTAGGAGCACTGACTGGGGAGGCTAAACGTCAAATTATAGTTTTAGATGAGGATGAAAAAGGTAAACGTACAAAAATCTTTGCTCATTTAGATTCATTATATGATGAACGGGTTCCCGCCCCTATTTTGAGGTCTAGTTTTTTCAGTTGTACACAGAGACTGGATGAGCCTATACAATCATTTATGTTGAGGTTGTGTGAATTGTACCGTAAGTTGCAACATCTAGATTTTGATAATGCCCCCTCTGAAAGCATTTTGCGAGATCAGTTGTTGTTGGAACTCCGTGAAGGGCCTTTTGCTCGGGCCTTGAAGGTTTATGCTCATCGGAACCCCGAGTTGGGTTTTGCTGAGTTGCAGCAGGAGGCCCTCCAGCTTGATTTAGAATATGGGGGTGTCCAGTCGGATGTAACCTGTGCTTTGGTAGGTAAATTGCATGGTTCAGGTGGACCCCATCAGGGTTCTGATTGGAGGGAGAAGTTAAAGGGTGAAATTTTGGCAGAGGTTAAGGAACAGGTCAGGGGGTTGGGGCAGGATGTTGTGGCGGAACTTAAACCACGAAGACAGTCAGTTTCGCCTCAACCTAGGGTTGCTAACTCAATGCGGAATCAGCGGCATTCATCTAGGCGATTCCACGATCGGGATGAGTGGGGGAGGCCCATTTGCTATCGTTGTGGGAAGGTGGGACATATTGCGCGGTATTGTGTCGTTACAGCTGAACCGGCTTTAAACTGGTAGACCCGGCTGCTGAGGTCTGAGCTGCCGGGTTTGCTGCCACACCACCATTGACCAGGACCTCTGATGCTTTTGTTGGCCAATGTCCTACTATAGAATTGACTATTGAGGGAATTCGGTTGGGTGGTCTTTTGGACACAGGGTCACAAGTTACATTAATGGCAGAGAGCCTGTTTAATAAGCATTTTGGACAAATTAAGCTTGGGCAGGCTCCTACGTGGTTTCGATTGAGCGCTGTTAATGGGTTAGAGATACCTTGTGTTGGTTATGCTGTACTAGACTTAGAGGTTGAGGGTATCATGGTCCCGAATCGGGGAGTGGTGGTTGTTAAAGATGAGAAGTGTACGAACCCCTTAGTTGTTGGAATGAATGTCATTGGAGCCTGTTGGGATGCCTTGTTTAAATGTCCCGGGGAATCTGCCTGCCCACCGGCCTTTAAGAGACAGAAGGTCTGGAGGGATGTGTTTGCTGTGTGCCGGGGTGTTGGGGTTTCCTCAGCGGAGGATGGCTTGGTGGGGTACGTGAGGTTGGCCTCTAAATATGGCATTTCCGTTCCACCAAAGAGTGAGTTGATGGTGTGGGGTCGTACTAAGATGGGACCAAGGGGGGTGGATTATGGTGCCTTGATGGAGGCTATGCCTGGTTCTGGGGTTGTGGGTGTGGCAAGGGCCCTGGTGGAAGTTAAGAAGGGGAGGGTCCCGGTTCGTGTGTGTAACCCACATCCGTATAGCATTTCGATCGGCCGTTTCCACAAACTAGGTCGGCTTTATTATATTGAGGATTCTGATGTGTGTGGTCCTGATGATGTGGCCCTGTCGATTGTGGAGGATGGTGTTGTCCAGGTCTCGTTGGTGAGTGCTGCGGTCGCTGAGGCTGGTCCGGAATTACCTGTGGCAGTTGGTGTGGGTGAGAGTTGCCCGGATTTGTCTGAACAACAGCAAGGAGAATTGCAGGCTTTGCTGTGGAAATGGGGGAAGGTGTTTGTCCGTCATGAGGAAGATTTTGGGCGGACAAATTTGGTGCAGCATAGGATCCCTATGGGAGATGCTGCCCCTATTCGAGAGAGATACCGTCCAATCCCACCTATGTTGTATAAAGAAGTGAAGACTCTTCTTTCAGGTATGCTTGAGAGGGGAGTGATAAGGGAGAGTAGCAGTCCTTGGGCGGCTCCTATAGTTCTTGTGCGGAAAAAGGATGGTAGTTGGCATTTCTGCGTAGATTATAGGAAGTTGAATGCAGTTACGCACAAGGATGCATTTCCCTTGCCTCGTATTGAAGAAACACTGACTGGCCTTAGCCAGTCAGAATGGTTCTCGACTTTGGACCTTGCCAGTGGTTACTGGCAGGTTGAAATGCATCCTGATGACCGGGAAAAGACGGCTTTTGCTACCCCGCTGGGCTTGTATGAGTTTGAGCGAATGCCTTTTGGACTTTGTAATGCGCCTGCAACCTTCCAACGGTTGATGCAGCAGTGCCTAAATGGACAGATGGCGGAATCATTACTGGTGTATTTGGATGACATCATTATATATTCCGCTGATTTTTCTTCCCACCTTCAGCATCTTGACCGGGTGTTTGAGCGGTTGTGGCGGCATGGTCTGAAATTGTGTCCAGATAAGTGCAGGTTGTTGCAGCGGGAGGTAGCATTCCTGGGACATGTGGTGGATCGACAGGGTGTGAGACCTGATCCAGAAAAAGTCCGTGCTGTCTTGGATTGGCCTGTCCCGAGTACTATTAAGCAGGTCAGGGCATTTTTGGGGTTAGCTGGGTATTATAGGCGATTTGTTGCGGGATTTGCTAAATTAGCTTGGCCCCTGAATAGGCTTTTGACAGGCGTTCGGGTGGATAAGAAGTCACAGTCCAAGAAGGTGAATTGGACTACGGCGTGTCAAGTCTCGTTTGATGCCCTCAAGAAGGCTTTAACGCAGGCTCCGGTTCTGGCATACGCTCATTATGATAAGCCTTTTATTTTGTACACGGACGCCAGTAACCAGGGACTTGGGGCTGTGTTGTCTCAGGTCCAGGATGGTCAGGAATGTGTTGTAGCTTATGCTAGTCGGAGCCTGCATCCAAGTGAACAGAATGATGCGAATTATAGCTCATTCAAACTTGAGTTGTTGGCCTTGAAATGGGCTGTGACGGAAAAGTTTAAAGATTTTTTGACGGGAGCAGAATTTACCATCTATACAGATAATAACCCCTTGGCTCATTTGCAGACGGCACATCTTGGGGCAGTGGAGCAGCGCTGGGTGGCACAGTTGGCTTCTTTTAATTACACAGTGAGATACCGTTCAGGTAAAACTAACGTCAATGCTGATGTCTTGTCAAGGTTTCCGGTTCCATCAAAGGGGGTTATAGTGTCAGCAAAGGAGCACGACCAGGGGTTAATGGTTAGTGCGGGTGTCGGGGTAATACCTGAGGATGGATGGGCGGAGGCTCAAAGCCTGGATTTGGATATCCAGGCTGTTAAGGGGTATGTTGTTGAGGGGAGCATTCCAACTCGCTCCCAACGTCTGGTGCTCACGAGCCGAGCCCAAAAATTGCTCCGGCAATGGAGAAAGCTGACAGTGGTAGAGGGTGTGTTATGCTGGACCTTTGTTGATGGACAGAGTCATGAGGAATATCGTCAGATCGTGTGTCCAGGTTGTCGCTGTGAGGAGGTGTGGCAGAAGATTCATGAGGCTGGGGCTCACTTTGGTGTGGATAGGACTCTTGCTCAGCTTCGTCGAAGGTTTTATTGGCCTGATATGGAGAGGGAGGTACGGGCATTTCAGGAGAAGTGTGCTATGTGCAGTCTCCAAAGGAGCCGTGTTGAGCCTAGGGCTCCGCTTGGTTCGATTGGTGCTACTTATCCATTGGAGGTTATTGGGTTGGATTTTTTAACCCTTGGCCGACCAATGGATACGTATCAGAACATTTTGGTTGCAACTGATCAGTTCACTCGTTTTGCATGGGCAATTCCCACTTTAGATCAGTCTGCGCAAACGACAGTTAAAATGCTGTGGAAGCATATAATACAGCAGTTTGCGTGCCCCGTACGGTTCCATTCTGATCGTGGCCTGAATTTTGAGTCTGCTTTAATGCAGCAACTCTGTGAATTGTATGGGATAGGCAAAAGTAGGACAACGTCGTATCATCCGGCGGGTAATGGTGGTGTGGAGCGTTTTAACCAAACGTTGCTGAATATGCTCCGTTCATTGGGAGAGGAGAGGCAGCGGAGTTGGCCAAACTACATTTCTGAGTTGGTTCATGCTTATAACAATACAGTGCATAGTGCGACGGGTTATGCTCCTTCGTTTTTGATGTTCGGTAGGCATTTACGGCTCCCTGTGGATGTGGGTCTTGGGGTGAGTTCTGAGCAATTATTGTTTGGGTTGACGGGGTGGGTAAAAGATCATCATTGCAAACTGTTGTCGGCTTATAACATTGCACGTCAGAGGGCAGCTAGTGAGGCCTCCCAGCGTAAATGTCAGTTTGATAAAAGTGCTAAAGCCTTGCCTCTGGTACCTGGGGAACGGGTGTGGATGCGGAATAGACGTCGCAAGGGGAAGGGTAAGTTAAGTACTTGGTGGGACCCTGAACCCTATGTAATCTTGGATTGTGTAGGGAGTACCAGGGTTGTATATAGGGTGCGTCCAGAGAAAGGGGGGCGTGAGCAGACTGTGCACAGGAACGCTTTAAAGGTGTGCACCGCACCTCAGGCTGAGTCTGGATTATCAACTAAAGGATGGACCCCTCAGGGGATGGGATGTGGAACCCCTGCGTGGTATGGGTTTTACCCAGCTGTGCCTGAGCAGCGATCGTTGGATGCCCCCCAGGACGTGCTTCGCCGCTCTACTCGTGTAAACTTTGGCCGACCACCGGCCCGTTATCCTGATTAGTTTTGTGTGCGTTGCAGGATCTGGCAACGATAGGGTGGGGGGGATGTAATCCAGCCTTTGGGGAAGTTTATTTGCTGGTTGGATTTTGGAGTGCCGCTCCTTGGTGGTTGCTATGGTAACTGTGGGCGCACCTGAGTTCTTTTGGATCTTTGCAATCAGCTCACCTTGAGTGTGAAGTGGTGGATACAAAAAGGGGTTTTGTAGCGTGAGGGGAGGACTTCACTTCATTCTACTTCACTTCATTCCACTTCACAGAGAGGAAAGGATTCGGTGGCGGAAGGCATGAAGAGCAGCTGGTGAGGAGAGCGACTGGATAACGGGAGTCGTGTTGATGTTGATGTTACTGGTTCCAGCTGAATGCTTGTGCCGGAGAAACGCCATAAACGTGGATTATCCGCAGCGGCAGGGGAGAACCCTGCCGTGTCTGTGAGTACGCTCTCATGTGTTTGTGAAGTGGTGCTTTTAAGCAGAAAGTTGGAGTTTCCTGCGGGGACGGAGTTGTGTGCTCGCTGGCCTGGGTGTGTGTGTAGGTGCACGGAAGGCGAGGTGATGGAGAGAGATGCCAGGAGGAGAGACGAGCGACGAGGGGCGTTACGTGCCACAGCTGGGGAGGAGCCTTCCCTCGGCTGAGAGAGTGCGTCATGCCACGTCGGAGGAGAGGAGGACACGCCCCTAAGCTGACAGTGGGAAAACGTCCGCGGATTGGTGGATGTTTGGTCGGGTCCGGATTGGTTGTCTCTGCTCGTTGACTGTTCGGCTCTGCTGGAAGTTGTTTTTAATGTTTTTTTCTTTTAAGAATTGTATTTTAAGATTTCTCTTTTTTTACTTTGTAAAATTGGTAATAAATTATTAATATAAGGTTTGCCTTGTTTGGTCACTCCAGCTCTGTTTGACAATAACTAGTAAATTGGACATTTTGTGCTTTAACTCATTATTCAAAACTTACAATAATACATAAACCTTGCTTACAACAGTGCGAACAATTTATCAATCTCTGCCATAACCGACTCAAGTGCAGCAGTCATGAATCAAGTGCAGATGTTCTGCTGCCCTGCCCACAGCCACTGCAGACAGCTCTGCCATTTATCTGCACTGCTCTGGTCAATTTTCATAAAACAAACAATCTGCATTATATTTTAATTTTATTTTTTGTTGTTGTGTTTTTTAACTCCTGGTCTGGAGGTAAGAAATGTGAACAATTCTAGGATTATATTTTGTTACTGGTGTCAGATATTGCGTCTGCCATGATGACACAACATGTGACAATTCATGCTATTTTCAGACTGTCAGGTTGCTCAATGTATGTGCATTAATTGATCAAGTTGCCTTGGTAGCTGACTTGAATAAACTGCAGAGTGCCGAAGCAAGAAAGACAGGTCCTATTCCCAACACTAGTATTCAAACCCGGCACTGATTCAGTTGCTGCTCAAACTGAAAAGCCTTGTATTCCACACTGCATTTTCTGTGACCACTTTTTATAAATGAAAGTAAACTCACCATAACCTGTTATTATTTTAATAATCCATATCCTGTGAGTCACAGAGCTCTTTGTGGTTAGTCGCAGCATTTGGAAAAGTTAACAGCATGTAACACTGGACAGTAGTCATTGTGGATTGCATGAGTATGATGTTTCATTATTATAGCAACCAGTGTGGACAAGACAGCAAATAAGGACTGCAACACGGACACACTGATTGAATCTGGTCACTGGCTATACAGTATCCGGTTGTTAAGTGTGACGTAACGCATCATGTGATTTTCAACTTCTGGCTCCAAACAAAAAATGCGCGCTGTCATTAACATTGAGAACTGCACTGAGACGATCTGATCACACTGCACTTACACTGTTGCACATGGACAACAGCATTAACATCGCAACATAAAACTCTTTGTATATTGTGCCTAAAACTTTCCTGGATATATTAACTGGGTTTTCAGACGTTACTGTGTTTGTTTTATGTAAAAATGTCAGACGCTCAGGTTGTTTCTCCATTGTTTTCAATGGGAGTTGCTGCGAGCTGCGATCGCTTCCTGTTCATGTCGTTCGGGGAGAAAGTGAAGTTTGCACTTTATCATCCTGTTTATTGTAATAAATTTTTTTTTATTAACAAACAGACATGTATATTTTACCTGTGCATAATAAAATATGCAAAGTAAAAGAAAAAAGTTTTATTAAGTGTTCTGACCATAGAACCAGACGAATGCGGTTAATGGAGGTGGAGGCGAAGGGAGGGATGGAGGTTTGCGCACAATGTAAACACAAACTACACTTAAACTGTAAATCCTTAAAAGGATCAAACAGACGTAACTTTAATTGTAAACCTGGAGGTCTTTGGACCCGGAAACAGATTATTACGTGATGCGTTACGTCAGCTCTTAACAACCGGATATAATATGGACAGTCAATCATTGAGATCAGATTTGAAGTAGATATGCAATAAATCCAATTTAACTGGTAGTCTGAACAATGCATTTGTCACTTAATGGGAATGTTTTGGAATAAATCAGTCATTGTGCCATCTATTATTACTTTGGCTAGCACTAATTGCCACATACCCAAATGCTAAGAGCAATGCCATGTAGCTAAATGAAAGTAGCTGCTTTTAGCCACAGTGGCTAAGAAATATTTTCATGGTCATAATAGTTAATGCAAAATCAAAATACACACCAGGTTTAACTGAGATGTGGCTCCATGGCCACGCAGGGCCCTACGGACATGGCAAGCACCACAGAAACACCTACTCCCACAGGAGAGGATATGTGCAGGGACAGGACCAGCCCGTGCTGTCAGGAGATGAGACGCAATTAGGATGACTGCAGACCAACCATCAAAGGAAATGTGCACCCAGTTATCTTGCACAGGGAAGTGAAGCTGCACTGTGAGAAAGAGACATAGAACACAAAGCCCAAGCCACAATGCTGGGTAGATCACAAAACCCCACATAGAGAGAGAGAGAGCAGGTCAATCCCCCACCTGCGACTGCCCACTGGAGCAAAAGCAGGGAACACCCTCATGCAGCGCCACCACCACCACCACCACACCCCCCAATGATGTGGTCCCTGCACTGGTTACTCGTACCTCCTACAGGGGACCCTGGACAGCCCTGCAGCACACCACCAAGACAATGCTGTGCTTATCAGGTGTTTGCAGTACAAAAGCTCTGTTTCAATCTATGTGGAGACTCTATGTTCAGCATTTTGTTGGTTTCTCCTGACTAATGCAACGTGCGCATTTGGCCACGTCTGTTGACGTGGAATTAGAGTCTGGGTGCACAACTTGATTTCCCACCTGAACCTAGAGCTGAGATTAGGCTGGATTAAATACAGAGCTCAGATTTACTCAAGTAAAATAAAGTTAATTATATAACGGCTGAGTGGATCCTTGCCATTTGATTGGTGGCTTGAATGTCACGTGACATGGATTATTCGTACCATTTGCCTTTGTGTTTCATTGACTGTGCAATTGTTCTTTTTAGCGTGGAATCTTGGTGCTATATGAAATGTGCTATTGCACGCCCCAACCATTGCGCATGTTCACACTACTGGGGGTGGCATTTAGCTAAACATGGCAGAGTTTGTTTTGCTGGCTGATGACAATTTGAAGGAGCTAATTGTCTTGCTTTTGACTGATGCAGAGGAAAGAATCAAAGTAATGAAATTATCCTTTTTGAGGAGATGATCTGCAGCCCTCCTTTGTCCCACAGCACCATTGCACAATAGGTGCTGCATGGGCAAAGACGCTGATTGGTTACTTTGCAAACAGCTGAAAACGGTTTACACTGCAGGCTTCTTCTACCCTGTGGTGTCTGATGCTGAAGTGGAAGTAGAGAGGCGGGTAGACATACAACCGCTTGCACTTGTTGGTCAAGGTGGCACCAACATGTAGCAGAGCAGTCATGAAAACCAGCATTTACAAAGAACACTGGTCCTATTTTGTCCCCTCTGAGCACCCCCCCCAACAGAAGAACCTGGAAAGGAACCTCCAGGTAGAGTAATTTTAGTTTGAAAACCCCTGCTGTTAATGGTTGTTGCCACATGTCAGTAAAAAATTTGTTGACTTTATGGGCCCATGAAGCAGCTGAATGCAGTTATTTTACAGTGAGTCTTTTATATGTGTGTGTCAGATTTTCCGTTTTTCTCACATTCCACTGAGTGAATGTAACAGAGCTGTACACCACCATTATAAAAGCCAGAAGAACGCTGTGGTTTGCTCTGCTGGATGTCTCGTCTGCTCCTCGGGCAATTTTTGTGTCCACAACTCATAGTTTAAGTGCAGTGCCAAAACAAGCCTCCTCCTTCAGCTCCTGCTTGAGTCATTACCTGTTTTTCACTCACTGTTTGTTCACATTTTCCTGTCATTTTTATAACAGGGTTTCATCACTTGGTGTACTTTTATGAATTCAGTGGTTTGGTGTTTTCATTTGCCAGTGAATCTGTCACTCTACATGTTTACATGCCGTTAATATTCGGGATAGGGTCAATATTCCGGTTTCTGAATCATTAGGAGTAACCCTTTTACATGCTTAAGCAGACAGAGTTACTCCCGTATACATGGTCATTGGTATCATTTGGAACATCCCCATCTAAACAGCGACGCACGTCTTCCACTGGTGCTTGATTTAGTCTGGCGTTCGTGCAAATCCTGCTTCGCGTAACTTTTCGGCCACTTTCTTGTAAATGTCGCTATCTCTGTACTTTCTACCATCAATAAAAGACATTATATTCATGTCTTTCACGATACTAATGAAGTGCTCGGTTTCCTCCTCGCTTCCTCCTCCAAAAGTGTGGTGCTGTGCTGCCGCGTCTGGATTTCCCCATGGGTTGCGTGGGTTGCGCACGCCGCATACAAGTAGTTGCCGTACTCAGAAGACCAAGATTCCTTGCGGACAGGACATGCGCAGAACACAAAATAATGTTCCTTTCTGTGGGATATCCCGATGCGCGTTTATATGACCTGATAATCGGGTTAGAAAAAGAGTAACCCAGGGGTCATATTCGGGGGTTTTAAAATCCGGAATATATGCATATTCGGGTTTTTGCGGGTGTTTACATGGCCGTGCACATCCGGGTTATTGCTAATATTCCGGTTATGAAAGGGTTATGAAAGGGTTATTGGCTGCACGTAAACGTAGTCACTGTTATGTTGCCTTCATGTGTTGGCTGTGTCCAGGTGATAGTAAACTGAATTGGATGGCTCATTGGCTGTGGGTGCAGCCCATGATGGTACATACTGTCAAATGTTTAAAAGGTTTAGCTTTTTCTGCTTGTTGCAGCAATAAGGACAAAGAGTGCAGAGGCTTTGAAAATAAGTTGTGTGATATTATGAGAAATTAAAGGTGCATTGTGAAGGTTTTATTTTGGATTTTTGTATTTGTATTTTTTTTGTTACATTTGTTAGGACCTATCTAGGTCAACACACTATGGCACACATCCAGGCGTAGTTTTCCATGATGCACCAGACATATTTCTCTCATAAACATGTGTCATAATTGGGTCGGAAACTAAAAAAGTGCACCATGAATAGGACACAAGATCACGATAGAGAGCATTGTGCTGCCCAAAAGACTTTTGTTTCCATAGTAAAATTGACACCGTTGGCATTATTGGTTTTAGATGAACTCACACTATGCATTTTGGACTGCTTCAAGGGTGTTTATGCCCACAAGGTCTGGTTTTGTTGATTACGGTGAAAGCTCTGAGCCATGGCTGGGAAAGGTCAACTGGAACAGGTCTGGAATAACTTACAGAGATGTCCTGCAGTGTGGTCCAGTTGGGAACGCACTCCAGATGAAGTGGTGAAAATATAAAATACTGATGAATCCAGTATTCTCTGAGTGAAGGCTCGCTTCCTGCTGATTAACCCTCTGGAGTCTTGGCTATTTTTGGGCGTTTTTGACTATTTTTGGTTTTATCTTCATATTTTACCTTTAAAAAAAATATTTACCTGGCCTTGTTTGGTGTCCTTTCAGCACAACCTCACCTGTGTGACCTGTGTAATTTTTCTTTCATTCTGAAATACTGCATTAAAACAGTGACCCAATATTCACCCCAAAACATAAACTTCGAATCAGAAAAAAGTTTTTTTTTTTTTACTGTGAAAACCAGAAATATTTTTAAGGAACTATTTTCATAACTTAGAATGGAAATATAAATTGTAAACTTCAAAAATATATGTCAAAATGTAGCATAAACAAAGTTATATACAGTTGTATGTAAACATTTGGGCTTTTCCATGATTTTCCTTTATAAATCATTGGTTGTTTGGATCAGCAATTTCAGTTAAATATATCATATATCAGACGAACACAGTGATATTTGAGAAGTGAAATGAAGTTTATAGGATTTACAGAAAGTGTGCAATAATTCTTTAAACAAAATTAGGCAGGTGCATAAATTTGGGCACCCCAACAGATAAAATATATCAATATTTAGTAGATCCTCCTTTTGCAGAAATAACAGCCTCTAAATGCTTCCAATATAGTCTGGATTCTGGTTGAAGGTATTTTGGACCATTCTTCTTTACAAAACATCTCAGGTTTGTTGGTTTCCGAGCATGGACAGCCCGCTTAAAATCACACCACAGATTTTCAATAATATTCAGGTCTGGGGACTGAGATAGCCATTCCAGAACATTGTACTTGTTCCTCTGCATGAATGCCTTAGTAGATTTTGAACAGTGTTTAGAGTCGTTGTCTTGTTGAAAGATCCAGCCCCAGTGCAACTTCAACTTTGTCATTGATTCATGAACATTGTTCTCAAGAATCTGTTGATATTGACTGGAATTCATGTGACCCTCAACTTTAACAAGATTCCCAGTACCTGCACTGGCCACACAGCCCCATAGCATGATGGAACCACCTCCAAATTTTACTGTAGGTAGCAAGTGTTTTTCTGGGAATGCTATGTTCTTTGTCTGCCCCTTGTTATGTCCAAATAACTCAATTTTAGTTTCATCAGTCCACAGCACCTTATTCCAAAATGAAGCTGGCTTGTACAAATGTGCTTTAGCATACCTCAAGCAACTCTATTGTTCCTCACAGTGCAAACTGACAGCTGAAATCTCTGAGATAGCTTTTTGTATCCTTCCCCTGAACCATGATGTTGAACAGTCTTTGTTTTCAGGTCATTTGAGAGTTGTTTCGAGGCTCCCATGTTGCCACTCATTAGAAGAGATGCAAAGAGGGGAAACATTTGCAAATGGCCCCCTTAAATACCCTTTCTCATGATTGCATTCACCTGTGTAAGGAGGTCAAGGGTCAATGAGCTTACCAAACCAATTTTGTGTTCCAATAATTAGTGCTAAATGTATTCAAATTTATGCACTTGCCTAGTTTTGTTTAATTATTGCACACTTTCTGTAAATACTAGAAACTTCATTTCACTTCTCAAATATCACTGTGGTTGTCTGCTATATATTTAACTGAAATTCCTGATCCAAACAAGCAATGATTTATAAAGGAAAATCATGAAAATCATCAGGGGTGCCAAAATTTTTACATACCACTGTATTTTTTTTTTATGTATGGCACTTGCATCACAGCTCTCCAAATTGAGCTTTCGAAATTTCAGGACCAGAGCTGTCTGTCTCTTTTTCTTTCCACTGTCCTCCTCACAATCAGTGAAGGCAAGATGTCCACACCTGCCAGAAAATGAACCTAAATTGATAACATACAACAAACTAACAAACAAAAGCCCCCCGTATATTTCTTTCTTTCTATGATAACAATACACACCTTACCACAAGCATAAAATGTGTGTGGTTATAAAAGCACAACACCCACTGTAAACTTTTTGAGCCTGATGTACTAAGAATTATGTGGTTAAGCCAAACCTTGGCACATTGGGGTGGAGACTGTTTTGCTGGTATCGTGATGTAAACAGTAGCATGTAAATGAGGATTTTGTGAATGGTCAAAAATGAAAATGAAATAAAATCAGCCATGTAAGTTAAATTACAGAGCATCACTTTATCCAGATCTAATATACATGGAAGATAACTCAGTACTCAAATAGTTTTATATTTTATTGATTTGTCTTATGCTGTCTGAATTATATTTACTGTAAATTGACTGCATTTATATAGCGCTTTTCCATCTACATCAGATGCTCAAAGCGCTTTACAAGTAATGCCTCACATTCACCCTGATGTGTGGGTGCTGCCATACAAGGTGCTCACTACAGACCGGGATTAAAGACCTTGCCCAAGGGCCTTTAGTGATTTTACAGTCAGACTGGGATTTGAACCGATGATCTTCTGGTCTCAAGCCCAACGCCTTAATCACTAGACCATCACCTCCCCTACTTTCATTATTTCTCTGTATGTCTTATCTATTTTCCAAGCTGACATTTGGTGCTGTTACTATGTCCTTTAGCAGGCTGTTTCATGTATCCAACACTCTAATTGTAAATGATAATTTCCTCAAATCCATAAGTGACCTTCTTTTATATAATCTGTTGCTGTGACCCGTTCTGTTGTCTTCTGATAAGAATAGATCAAGAGACCATTCACTTGCAGGTATGCGCCTGCCATTTTGTTATGCATGTATTTTGCAACATAACTGAGTGTATTCAAATGCTGGCAATCAAAAAAGAAAATTTCCTGTTTCAGGCATTTAATTCTTGTTTTATCCTTGGTGTTTTAGCATATTTTGTTGAGCAAATTGTGCATAATTATGACGTATTCTGCCTGTGGAATATGCAAGAAATAATTATTGATGAAGTTAAGAGAAGGGTCTGTCAAAACTTTGATTATAAAGACCTGGAATACAACAAGTTAATAGTAAGTTCCTTTAGCTGCTGCCTTGTTTTCACTTGGGGTCACCACAGCAGATCCAAGGTAGATCTGTATACTGTTTTGGCACAAGTTCTACCCTGGATGCCCTTCCCGACACAACCCCACATTAAAGGAAGAAATGTGGCAGGGGTAGGGCTTGAACTGGGAACCTTCTACACTGAAACCAAGCACACAAACCACTTGAGCTCCCTTCTTTGAAATATGCAATCAACAACTTGGTTTAAGAAATGGCACAGTGCTGCTGAGGACAAAACAAACTGTTGGATGTAAGATTACAAAGAGAGCTGCTGTTGATGATGGTGGACTCCTTGCACCCAGCCCCACTTTTCTGCAACAACGGACTTCCCACCAGGAAATTAGCCGAATAAACAACTTTCTGTTCCCTCAGCCTGATGGAAAAGCCTGATTAAACCAACATGTACAGTTGTGTTCAAAATAATAGTGTGTTTAAAAAAGTGAGTAAAATTCAAAATCCTTATAATAGCTTTTATTTCCATACATGCAAATGCATTGGGAACACTGCTCATTCTATTCCAAATCAAAGCATGAAGAAAAATTTATCACATTTGTTATTACTTTACAGAAAGTGAAGAAAAATGAATATTAGGCTGTTCAATAAAATATCAGTCTGCATTTTTCTTAAGAAACTCAATCATTTACTGTATAAACTGAAAAATGCGTGAAGATTTATCTTTCCTGTGAATCACTGAACTAATATTATTTAGTTGTATTTGTTTCTTTTCTGAGAGCTGCTGCACATCTGTGCTATATGGATTCGACCAACTTGTGATACCTGTGAACAGGTGTTCCAGCCCAGGACAATTGGACTACATTACAGAATTCCACTGCATTTCTTGGTTTTGCCTCAGAAATAGCATTTTGATGTTACCCCACAAGTTTTCTATTGGATTAAGGTCCCGGGATTGGGACCCCTCTATACGAAATGTTCATTTTATTGGTCTGGAACCAAGATGCTGTTCGTTTACTGGTATGTTTGGGGTTGTGGTCTTATTGAAACACCAATTTCAAGGGTATTTCTTCTTTGGCAAAAGGCAACATGATATCTTCAAGTATTCTGATGTATTCAAACTGATCCATGATCCCTGCTATGCGATAAATAGGTCTGACACCATAGTATGAGAAACATCCCCATATCATGATGCTTGCACCACCATGCGTCACTTGAATTCTGTTTTTGGGGGTCATCTGTCAAACTGTCTGCAGCCCCTAGACCCCAAAAATAACAGTCTTGCTTTCATCAGTCCACAAAATGTTGCACCATTTCTCTTTAGGCCAGTCAATGTGTTGTTTGGCAAATTGTAACCTCTTTGATGTTAGATGTTTTTTTTATCAGTGGGACTTTGCGGGGGCTTCTTGTCCATAGCTTGGCTTCACATAGGCATCTTGTAATTGTTCCAGTACTCACAAGTGACTTTAGACCTTTTTCGATCATCTTGGAGCTGATCCTTCGCTGAGTCTTTGCCATTCTGTCTATTCTACAATTTACATATTCTGATGGCAGCAAAACAGGATCTGAAATGATTTGCGCACATACGAGGGAACCTTGAGATGGATCTGGCACGGCAAATCCTGCCGGTATGACCTACATGTGCCACATATAATAATGTCCATCTCCCCCCTCCCTGGAGCGCAACGGAACTGTTGAAATGTATGTGGCACGCTTCATCATGATAATAATTATGAATTATTATCATGTACAGTGAGTGTGAACAGCAGCTATCAAACCGAACGCACCATGCGCTACTGTGCGCACGCCACTGCAAATCTGAACAGACTGTTATATCCACAATAGACCTTACAGGACAGAAATTTGTCCATTCATTCCCATGGGTGACGTAAATAATGTGGACTATTGTCTTCATCATAGCTGTATACAACCCCTGGCAAAAATTATGGAATCACCGGCCTCGGAGGATATTCATTCAGTTGTTTAATTTTGTTGAAAAAAAGCAGATCACAGACATGACACAAAACTAAAGTCATTTCAAATGGCAACTTTCTGGCTTTAAGAAACACTATAAGAAATCAAGAAAAAAAGATTGTGGCAGTCAGTAACGGTTACTTTTTTAGACCAAGCAGAGGAAAAAAATATGGAATCACTCAATTCTGAGGAAAAAATTATGGAATCACCCTGTAAATTTTCATCCCCAAAACAACACCTGCATCATATCAGATCTGCTCGTTAGTCTGCATCTAAAAAGGAGTGAACACACCTTGGAGAGCTGTTGCACCAAGTGGACTGACATGAATCATGGCTCCAACACGAGAGATGTCAATTGAAACAAAGGAGAGGATTATCAAACTCTTAAAAGAAAGTAAATCATCATGCAATGTTGCAAAAGATGTTGGTTGTTCACAGTCAGCTGTGTCTAAACTCTGGACCAAATACAAACAACATGGGAAGGTTGTTAAAGGCAAACATACTGGTAGACCAAGGAAGACATCAAAGCGTCAGAAAACTTAAAGCAATATGTCTCAAAAATCGAGGATGAAAATGAGGAACGAATGAGAGGAAATGAGGAACGAATGGGAGGAAACTGGAGTCAACGTCTGTGACCGAACTGTAAGAAACCGCCTAAAGGAAATGGATTTACATACAGAAAAGCTAAACGAAAGGCATCATTAACACCTAAACAGAAAAAAACAAGGTTACAATGGGCTAAGGAAAAGCAATTGTGGACTGTGGATGACTGGATGAAAGTCATATTCAGTGATGAATCTCGAATCTGCATTGGGCAAGGTGATGATGCTGGAACTTTTGTTTGGTGCCTTTCCAATGAGATTTATAAAGATGACTGCCTGAAGAGAACATGTAAATTTCCACAGTCATTGATGATATGGGGCTGCATGTCAGGTAAAGGCACTGGGGAGATGGCTGTCATTACATCATCAATAAATGCACAAGTTTATGTTGATATTTTGGACAATTGAAAGGATGTTTGGGGATGATGAAATCATTTTTCAAGATGATAATGCATCTTGCCATAGAGCAAAAACTGCAAAAACATTCCTTGCAAAAAGACACATAGGGTCAATGTCATGGCATAGGGTCAATGTCAATGAGCAGATCTGATTTGATGCAGGTGTTAATTTGGGGGATGAAAATTTACAGGGTGATTCCACTTTAACAAGATTCCCAGTACCTGCACTGGCCACACAGCCACACAGCATGCTGGAACCACCTCCAAATTTTACTGTAGGTTGCAAGCGTTTTTCTTGGAATGCTGTGTTCTTTTACAGCCATGCATACCGCCCCTTGTTATGTCCAAATTACTCAATTTTAGTTTCATCAGTCCACAGCACCTTATTCTAAAATGAAGTTGGCTTGTCCAAATGTGCTTTCGCATACCTCAAGTGACTCTGTTGTTCCTCACAGTGCAAACTGACAGCTGAAATCTCTGAGATAGCTTTTTGTATCCTTCCCCTAAACCATGATGTTGAACAATCTTTGTTTTCAGGTCATTTGAGAGTTGTTTTGAGCCTCCCATGTTGCCACTCATTAGAAGAGATGAACTGGAGTTGCGTCAGGAAGGGCATCCAGTGTAAAACTTGTGGCAATTACCAATGCGGATCTGGCTGTATCCGCTGTGGTGACCCCGAACAAAACTGGGAGCAGCCGAATGAACAACAACAATAACAACCTTAAATACCCTTTATCATGATTGGATTCACCTATGTAAGGAGGTCAAGGGTCAATGAGCTTACCAAACCAATTTTGTGTTCCACAGGAGTTCCTCAAAGTGTTCCTTCCAGCGCCGGATTACATCCTCAGTTGAGGTCAACAGAGTCCCATCCTTACTGACGACAGCTTGGTGGTTCCCCATTTTCCCCTCCTGAGGTGCCTCATGGTCCACCAGAAGCACCTTGGTGCAGACCGAAAGTCCTTCTCCATGGTTGCTCCGAACTCCTCCCACACCCGCTGCTCCTCCCCCACAGCAGAGACTGCTGCCCTTCAGACCTGTCGGTACCTTGCTACTCCCTCTAGAGTCCGCTGAGATAACATATCCTGCAAGGACTCCTTTTTCAGTTGGATGGCTTCCCTGACCACTGGTGTCCACCACGGTGTTTGAGGGTTACCGTTCCTTGAGGCACCTAAGATCTTCAGGCCACAGCTCCCCGCTGCAGCTTCAGCAATGGAAGCTTTGAACATTGCCCATTCTGGTTTATTGCCCCCAACCTCCACAGGCATGCTCGAAAAGCTCCGCCGGAGGTGTGAGTTGAAGATCTGTCAGGACAGTGTGCTCCTCCAGATGTTCCCAGTTTACCCGCACTGTGCGTTTGGGCTTACCAGGTCTGTCCAAAGTCCTCCCCATCCTCTGATCCAACTCACCACCAGATGAGATCACTTGACAGCTCTGTCCCTCTCTTCACCCGAGTGTCCAGAACATGCAGCCTCAGATCAGATGATACGATCACAAAATCAATCATCGAATCTTCGGCCTAGGGTGCTCTGGTACCATGTACACTTATGAGCATCCTTATGTTCGAACATGGTGTTTGTTATGGACAGTCCGTGACTAGCACAGTCCTCCCAATCACGCCTCTCCAGGTGTCTCTGTCATTGTCCACGTGTGCCTTGAAGTCCCCAAGCAGAACAATGGAGTTCCCCACCAGAGCCCCATACAGGACTCCATTCAGGGACTCCAAGAAGGCCGAATACTCCAAACTGCTGTTCGGTGCATATGCACAAAGGCCACCTGAAGGCAGAGGGAGGTGACCCTCTTCATCTACCGGGGTAAACTCCAACGTAGCAATGCTCAGCCGGGGACTCTTGAGTATCCCCACACCCGCCCGGCACCTCACACCCTTGGCAACTCCAGACAAGAATATAGTCCAACTCCTATTAAGGAGAGTGGTTCCAGAGCAGAAGCTGTGCATGGAGGCGAGGCCCACCAGATCTAACTAGTTTATTGACCTGAAATTTAAATCAAATGTGACATATTTGTCATTTGAGTCATTAAGTAATCACAAAGTGGATTACTTAAATGCTCTCATAACTGTGTATGTGTACTAAATATGTTGTGTGTATCTTTTAATTTGGTATTTTGATATCACAGGTGTTCCCTTTCTGTTTCTCCACCAGACAATGTGTTGTCCATATTGTGGAATTCAGCTGGTGGGACATATTGGAGGTTTTTGTGGCTCATGTGGCTGTAACATTCAAGTTTTGGCACTTGGTATAGAGAATGGTAAGCACTGGCCTTCTGTAAAGTTAAGCATTCACCACTCACCTTTAGATGCCATTATTCATTACCTTGGTAATAAGTGAGGTACACTAAAAATGTCAGTCAGTGCAGGTTTAATTCATTAATTTATTTTTATATCGATGCGTGATAACTTATTTACCTCAACAACTAAAAATTAGGTCGGACACTTGTCAAAAGTGACTTACTGCATGAATGGTTGAGCATGGATTTGTGTGGTCCTTTTACAGTGTCAGACGGATATGTGCCTGTTAAATAGTAATGATTCAGGTATCATTGCAAAATATTATGTGGAGTGTGCATCATGGATTGGTCAATTTACAACACGCCTTCATGCGGACTGTGGCACGGAAAATGGCACAATGGTAGCTAGGGCTGAAATGAGTCCTCAAATAATTTGAGTAATTCGATTACTAAAATGCTTCGAGGCAAAATTCTCTGCCTGGAGGCTTCTTTAATTCACTATGTGCACGATACAGGCACAGCATGCTGTAAAGCATATGCGAAGTACGAAATGCAAAATGGAGACGGACGGAGACAAAAACGGTGAGCGTCAGGGAGCACAAAATAACCCACAGAGAAAACGTCAGTCCATTATAGCAGTACTAAATCCTCTCAATTCCAGTGTATTTTAAGTATTTAAAAAGCCAACACTTCCCTTCCCACTTTAAATTAATCTTTATTTAACTAGGTTTGTCCCATTGAGATCAAGATCTCTTTTACAAGGGAGACCTGGACAATGATAAAGTTTCCAATTCACCAAACCTGCTAATCCTATGTCTAAAATACTTCCAATAGAAATGTATTTCGGGCCTGTTCAGGCCCAATATGGCAATATGTTTTAAATTTTTTGTTCATTTTTTTTTTGTGTCATCTTTAAAATTAATCCAGAATATGCCAATGCCACTTATTAAATGGAGTCCTTTTCTTTCTTTAAAGAAGCAGCTACCAATTAAATTAAGCCATCAAAGTTTGGCAATAAAAATATTTATTTTAAGAGGAGGTGAATTGGTTGTTCATTAAACTGACTTTTATCATTTTCTTTGTCAGGACTGTTAAATTAAGCTTAAGTAAATTAATGAAATGAAATAAATTATTTTATCCAAATACTCTATTAATCGCCAGAATAATCGATAGAATACTCGATTACTAAAATAATCGATAGCTGCAGCCCTTAAGGTAGCCATTCACTGTGCATTAAGATCAGAGCATAGAGATGAATTTGCAGGAGCCTGCAGTCATATGAAGGCACCTCAACTACAAACCAACGGATCAAAAGTTGGTGGTCTTCCTTCAGAAAGCAAAGGTACTCGTACATGCCCTTTAAAGTAAATGTGAAACTTAATGCTGCTTTTCAGTCAGCCCTTTTCCTAAAACGTGTAATGTTCTTACTTGTCAATAATGTACTTTTTTTTTTTTGGAATGTCTGAATGTCAGATTACAGTCAAAACAGTAGCCGCATCAGTAGCCGTGTTTCTCAAATGATCCACCATCTCTCAAAAAAAAAAAAAAAGTTACAATAAGAAATGCTTTGGTATACCAGTGACATTTGTTTGTATTGAAATCACACATTCATAACATATGAGAAAAGCCAACTCTGAAACATTCTTCATAGGAGTGTTAATAGGAACTGTAAAAAATCTCCTACCTTTTCAAATTTTTAAGACATTATTGTATTTCAAAATAGCTCTTTTAATTAGTAATTAAAGTCATCTTTAGAATTTAATAGTTTCTGGCAGAACAAATTATAGAACGCAATGCTAAAATATTGAACTTGTCTAAGGTCTGTGTCCCAAGAACATTCCCTGTGACTGTGAATTTGTAGACCCTGACAGTAATAAGACTGGAGTTGTGCAGAGCACAGATGGACGAACAGATGCCAGAAGTCTTTGCAATGTTGATGGCCATATTTTGACCTCGGGTAAAAATGACACATTGATCCACTTAAAATTTCGTCTTTTTGTGTGTCTGTGTAGTAACCATAGTGACATCTAAATCCATTCTAACACCTGTAGAAGGATCTAAAAACAACAAAGAAGGGACTCTTCAAATCCAAGTATCTCAGGAAGTCCTGCACCAGTTTGATGACATTCTGCCAGGTCAGCGCAGTCTATGTGGCGATGACAATCTTCAGGTCCATTTAATGAACTTGGAAAAACAGTGAAATCCCTCGACTAGTCAGCTGATCCACTGCAGGTGAAATTTATATATCTCTCAAAAATATGGCTGGACTTTAGAGGATAACAATTGGTGATTCTAACAGATCTGCTAGATGTTAATGCTACCTAGATGTTAGTACTACTTTTCAACCTGAAAAAATAAGAAGACCATGTGTTACGGGATAAATAACTTTTTCCTTTTAATGACAGTTTGATCCAGATGGAGGTACATATTTGTTTTACCAAGACAGGGATTACAAAAGCCGTCTTTAAAATCAATATTTTTGTGAACAGGGTTCAAATAGCAAGCATTTCTTCCAAAATGTGCACCTCAAAAATAAAAGTGCACTTTATTAAAATAAAAGTTTTTTCTGTGCTGATTTTGTTCGGTATAATTCTACTACTGATCAGTACATTAGAGTATTGAGGATCCCCCCCCCACCCCCCATTTTCAAGATATTTGAAGATATAAATATTTCAAGTCTTTTAAAAGTTTGCCAATTACGGTTAGTGTTTTTGAAATCATAAATCCTGATATTTCAATTTACTGAGATGCGCCAATTTTCATGTGCTATGTTTAGAGACTCTCTTGAAATGTTTCATCACAAAATGCAACATTTAACATGGAAGGGTTTATAAAATAAACTATGTAAAAATTGAAACTTCTGATTAAAATTCGAAACACTGAGGTTACAATTGGCTTATGAGCAAAATGATTTGGAATTTGGGGAAGTCCAAACCCAGGAGAGTTCTGGATGCCATAATCCATGGCTTCTTGAAATTCCTCATAACTGTAATACTGGAATTCTGCACGAACATCTGGAAGTGTGAAGTGGCCTCAAAAATAAGCTGTGGCTTTTGCTGAATTTCTCCTGGAGGAATTTACCTCAGTCCAGTAGTAAAAATAAGAATGTCTTTCGAAGACAGATTTCCATTTTTCTCTGGGGAGGTAAGAAAAAAATTGTTTTTAATGAGACTAAATGACAAATGTGTGCTTACACTTTGATATGATAAAAATGCTGATTTGTATATTTTCAACCTGTCAGGGTTTGAGTTTTTGTTTGTTTTTCTGTTTTATTTTGTTCTTTTGTTCTGTTAGTTATTTTTGCATTTCATTGGTTTTGGTTTGTTCATTCTCTTGCTGGGTTTTTCTGCTTGGGTCTGTCTGTTTCTCTTGTCTCCCTCTCTTGGTTCTTGGTGATGGGTGTTTTTTATCTCTCTCTCTGGCCATGCCCTTGTTCTGGTGCTTTCCATGCACACCCGTTTCTGATTTGCTGATTACCACCTCAGGTTATATAAGCTCACTGGGTGTGTTTGTCCCTTGCCAGTTTGTCGTGTCTTGTGTCTTCATTCCAGCTCTGTTCCTGCGTTCCATAGTCCTACCTTCCTCTTTGTGTGTACCTGACCTCCAGCTTGTTGTTTCGACCACACCGTTTGCCTGATGTTTTTTGTTTTTCCACAGTTGGATACGTGATTGTCTTCTTCTTCTGTCAATTTGATTGGCGGTTTGCAAACGGACACAGGGCACTACACTGCTCAGCATGGCGCTCTCATTGGAGCAACATTGGTGCTATTTTGGCATTGTGGGAGAGCTTGCTGGAGTACTTTCACCTGACCAACTCCAGCGATATGCTCCTAAACTTTCACAACACCCAATGCAAAAAATTTGTTACGTACAACCCCAATTCCAATGAAGTTGGGAAGTTGTGTAAAATGTAAATAAAAACAAATACAATGATTTGCAAATCCTCTTCAACCTATATTCAACTGAATACACCACAAAGACAAGATATTTAATGTTAAAACTGATAAACATTGTTTTTGTGCAAATATTTGCTCATTTTGAAATGGATGCCTGCAACACAATACAAAAGTTGGGCCAGTGGTATGTTTACCACTGTGTTACATCACCTGTTGTATGGCTGGGGGTGCCTGGCTGCCTTTTGTTTCTGTCTTCTGTTCTGTCTTTTGTTTTTCCTTCCAGGTGGCTTGCGTTCAGGACTGAGTGGCTGTGTGGCTGAGTTATTAGGACCTCACCCTGATCACCTGAGGCTGGTCATGTGCAGCTCGTCAGGACTCACAGCTGTGGTGCATCTCTATGGATTGGGGCATGGTGGCATTTAAGTCTGGAGTACACAGTGTGTATTTGCCAGAGACTTGACCTTGTGACCAGACGGGTGAGATCGTCGTCTCGAGAGCCATCTCATCATCATGGATGCAGAGACCGTACCAGGTTTGATGCATGGTCTGTGAAAGAGGAGGGGGTGAGGTCTCACGCTCGTCAGCACACTTCCTGAGGTACGTTAGGTTTTGTGACTAACATTAGTACAGTCAGTAAATGTGGTGTCCCTCACACCTTATTATATTGAGCTGTTATGTTAGTCGTTTAATCAGCTTCCACTGCAGTGAAGAATGTGAACTGGGTGTTCCATGCCTGCAGGGTGGGAAGCTGATTAGTGATTAAGCCAGGAAGTGTTTGCTGTTTATGTACACCTTTGAGTGGTCTCTCTGTGTGTGGAGTGTGGACTCACATAATGGTTTCTTCTTTCACAGACTCGGTTTGTCGCGGCCACCTGGGGGGTGTCGGCGGGGTCCTTGGGTCCGAACTGTTTCTGGCTCTGGACCGTTTGTGCTGCTGGGAGCACACCGTCATTCCACCACACCAGACCGCGCACTCATTTGTTATATTGTAGCACATCACTGTTATGTTATTAAATTCAGTTATCCTTTGTACCGTGCTCTGCTTATTTCATACTGGGTCCTTCAAACGCTGGTCGGTTCTCCGTCCTGCGTCCGACACATAACATCACCTTTCCTTCTAACAACACTCAATAAGCATTTGGGAACTGAGGACACTAATTGTTGAAGCTTTGTAGGTGGAATTTGTTAAGGATTTTATATATATATATATATGTTATCACTGTTAAACATTTGGACCTTTGTCTTCTTTCTCATGAGAACGGTGTTGTGCTGTTTGCACTAACCCTGAGAATGTACGTGTTATTCAACCTTGTTTTAGCATGCTGGGGTCAATCTGAACTGGGAATGAAGAGCTGGATGTACTTATTATTATTATACAACTTGTTTTTGTAGCCGCTAACGACTGGGAGTGAAGCATGACGGGGTCAGTCATGAACTGGGAGTAATAGACCTGAAGGTTGTTTTGACTGTTGTGATGTGATACTTAGTGTGAAGACCAGGACACTCCAGGCAGATGCACAACAGCTGATAACTGCAACAGACGAACGGGATGTGCTGACCTTCGACGATAAGAGTAAAAGAAAGAAACTGTTTTTCCTTACAGCTGCACTTATTGACGTATGTGTTTATGTTACGGGAAGAAACTTGTCTTGCGTCATCCTTCCCCCACCCTTAGGACAAGTTTTATGATGTAATGAGGGCTTCTCTAATAAAAGAGCGGGAGCACAGGCCAGACTTTAGTGTAGCCTTGGTGTACAGCCTGGACTGCACTCCGCGCGTGATTAATTTGACTTTCTGTCTCACTGGTGTTTCTTGACTCTGTTTGTCTTATCAAAGGTTTTAAGAATGTTTGGAGGAGAAAATACCCAACATTGACTGGGGGCTACGTCCGGGATCTCAACAATACCGGAGGTGTCCAGCGGAGGTCGCCAAGTCCAGACGTAAATCTTTGGCCAAGGTCCGATCGATTGATCGTGTCTGCAATTGTCGACCACCGTTGGCATCGTCTGGTTGATGAGATTTTCCCGAAGAAGACAGACAGGAGATCGAGTCAGTGAGTAAAATTTCTTTGTAACAGTACTGAGTGAGTGGTGATCAGATCACATAAACAGTTAAATTCCGCAAGCGATGATACAGAATCGTCTGTTAATGAAACACAGTTAAACTCTGTAAGGAGGGTGCGGACTCCTCTGTTTATATATGCGTACCGGTAGGGGATAAAAGTGATCACATAAAACAGTTAAACTCCGTAAGCGATGGCGTGGAATCGTCTGTTAATGCAAAGCAGTTAAAATCCGCGAGGAGGGACTCCTCTACGGTTGCGAGGGACGCACGTAGTTAAATTCCGGAAGGAGGATACGGACTCCTCTGTTTTAATACGTAAAGGAAATCCCGGGTAGAAATACGTGCACTGTAAAAAAGCAGTTAAATCTGGCAGGGACGGCGGAGTCCCCTAATGCAGGACATTAGTAAAATTTCACTGGAGGGCGAGCTCCCCTGGCATAAGAATACGCGTACGATTATTAAAAGTGTTTCTATGTGTAAATAGTGTTTTGTGTAAGTGTAAATAACTGTGTGAAAGTGTAATACTTTGGACGTTAGTGACAACCGTGTGTGTGGAAGCAGAGGCAAGTGATTCCGCTTCCTACGGGGAGGTGAAAGGAATCAACCACACGACGGCAAATTAATTGTCACGTCCAAAAGAAAGTGTGAAAACTTCAGATTTAGAACACCCTAGGTGTGCCCCCGTCTGAAGTCCAAATTATAACAAGGGATAATAAAAATGGGGGGTAAGACGTCTAAAAATAAGGAAAATTTATCAACTGACGACTGGAAATTTATGGAAGCAAAAAATCCAAAAGCAACAAAGAAATTGGAGACCTGGATAAATAAACATGACTTTGACGGACGACTGAACCTGATCAGCATACAGAAGCTAAAGAAGGAGTTAGAACAGGAACATAAAGGTGATGAGAAAAGATGCAGAAAGTAGGGGCAGATTTAGTGGCATTTTGGGAGGAGGAAGCAGAGAACAGACGGAAGGGAGCAGAGAAGCGACGATTAGAGAAAGCAAGGAAAAAGAAAGCTGTGGGTAAGGCAGAAGAAGATGTAATAATTCAGCACAGAGAACCAGAACAGCCTCAACAACCACCGCCGGCTGGATCGTCGGTGACAACAACACCTTTATATCCTCCTCTACCAGAGGATGACGATGTACCGCCACCACAGTATGATTTAGCAGTAAAACCTAAGGTAAAAAGTGAAAAACCAGAAAAACCAGAAAAACCACAAACACGCAGTCAAGCGAAAGTGCCCACAGCCCCTCCCATGGTGGAACACAGTGACCAGGGAGGTGCCTATCCTATGATAGAAGTACCAAATCCTCGTGCAGGAACAGCAGGACATCGATCAACCATGCTCGTATATCGAACATGGAATGCTGATGATATCAAAGCAGCAGTCGACATGATACCATCGCCACATGTCGATATTGAGGGATTTATGCAGGATATAGAAAACATTAGAAGTTCTTACCACCTTAGTGGACCTGAAGTCCAACAGGTGTGGATGAAAGCATGTGGCCCTAAATGGAGTCAGATACGCGGAGACTGGAATCCTGCAGACCAGGATGGCGTACCGCTGCCACATGATGATCCAGTCTTGAAAACAAGAGTGGAAGCTATGATTACACGGGCAAAAGGTGTGTTAGGACCAAAGATAAATTATACTGAAATTACCAGGACAACACAGAAAGAAGGAGAACCATGGACAGAGTTTAGATGCAGATTTGAGAGTGTATTTAGAGTCCATAGTGGCATATTGCCAGGAACACCAGTGTATGAAAACAAATTGAAAAACATTTCGCCTGTGAAGCTGACAATGACCGATTTGATTCATGATGGCAACTCAACAGCTGTCATAACAGTGACAGGTGCCACTGAAGACATTTTAAAATTGAGATTCACAGGTATGCCATTACATGTGTCACTTTGTAAGCCATATTTGACAGAATGGCAAGAATTGGGACTGACAGTCATAACAGCTTTGTCAGCCACTGATTGGAGCAGAGTTGGACCACGAACGGAGTTCAGCCCATCAACTAAATTGTATAAAGTGCCAGTTAATGTCTCATTGGTGCTGACAGCTGGAACACACATTGATGTGTCCACTTCACAATCCTGAGTGTATCAGTTGAGTCCTGAAGAAGATGATCTTCTCTCTTCAGTACCATCAGGATTGTGGACAACAGGTCCTTCAGACGTAGGACTGATTAAAAATGCACAACCTGTAGTTATAAGACCAAAAACAGAATACAGACCATGTGTAAGACAGTATCCATTGAAACCTGATGCAATTGAAGGAATCAGGCCAGTAATAGAGAATTTATTAACAGCAGGAGTAATAGTGCCATGTCCAGATTCACCATGTAACACACCCATATTTCCTGTGAAAAAGGCTCCGCCCTCAGTGGGGTGGAGAATGATTCAAGATCTGCAGGCAGTAAATGCTGCTGTGATTAAAAGAGCACCATGTGTCCCAGATCCACACACCTTGTTAAATTCGCTGAGACAAAATTCTAATAGTTTCTCAGTAATTGACATAAGTAATGCATTTTTCTCTGTGCCAGTACACCCAGATAGTCAATTCTGGTTTGCTTTTACCTTTAAAGGACAACGATATACATTCACCAGATTACCGCAGGGTTACGCAGAAAGTCCAACTATTTATTCTCAAGTCATGTCAGCATGTTTAGCCAATTTTGTTCCACCGGCAGATAGCCAACTATTAGTGTATGTTGATGACATTTTGATTGCCTCTGACACACGAGAAAACTGCATAACTGACACAGTAGCATTATTATGTTTCTTATTTGATAATGGCCACAAAAGTGAGTAAAAACAAAGTTCAGTTGTGTAGGGATAAAGTAAAATATTTAGGACATGAATTATCAGCCACAGGGCGCATGATCCTGTCTGACAGGACGGAAGCAATTTTGCACGCTCCAAAACCACAGACCAAAAAGCAGATGATGTCATTTCTTGGACTGACTAATTACTGCAGGGCATGGATTCCCTGCTATGCAGAATTGACTAGTCCACTTTCTGATTTGATGTACAAAGATGATATTTCAATGTCAACCGTGTTGGAATGGAACAAAGAAGCTGAGGAAGCTTTTGTAAAAGTCAAACAAACATTAGTGTCATCCACAGTTTTGGCACTACCAGATTATAGTAAACCATTCATTCAAACAGTTGATTGTAAGAATAAGTTCATGACTAGTGTTTTGGTTCAAATGTATGGCTCAAAATTGAGGCCAGTTGCCTACTGCTCATCTAAATTGGATGCAGTGGCAAGTGCTCTACCACCATGTGTACAGGCTGTTGTTGCAGCCTCTATGGCTGTTCAAAGTAGCAGTAATGTTGTTCTATTCCATCAGCTGACATTGAAAGTTCCACATGCAGTCTCTGCACTTCTGTTGCAGACAAACATGAGCCTTTTGTCCCCAGCAAGACATCTTTCGTGTATGTCCTTGCTATTATCACAACTACACCTTACGGTAGAGCGCTGTACAACATTGAATCCATCCACATTGATACCTTTACCTGAGGATGGTGAGCCGCACAATTGTCTTGATGTAGCTACGGTCTGTACGAAAGCACGCCCAGACCTCCAGGACACACCCATCCCAAACAGTACAATTGTGTATGTGGATGGTTCTTCCACTAAAAACGCTTATGGGCAAACACAATCTGGATATGCTGTTGTCACAAATTCAGAAGTATTGGATTCTGCTTCATTGCCATCCTCATTTTCAGCACAAGCAGCTGAATTAGTTGCTTTAACTGCAGCTTGCTATCTGTTTAAAGGTACGGCTGTAACAATTTATACAGACAGCCAGTACGCTTTCAGCACAGTGCATGTGTTTGCAAAACTGTGGGAGGAGCGTGGAATGGTGACATCATCTGGAAAGCCAGTGACTCATGCCACACTCCTAACTGCACTACTGAAGGCTGTGAAATTGCCTAAACAAATTGCTATATGCAAATGTGCGGCTCACACCAAAGGCTCTGACAGTGTTTCAAAAGGAAATGATTTTGCTGACAGAGCAGCAAAAGAGGCAGCAGCAGCTTCTTCTATTTTTGTTGTACAGGAAACCACTCCAGATTTGCATTTAGGTCATACACTGCTTGCTGACATGCAACAGCAGGCAACTGACAGAGAAAAACAAATGTGGATAACTAAAGGGGCTACGTATGCAAATGATTTGTACGTATGACCACAAAAGAAACCCATATTGCCAAAAAATATGTTTAAATGGGCAGCTATTATGAGCCATGGCGTGACGCATGTCTCATCAGGGGGTATGATATCGCAATTGCAATCTATTTTTTGTCTTTATGGGTTCGATGCATATGCAAAACAGCATTGTAGAGCATGCATGATATGTGCAAAACACAACTCACAAGGCAATTTGAGACCCCAAAGAGGCAAATTTCCAACACCACAATATCCCTTTCAAGTGATTCATATGGATTATATACAGCTGAGTAAACATGAAGGGAAGGAATTTTGTTTAGTCATAATTGATGCCTTCTCAAAATGGGTAGAATTGTTCCCTACAAAACATGCAGATGCACTTACAGTGGCTAAGGCATTGTGCAAAGACATCATTCCACGATTTGGAATACCAGAAACAGGTTATTCAGATAATGGAGCGCATTTTGTTAATACAATAGTGCAATACGTAGGAGAAGCGCTACAGATTAATCTCAAAAATCATTGTGCTTATCATCCACACAGTGCAGGATTAGTGGAAAGGACAAAGGGCACAATAAAAATAAGATTAAGGAAATGTATAGAAGAGACAAAACGAACCTGGATTGAATGTTTGGACCTAGTAAAATTGTATATGAGAATAACACCAACACCATCAGGGTTAACACCATTTGAGATACTTTATGGACGACCATATCGTCTACCAATTTTGACATGGATACTAAAACAGCAGATGAGGAACAAACATTAGCAAATTTTATGAAAAAGACATTAACACAGAAAGAGATAACTTAAACACATTTACTGCCGAATAATTTTGATCTTCCACAGGACGGCCTTCCAGTAGTCTAGCCAGGAGACTGGGTGTTCATCAGAGTGATTAAGAGGAAGAACTGGTCCAGTCCTCGTTGGGAAGGTCTATACCAAGTGCTGTTAACAACACCAACTGCAGTAAAGATAGCGGAGAGATCAACGTGGATACATCACTGTAAGATACAGCGTGTGTTGGCTGCCTCCACAGTGTAAGGGGAAGTCTGGCTACAAAGGGAGTCTATTTAATTAGCAATAGATTGTCTCAATGCCAGTGAAGCAGGGAGATCCTTGCACTATTAGGTGAGGTGGTTGACAACACTGTATCCTAGCAATCATGACTGAACTACAGCAGACCCCGGAGCGGCGTGCTCAGCGCCGCCGCTGCCGGACTGTTGGTAGGGCAGCCGGTTGCGTTGTGATCTTAGTGTGTTTCGTGCTCCTCGGATTCCTGGCCTGGTGGTTGACCCAAGAATTGCAGCTCACTGTGGACCGAGCCAGAGAACAACGCAAGCAACGTCAGAAGAGGTTTATTCATAATGTGAATGAGACAGATGGACACCCTCATATATACCATACTAATATGTGGTACAGATATGTTCATTTATTGGCTATGGAATTACGTTACTAATTGTTATGTTTATTCGCAAATACCTATATCCTCAACACACCCAGCTCTGACGGCTAAACCGTACCCTGCTAGGGTGACAGAATGTCTTATCATACGGATGCATAATCAAACTGTATTTCGGGGGCAGCAGTTCTCAGCAAATCTGATAAGATGTAACACCACTTGCCTCAGTGCAACCACTTATATGATAGGGATTTCAACAGAGGACGTACAAGCGTGCCCAAGTGCTGCTCCATTGACTAGACTGAAGGGAAATGCAAAAATATCATCACGTTAAATTGTCATCACAACGGCCATTCCCAATTTGCTTTTACGGGACAGGGAATAAAACTGTAGGTAAGAAACGTCTGTGTACCCAAACGTATGTTTTATCAAATAATTTAAGCCTAGCCAAAACATAATATGTGGATGGTACTTATCTTCATCACATTGGACGGGGATGTAATTATACAGGCTCCTGTCCATGGGGAACGGATGAATCATGTGCTTATGTTAGTAAGTTTTTGCTACCACCTGTAAATGGTACTCCGGTGTATGATGACATCTATTGGCTTTGTGGTTCCAGACTGTACATGAGTCTCCCACCAAATTGGGGTGGTGTGTGTGCACCTACCCAGGTGACTGACCATACATATGTGGTAGTGCCAAGGACCTCCACAGAGAAGAATGGCAGCACCAGACGGAGGAGATCGATATACCCAGATGTGTTACCACATGATCACATGTGGGGCTCGGATGTACCAAAGGACCAAAAATTGTGGTCTGTAGGAGATAAAATAGCACATTCATTGTTCCCCTGGATAGGAGTGGGAAAAAAAAAAAAAAATCATTAATGATTGAAACACTGAATTATCGATTGGGTCTGTTCATGAATGTAACTGAAAAAATAGTAGCAGCTCAAAAACACTGAAATAGATGCTTTACGTACCATGATGAACCTCTTAGTGAAAATCTCAAGAAAGAAGTGCTAAGCTAGGTGATAACTACTACTATATGTTTAACAGGCGATAAACAGGTGGGAAATGGTTCCCTGACCGGGAATCGAACCCGGGCCGCGGCGGTGAGAGCGCCGAATCCTAACCACTAGACCACCAGTGGTAGAATTCTCGCCTGCCATGCGAGAGGTCCCGGGTTCAAATCCCGGACGAGCCCCCAGTCAATGTTGGGTATTTTCTCCTCCAAACATTCTTAAAACCTTTGATAAGACAAACAGAGTCAAGAAACACCAGTGAGACAGAAAGTCAAATTAATCACGCGCGGAGTGCAGTCCAGGCTGTACACCAAGGCTACACTAAAGTCTGGCCTGTGCTCCCGCTCTTTTTATTAGAGAAGCCCTCATTACATCATAAAACTTGTCCTAAGGGTGGGGGAAGGATGACGCAAGACAAGTTTCTTCCCGTAACATAAACACATACGTCAATAAGTGCAGCTGTAAGGAAAAACAGTTTCTTTCTTTTACTCTTATCGTCGAAGGTCAGCACATCCCGTTCGTCTGTTGCAGTTATCAGCTGTTGTGCATCTGCCTGGAGTGTCCTGGTCTTCACACTAAGTATCACATCACAACAGTCAAAACAACCTTCAGGTCTATTACTCCCAGTTCATGACTGACCCCGTCATGCTTCACTCCCAGTCGTTAGCGGCTACAAAAACAAGTTGTATAATAATAATAAGTACATCCAGCTCTTCATTCCCAGTTCAGATTGACCCCAGCATGCTAAAACAAGGTTGAATAACACGTACATTCTCAGGGTTAGTGCAAACAGCACAACACCGTTCTCATGAGAAAGAAGACAAAGGTCCAAATGTTTAACAGTGATAACATATATATATATATATAAAATCCTTAACAGAATTCTTTTCCATTCTTGCTTGATGTACGACTTCAGTTGTTCAACAGTCCGGGGTCTCCGTTGTCGTATTTTGCGCTTCATAATGCGCCACACATTTTCAATGGGCAACAGGTCTGGACTACAGGCAGGCCAATCTAGTACCTGCACTCTTTTACTATGAAGCTACGCTGTTGTAACACATGCAGAATGTGGCTTGGCATTGTCTTGCTGAAATAAGCAGGGACATCCCTGAAAAAGACGTTGCCTGGATGGCAGCACATGTTGCTCTAAAACCTGGATGTACCTTTTAGCATTCATGGTGCCATCACAGATGTGTAAGTGGCCCATGCCATGGGCACTAACACACCCCCATACCGTCACAGATGCTGGCTTTTGAACTTTGCACTGGGAACAATCTGGATGGACTTTTTCTTCTTTTGTCCAGAGGACACAACGTCCATGATTTCCAAAAACAATTTCAAATGTGGACTCATCAGACCACAGCACACTTTTCCACTTTGCATCTGTCCATTTCAAATGAGCTCAGGCTCAGAGAAGGCGGCGGCGTTTCTGGATGTTGTTGATGTATGGCTTTTGCTTTGCATGGTAGAGTTTTAACTTGCACTTGTAGATGCAGTGACGAACTGTGTTAACTGACAATGGTTTTCTGAAGTGTTCCTGAGCCCACGCGGTAAGATCCTTACACAATGATGTCAGTTTTTAATGCAGTGCCGCCTGAGGGATCAAAGGTCACAGGCATTCAATGTTGGTTTTTGGCCTTGCCGCTTACGTGTAGAAAGTTCTCCAGATTCTTCTGATTATATTATGGACTGTAGATGATCGAATCCCTAAATTCCTTGCAATTGAACATTGAGAAACATTGTTGTTAAACTGTTGGACTATTTTTTCCACACAGTTGTTCACAAAGTGGTGATCCTCGCCTCATCTTTGCTTGTGAACAGCTGAGCCTTTTGGCGATGCTGCTTTTATACCCAATCATGACACTCACCTGTTTCCAAACAGGTGTTCTTTGAGCATTCATCAACTTTCCCAGTCTTTTGTTGCCCTATCCCAACTTTTTTGAAACGTGTTGCAGGCATCCATTTCAAAATGAGCAAATATTTGCACAAAAACAATAAAGTCTGTCAGTTTGAACATTAAATATCTTGTCTTTGTGGTGTATTCAATTGAATACAGGTTGAAGAAGATTTGCAGATCATTGTATTCTGTTTTTATATACATTTTACACAGCGTCCCAACTTCATTGGAATTGGGGTTGTATCATTGCAGTAGTGTATGTATAACACTTATGATTATGAGTGGTGAAATCATTGCAATTTTCCTGGTGAAAATTAAATCAAAGCAAATGCCTACCTGTCGGCAACATGCAGAATGTATCTCTTCCCAGATAGATCTTTTTCAGTGCAGCTTCTTGTTCTGACTTTAACACAAAGCTAACACCCAAGTCTTTCATCACCAACTGTAAATGGTAATCAAAACATTCCAAACATATCTTTCTGAACTCTTCCGCATCAAACTCCATCGTGTCAATGTTTACAATGTGCTTGTGGGATAACAGGTGAAGCTGCTCCAAAACTTTAAGTTTTGTAAATATTTATTACGGTGACTCTTAAAACGTCAGTCATCTATATCATTATTACTGGTAAATTTTAGAATTGATTTAGATGAGATATACTCATTATCTGGGGCAGCACAGTGGCTTAGTGGTTAGCACTGTTGCCTCACAGCGAGAAGGTCGTGGGTTCAGTTCCCGTGGCCTTTCTGTGTGGAGTTTGCATGTTCTCCCCATGTTTGCATGGGTTTCCTCCGGGTGCTCCAGTTTCCTCCCACATCCAAAGACATGTGGGTTAGGTGGATTAGAATCTTTAAAATTGTCCGTACGTGTGTGTGTGTCTGTGTTTGTTTGTCTGTTTGTGGCCCTGCGACAGACTGACGTCCTGTCCTGGGTGTACCCCACCTCACGCCCTATGACTGCTGGGATAGGCTCCAGCCCCCCGCGACCCTTAATTGGACTAAGTAGTAGAAGATGAATGAATGAATACTCATTATCTCACAGGAATATATCACAATTATCTGGTAACTACTTTTTGTGCAGGAATTCATCAAGCATGTCGGCCACGTACTAACACAGACTATACAGAAACTGTACATCGTTGTTTGGCCAAAACAAGAGCGTCCACTGCCTGAGCTAGTGGCACGCGTGAGAGTATTATGGCGCCACCAATTGTTTTTTTTAACTTTCGTTTTGTTTTGCGTACTTTTGCAGTGTTTTTCTGTTTGCAGCATTTTTCTGTTTGCTGGTGTTTTCTTAACTTGCATTGCATTTACTTCAGTGCTCAGTGTTCTGTTTTTATTTTTCTAACTTCAGTTTTCTTTTGTCCAGCTTCTGTTGTCATTTTTCCAATTTCTGTTGTATTTTGTTTGCTTTTGTGTTTACTGTGATTTTGTTTAATGGTTGCAGTCAATTCAGTTTGCTGTGTAGCAGGGTATATATATATATATATATATATATATATATATATATATATATATATATATATATATATATATATATATATATAAGCGGTTCCATTTGTACTTGGAGGTCGGAATTTCCCATAAATGCCATTCAGGAATGTCCCCTGAAGTCAGAATTCTTGTCATCTCATACAACCCCACATACTCAGTGTTCACAATGTATTTATTATTATTATTATTATTTTTTTGCATGAAATACAGTGTAAAATGTTATTTATCAACTGGTGCATTTCGTGTTGGCTAACCCAGTAGATGCTGCTAATAACTACTGTCTACACCCAGCTGTAAAAAATCAAAACACTAATATAACTTTTGCACCATGTGTTCTGTTCCATGGTCTCTTTAGTGGACCAAATATTTTTTGTAGTACTCAAAACACCAACATTTTGGAGCCATCCAAGCAAAAAGTTAGCTTTGATAACTGGTAATCAGCTAACTGAAAATTTATCTTTTTTAACGCTAAACTGCCTAAAAACTTATCGGAAGCTACAGATAACCGATAACTTTCCATTTTGCCTCAAATACGCTCTCAGCTACTAAGAAGCTGATTTTGAGTTTAAACACCACCAAAACTTCTAACAGAACCAATATGGTGATCACAAACCCAAACAGGCAATGAGCCAGCGCTTCTGTCTTTGTGTGCTCTGCCCCCTGCTGTAGGAAAACATCATTTACCCTGACAGGATACAATGGTCCAGTGATGAAGCAGAGGTCTTGAAATGGAAAGCAGGTTTGAATTATGGTTTTGCTTTATAAATAAAATTATTCCAGATAGAATAACTACATTAATGTAAACTCTTAAAATGTACAAAGTGATATATAACCAGTGGTGGGCACAGTTCAGATAATCCTCTAACCGCTAATTATTGAAGATAATGTTTTCATTATCGGATTAGCTTTTCAGATAACTTTGAAAACCATCATTGGACCAATTATCTTCCGATAAGTTTTGGTCCAATAATTTTTAGACTGCTAACATTTTTACAGACATAGCTTTTTGTAGTAGATGTGCAGTTCTATCCTCTACAAATAGAGGAGAGCTGGTTCTAGAAGAAACCACTCTATCCTCTGCAGGCAAAGGAGAAATGGTCATAGAAAAGAGAAAAGCTTATTTCTTTTGACCTCATAAGGCGTCATGACATCCATGGAAAGATAATTAGGCCGATATCGGACCCTATCTTCCCCTTCTGACAATCTTAAGGACATCCCGACAATCGTGATGATGCTAAATATAATTTTATCAGATATCCCTGCCATGTGTGGTGTGTTAAGAAGGACGTGAGGAGCTAAATGTGACATGCAGCCAATCAGAAATCGAGGTGTATGACCTGGGAATGTTCGTGTGTGAAATCTGTGTGTTGTTTTTACCATGTGGCTGACACAACAGACTGTACAACTAACCCTGTCAGATCTATGATTTTTTTTTATCTCCACGTGTGTGGTCTCTCAGGTTTTGGAAACCTACAGATAATTTTAAAATCCTGCGGTTGACAACATTGTGATATAACCGGTCACCAGTACATGGCAGTGTTCTATGCATTTTGACACCAGTTATATCACATGGCCTGAAACACAATTCAAAAGACTTTTCAGCTTTGAGAAGCAACCTGGGCTTCTTCTGGCATTTTTACATAAAACAAACAAAATAACAACATCTATAAAGCCAGAGAATATATTCACAAGAGTTTAGGCACAATATACAAAGAGTTTAATGATGTTGTCCGTGTGGAGCCTGATCAGAGCATCGCAAATGCATTTCTTCTGTCGTGAATGTACTGAGATACCCATAATGCACCTAGACACAGCATGTCCGCACTAAAACCTTCAAAATTAGTGCATTACTTTAAAACTAAAACATATATCTGATATTTTCACTTTATAACACTTCAGATTGTGACATTAATTTAAATAACTTGTCCAAAATTAAAACTTAACCAAAGTTAAAACTGTATGCCTCTGGATGACTTGGGTGATCTTGCCAGTGTGTTAGTATGGGGTCAAAAGAAATGAGCTTTTTTCTTTTTTGTGACCTCTTCTGTTTACCTGCAAAGGATATAGCAATTTCTTCTAGAACCAGCTCTTTTCTGTTTGCAGAGGGTAGAACTATGCATCTACTACAAAAAGCTACGTCTCCAAAAATGTTAGCGGCCTAATAATTATCCGACCAAAACTTATCGGAAGATAATTGGTCCGATTTTGGTTTTCAAAGTTATCTGAAAAGCTAATCTGATAATGAAAACATTATCTTCGATAATCTTTATCTTTGATTGCACTCGTAAACATTCATTATTTGTATAGTATATCATTTACTGTGTCTGTGCTTTCTGAGCTACTGCAGATCAACTGATGAATTTTTTTGTAACTATATAGTACAACCAAGAAATTGAGTAAAACTATTTTGACAGCCAGTGAAAGTAAACATGGTGTTGGCATTTAAATTGAATTGTCTTATAGTTAAGTTTCAGATATGTTCTTCATTGGTTAGTCAGAGATGTCTTATGAACTCCATCAGCGCTGCTTTGGAACTTGCAGACTTCATTATATATATATATATATATATATATATATATATATATATATATATATATATATATATATATATATATATATATATATATATGGTTGTATATAGTAAATTGCATCCTCCCCTAATAGAGAATTACAAAGGAAAAATGCCTGTAACATACTGCCTACCCTTTCTGGGTTAAATGTGTGCTGCTCACCATCAGGAAATTTTGTTTGTAGAAGCTTCCTTATTGATGTATTCATATTTTTTTTATTTCATTTACTGTATACTACACCCTGTGCAACTAAATATAACTTGAGAAAGCAACGATGATGTGCATTCCACATCCTGTGAAGTATTTCCTCCTCTCTAACATCTAGTAGTTCCACTGAAGGTCAGTATCGGAGCCAGTGGGCTTCCTCATTACCTGGAAGTCATTGGAAGGACAATGAACCAGCACAGATGGAGATGTAAACACCAGTCAGCCTGTCTGACTGGCACTGGATTTAATCTGAAGCTTTTTTGGTAAAGGAAATGTTTGTTGCCTTATATAAGAAGGGGAAATTTGTGATGTTTGTGAACATAAATGCTACTCGTTTGGGAAACTCCGAAGTCTTGTGAATTGATAGACACAGTGCTTCCAGCGCTGTGAGTGGGTTTAGTTCAATTTTGATGTGTACTTGAATTTTGAACCTTTGTGTTTTGAAGGTGCAGATGTACAGAAGCCTGTTTTGATGCCCTGAGCTCACATAGCAGATTATAGAGATAAAGTTATGTAACCAAAAAAATGAAGCTCTGCCCTTCTCCAGAGAGCACAAGTGAGAAGTACAGTAAGTGAGCATCCCACGTTAAGACGGAATAAAATACACAATCAAGCACTGAAACAACAAAAGCATTCTATATTTGTGAATGTCATAACAACCAACAAAATGTTCAACTCAGTGGAATGTAAGATAAGATGCCATCTGAAGGCAGGTGCATTCTTTATCTGAGGTCTTTGTACAGACATGGTTTAACCAGGTTAGAAAATCATTCTTGTTTACCGCTGTTTCAGGCAGGCAAAACAGCTTGCCATCACAGAAAGAGTAATATTACTATTACTAAGTTATATTTTTAATAGTACCTGTGGGCATGACAGGACAGCAACAGCTACGGCAATGTGACATTTGATCCCAGTCACCTTGACTTTCACCCAAATGATTGACCTTTGGCTGACGTTGCAAGGGCATTTCTGTCATTCAGTTAAGTGTGCGTCACATTTGGCGCACACCGGGTTGAAAATGAAATCCTTGACCTTTGCTAAAATGAATTTTTCTTAACAGTCATTTCATGAATAACCATCATTGATGATCCACATTTGGTAGAAATCAGCAAGACAAAAATGAGATGAGTAGACTAACACCACAGACCTTGACCACATGTTTGGTGCAAATTGGAGTGAAAACTTTAATTTTGACATTTGACCCCAATGACCTTGAGCTTTGCTAAAGCAAATCCTTTACAGGCAATTCTAGGGTTGACTGTCATCCACAGAAGATGTTTGGTAGAAATCAGTCAGAGGAGCAAAAAGCAAAATTTTTACCTTTGACCCCAGTGACCGTGACCTTTTCCAAAATAAACCCTTCAGAGGCGGGCAGCACGGTGGATTAGTGGTTAGCACTGTTGCCTCACAGCAAAAAGGTCGTGGGTTCAATTCCCGTGGCCTTTCTGTGTGGAGTTTGCATGTTCTCCCCATGTGTGCGAGGGTTTCCTTTAAGATTGTCCGTAGGTGTGTGTGTGGGTGTGTCTGTGTTTGTTTGTCTATGAGGTCTGTTAGAAAAGTATTGGATCTTTTTATTTTGTGCAAAAACTATATGGATTTGAATCACATGTGATTGCATCAGCCAAGCTTGAACCTTCGTGCGCATGCGTGAGTTTTTTCACGCCTGTCGGTTGCGTCATTCGCCTGTGAGCAGGCTTTGTGTGAGCACTGGTCCACCCCTCTCGTCGTATTTTTATTGCGAATAAATGTCTGAACGATTTGGAGCTTTGCTGCATCAAATTTTTCCAGAAACTGTGAGAGACCTCCAGGTGGACACCATTCAGAAAATTCAGATGGCTTTCAGGGACGATTTTATGGGGATTACACAGATTAAGGAGTGCTCCAGCCAGTTTAAAGACCGCCCACAGCGTCTGAGAGTGCAGCTCTTCCACAATTTCCCGGATAGTCACACGACTGAAAAGCCACCGAAAGCCGTCTGAATCTTCTGAATGGTGGACGAGGTGAGCATGTCACAACATGTCCTGTGAGGCTTCAACACGGAGGTGCTGTTGCTGCACCATCAGCTTCGTGCCGATGAATTTCGCTGAAACTCTTTTCATGGTAAAATCTTCTGTCACAGTGGAATGTGCAGAAAAAGTGCTGATGTCCACCTCTTCCGGAATTTCTCGGATAGTCACACGACGGTCCCGCATCACCACAGCGTTCATTTTGGAAATGATCCGGTTATTTCAGCGTGTTGATGCCGACCGGAGCGCAGCGCGCTCTCCACCGTTGTGCCGCCGTCTTTAAACCGGTTGTACCACTCCTTAATCTGTGTGATGCCCAGAGGATCGTCACCGAAAGCTGTCTGAATAATCCGAATGGTTTCCACCTGGCTGTCCCCCAGTTTCTGGAAAAAAACGACGAGAGACTCCACCCATCCTCACACAAAGGCTGCTTACAAGCAAATGACGCAACCGACAGGCGTGAAAAAAATCATGCATGCGCACGAAGGTTCAATGTTGGCTCATGCAAGCACACGTGATTCAAATCCATCAGGTTTTTGAAAAAAATAAAAAGTTCGGATACTTTTCTAACAGACCTCGTACACTAACAAATGTTTCTCAAATTATAGTATGATCACAGACAACTTTAAGCTTTAAAAAATGTTATTATCCATTTTTGATCACTTGCATTCATACAAGAAGTTATTTGACAGAAGTTCAAAAAGAGATGTGTCTGTTGCTGTGCATTTTTCACTGTCAAAAGGAGTAGTTTACAGTCTCGAGGGCCTTCATACACACATCTCCTGCCCCCGCCCCCTCAACAGCAAAGGGACCCATTTTTTTCTGAAGCCCATATATGTCTATCATATGAAACATGAAGGCAACGACTAAATTTTGGTTCATTTTTAGGACTACCATCAGATTACCTTTTTTGCACCAATATACGTGCAAATCATTCACTATGTTATTTGCTTCAGTTTTTCAGACTGTTTTCACTCTGTCCACACATATGATGCATCACATTATTCATAAACAACCCTAGAATACTAATCAAACCCACTATTACTAGTACTGGTGACCAAAAAGGCTTTTTTCTTCCCCTGAAGTAGTGTACCTCTCTGAAACTGATATTCACCCAGCGAATATCAATAAATTTGGTTCAGCTGTCTTATGTTACTGTTAGTGCCTGTACTGTATATGCACCACAAAATGTATGAGTAGAAACTCAGATGCATTAATGCACCAAGCAAATAGACAGTAATGGTGCTACTACTCTTCAAACAGTTTCTAAGACTATCATCTAACAACCCTTGTTTGACCCAAATATGTAGAAACCATTTGCTGTGATGATTCCTTCAATTTCTCAGCTATTTTTCATCGAAAATACACATAGATCAAAATAATCATCAACACCCCCAGAATATTACACCAACCCACTATTAGTAGTATTTGCCAACACAAACGACAGAGAGATTTCACAGAGATTTCCTCAGCATGAATCCTGAGCTTCCTGCAGCTTCTCATTGAGGTAACCTGGCTGCTCTATTTTCCGTAATAGGGTTTTTTTTTTTAATTTTGGTGTTTCCAGATGCCTTCCTGTGCTGGCTTCCACGCAACTACGCTTGTTCATTCCTGCATACTGCTACGTCAATTTATGAACGCTCGGCTGTGCCGCTGTTCACCTGCAGTCTGCCTCCAGAGCATCTCGCTGTGCTTCAGTCAGTTAAGTTCCTGTTCATCTGTGCTCCTGAAATTCCATTCTCATCGAGTACCTGCTTGAGAACTTCATCTATTTAGTCCTGAACTATACTGAACTGTGTACTGACCTTATAAGAACTTTCAAGTCAATCCTGAAGCTGAGTTCCCAGCTAAACTGAACTGCACTGGTGCATCATTGCATTGCTGACCTCTGAACATTCCTGTACTGAGCAACTGTGCTGACTCTGAACACTCTTCTACTGAGCTTCCTGTGTTACGGGTGCCTCCACTCACCTTTTGTCTCCTCATCTTCCCAGAACTCCTCTGTTACTTGGCTCCGTTTGAGGCCACCTGCCACCGGTTCCTGTCCTGGAGTCCAATCTACTCCTCCGCCATCCTGGTTCTGGCCCCTACTTCCACCGCTTGGAGTGGGCCCTGTCTCTACTCTCCAGGCTCCCTGATTTATTCTACCACCTTTGTTGCACATTTATTGTAAATTATTTATTGCTTCCTGCATTTGGGTTCAGTTCCTGACTGGTTCAGTTCCGTCCCGACCCCCAACCATAACATGCATCACTCATTGTTTAGTTAAAATGGATAGTGTTAGGTTCTTTTATTGTGGTGAGTGATCTCAGGATCTCAGATTGGACAGGAAACAGACTTCAAAGTGTAGATGTTGTATTGAAAAAAGTTCAAACCCAGATACAGAGAGTCATCTAACAGTGCTGGGATCTTAGACCAGATCACATGCAAACATCTGGACAAAGAGCCCAGAATTCCTCTCTAGGCTAGCTTTTGTTCTTCCAGCCAGCCCCATGTGGGCAGCTCTTAGCCTGTTGTGAATCAGCATCTATGTGATGCTGGCGGGTATTAGCGGGTGTCTGCTCATGTTGCGTTCAAAGTTGTTATGTAAAAATCTTACAGTGTTTGTGTATGTCTGCAATATAGTGTAGTGTCACGCAAAACTCAGTGTTCCATCATCATCATTCTGATTCTTTTCCAAACAGATGTGAATACTTTGTTTTTATCAATTAGACAGTTATAAAAGGATCAGATAGTTGAGCCAAATACAAGAACATTTTGTATGTTGGCCAGTTTGAAAAGCAGTTAGATTAAGATCAGATAGTTACAAGGACATTTTGGATGTGAGTCGGCCATTTTGTGATATGCATCATGGACCACTCTTATAACTGTCATTGTGAAGTATTAACAAAACCTGATCAAAACAAATGTGAGTACCTATAAAAGTAAATTTTGATTTGACCGTTTTTTGGCGGGATTGTCAGTGCAGACAATTTTAGACAATGATTTCTTCTTCCTCCTCCAGCTGCTGCATGTCAATGAGGGTGCATGACTCTGTACGAAAGATTCCTAAGTTTTTGAATGCGACTCTTTAGATCAGGGATCTTCAACTCCAGTCCTCGAGGGGTGGTGTTCTGCACCTTTTAGATGTGTCCCTAGTCCAACACACCTGAATCAAATTGCTGAATTACCTCCTCAGTATGCAGTTAACTTCTCCATAGTGCTGCTAATGACCTCATTAATTGACTTCATTGGCTTCATTGAAGACTTAACAGTATTCCCTGAAAACTCCCTTCTGTCTGATCATTTCTTAATAACATTTACATTTACTATGATGGACTACCCAGCAGTGGGGAATAAGTTTCATTACACAAGAAGTCTTTCAGAAAGCGCTGTAACTAGGTTTAAGGATATGATTCCTTCTTTATGTTCTCTAATGCCATATACCAACACAGTACAGAGTAGCTACCTAAACTCTGTAAGTGAGATAGAGTATCTCGTCAATAGTTTTACATCCTCATTGAAGACAACTTTGGATGCTGTAGCTCCTCTGAAAAAGAGAGCTTTAAATCAGAAGTGCTTGACTCCGTGGTATAACTCACAAACTCGCAGCTTAAAGCAGATAACCCGTAAGTTGGAGAGGAAATGGCGTCTCACTAATTTAGAAGATCTTCACTTAGCCTGGAAAAAGAGTCTGTTGCTCTATAAAAAAGCCCTCTGTAAAGCTAGGACATCTTACTACTCATCACTAATTGAAGAAAATAAGAACAACCCCAGGTTTCTTTTCAGCACTGTAGCCAGGCTGACAAAGAGTCAGAGCTCTATTGAGCCGAGTATTCCTTTAACTTTAACTAGCAATGACTTCATAACTTTCTTTGCTAATAAAATTTTAACTATTAGAGAAAAAATTACTCATAACCATCCCAAAGACGTATCGTTATCTTTGGCTGCTTTCAGTGATGCCGGTATTTGGTTAGACTCTTTCTCTCCGATTGTTCTGTCTGAGTTATTTTCATTAGTTACTTCATCCAAACCATCAACATGTTTATTAGACCCCATTCCTACCAGGCTGCTCAAGGAAGCCCTACCATTATTTAATGCTTCGATCTTAAATATGATCAATCTATCTTTGTTAGTTGGCTATGTACCACAGGCTTTTAAGGTGGCAGTAATTAAACCATTACTTAAAAAGCCATCACTTGACCCAGCTATCTTAGCTAATTATAGGCCAATCTCCAACCTTCCTTTTCTCTCAAAAATTCTTGAAAGGGTAGTTGTAAAACAGCTAACTGATCATCTGCAGAGGAATGGTCTATTTGAAGAGTTTCAGTCAGGTTTTAGAATTCATCATAGTACAGAAACAGCATTAGTGAAGGTTACAAATTATCTTCTTATGGCCTCAGACAGTGGACTCATCTCTGTGCTTGTTCTGTTAGACCTCAGTGCTGCTTTTGATACTGTTGACCATAAAATTTTATTACAGAGATTAGAGCATGCCATAGGTATTAAAGGCACTGCGCTGCGGTGGTTTGAATCATATTTATCTAATAGATTACAATTTGTTCATGTAAATGGAGAATCTTCTTCACAGACTAAGGTTAATTATGGAGTTCCACAAGGTTCTGTGCTAGGACCAATTTTATTCACTTTATACATGCTTCCCTTAGGCAGTATTATTAGATGGCATTGCTTAAATTTTCATTGTTACGCAGATGATACCCAGCTTTATCTATCCATGAAGCCAGAGGACACACACCAATTAGCTAAACTGCAGGACTGTCTTACAGACATAAAGACATGGATGACCTCTAATTTCCTGCTTTTAAACTCAGATAAAACTGAAGTTATTGTACTTGGCCCCACAAATCTTAGAAACATGGTGTCTAACCAGATCCTTACTCTGGATGGCATTACCCTGACCTCTAGTAATACTGTGAGAAATCTTGGAGTCATTTTTGATCAGGATATGTCATTCAACACGCATATTAAACAAATATGTAGGACTGCTTTTTTGCATTTGCGCAATATCTCTAAAATTAGAAAGGTCTTGTCTCAGAGTGATGCTGAAAAACTAATTCATGCATTTATTTCCTCTAGGCTGGACTATTGTAATTCATTATTATCAGGTTGTCCTAAAGGTTCCCTGAAAAGCCTTCAGTTAATTCAAAATGCTGCAGCTAGAGTACTAACGGGGACTAGAAGGAGAGAGCATATCTCACCCATATTGGCCTCTCTTCATTGGCTTCCTGTTAATTCTAGAATAGAATTTAAAATTCTTCTTCTTACTTATAAGGTTTTGAATAATCAGGTCCCATCTTATCTTAGGGACCTCATAGTACCATATCACCCCAATAGAGCGCTTCACTCTCAGACTGCAGGCTTAATTGTAGTTCCTAGGGTTTGTAAGAGTAGAATGGGAGGCAGAGCCTTCAGCTTTCAGGCTCCTCTCCTCTGGAACCAGCTCCCAATTCAGATCAGGGAGACAGACACCCTCTCTACTTTTAAGATTAGGCTTAAAACTTTCCTTTTTTGCTAAAGCTTATAGTTAGGGCTGGATCAGGTGACCCTGAACCATCCTTTAGTTATGCTGCTATAGACTTAGACTGCTGGGGGGTTCCCATGATGCACTGAGTGTTTCTTTCTCTTTTTGCTCTGTATGCACCACTCTGCATTTAATCATTAGTGATTGATCTCTGCTCCCCTCCACAGCATGTCTTTTTCCTGGTTCTCTCCCTCAGCCCCAACCAGTCCCAGCAGAAGACTGCCCCTCCCTGAGCCTGGTTCTGCTGGAGGTTTCTTCCTGTAAAAAGGGAGTTTTTCCTTCCCACTGTCGCCAAGTGCTTGCTCACAGGGGGTCGTTTTGACCGTTGGGGTTTTACGTAATTATTGTATGGCCTTGCCTTACGATATAAAGTGCCTTGGGGCAACTGTTTGTTGTGATTTGGCGCTATATAAATAAAATTGATTGATTGATTGATTGGCTGCATGTACCCGTGATCTAGTTCTTTCGGTCATGACCCAATCCTCATGACCATAGGTGAGAGTAGGAACGAAGATTGACCATAGATTGAGAGCTTCACCTTTTGGCTCAGTTCCCTTTTCATCACAACAGTATGGTAGAGTGAATGCAACACTGTCCTGTGCCGATTCTCTGGCCAATCTCATGCTCCATTGTCCCCTCACTCGTGAACAAGACCCCAAGGTACTTGAACTCCTTCACTTGGGGCAAGACTGTATTCCCTCCCTACCTGTAGTTGGCAAGCCATCAGTTTCCTGCTGAGAACCATGGCCTCAGATTTAGATTTGCTGGTCCTCATTCCAGCTGCTTCACACTCGGCTGCAAACCAATCCAGTGAGTGTTGGAGGTCACCGGCAGGACCACATCATCTGCAAAAGGCAGTGATGAGATCCTGAGCCCACCAAATTGGAAACCCTCCTCCCCTTGACTATGCCTCGATATCCTGTCCATGAATATCACAAACAGGGTTGGCGACAAGGCACAGCCCTGGCAGAGGTCAACCCCCACCGGAAAAGAGTCTGACTTACTGCCAAGCACCCGAACACAGCTCTCGCTTTGTGAGTAAAGAGCTTGGATGGCCCTGAGAACCCGCCAGGATCCTTGTGAGAGTGAAGAACTGGTCGGTTGTTTCACAACCTGGACGGAACCCACATTGTTCCTCTTCAATCAGAGGTTTGACTATCGGCTGAACCCTCCTTTCCAGCACCCTGGAATAGACTTTAGCAGGGAGGCTGAGTAATGTGATGCCCCTGTAATTGACACACACTCTCTGGTCCCCCTTTTTAAATATGGGGACCACCACCCCAGTTTGCCACTCCTTAGGCACTGTCCCAGGCCTCAACACAATGTTGAAGAGATGTCTCATCCAAGACATTCCCTCCACACCCAGAGCCTTCAGCATTTCTCATCAACCCCCAGGGCCTTGCCACTGCAGAGTTGTTTGACTACCTCAGTGACTTCCACCAGGGAAATTGATGAAAATACTGCATCAGCTTTCAGTTCTGCCCCTACTATAGAGGGTGCTCTGGTCTGATGCAGGAGTTCCTCAAAGTGTTCCTTTCTGCGCCGGATTATATCCTCAGTTGAGGTCAACAGAGTCCCATCCTTACTGTAGACAGCTTGAATGGTTCCCTGTTTTCCCCTCCTGAGGTGCCTCACGGTCCGCTAGAAGCACCTTGGTGCTGACCGAAAGTCCTTCTCCATGACTGCTCTAAACTCCTCCCACACCCACTGCTTTGCCTCCCCCACAGCAGAGGCTGCTGTCCTTCCGGCCTGTCAGTACCTTGCAACTGCCTCCGGAGTCCTCCAAGATAACATATCCCAGAAGGACTCCTTCTTCAGTCAGACGGTTTCCCTGACCACCAGTGTCTACCACGGTGTTCGAGGGTTGCTGCCACAGCTCCCCACTGCAGTTTCAGCAATGGAAGCTTTGAACATTGCCCATTCTGGTTTATTGCCCCCCAACCTCCACAGGGATGCTAGAGAAGCTCTGCCGCAGGTGTGAGTTGAAGATCTGTGGGATAGTGGGCTCTCCAGACATTCCCAGTTCACCCGAACTATCTGTTTGGACTTAGCAGGTCTGTCCAAAGTCCTCCACATCCTATGATCCAACTCACCAACAGATGGTGATCAGTTGACAGCTCTGTTCCTCTCTTCACCCGAGTGTCCAGAACATGTGGCCTCAGGTCAGATGATATGATCACAAAATTGATCATCGATCTTCGGCCTTGGGTGCTCTGGTACCACGTACACTTATGAGCATTCTTATGTTTGAACATGGTGTTCATTATGGACAGTCCGTGACTAGCACAGAAGTCCAATAACAAACGACCATTCGGGTTTAGATCCCAATCACGCCTCTCCAGGTGTCTCTGTCATTGCCCACGTGTGCGTTGAAGTCCCCCGTTTTCCCCTCCTGAGTTGCCTCATGGTCCGCCAGAAGCACCTTGGTGCTTGGATACATCTGATTTCAACCATCACAAAGTGGAAAAATGTATTGTGGTCAGACCAATCGGTATTCCACATATTTTTCGAAGACTTGGACCTTGTGTGCTCAGGACCAAGGATGAAAAAGAAGATCTAGACTGTTATCAGCTGCATGTTTGGGACCTATCTTCACTCAGTACAGTCCACAGTCTAAAGCACAGAGTGCAAGAGCATTTGGGATATGTTCAACAGTAAATCTTTTTACGTGGCATTCATTCTGAGCACAAAGTAGGGCACAAGGTGCAAAGGGATTGGATTTTAATTTGTGATGATTTGCATCTCTGTCTGTCTTTGTTCTCTGCGTCCCTCTGATGTCCTGTGTGGGTTTTTTCCTGGTAGTTTTCTCCTACTGATGCTGTACTGTTATACCTTTATTGTGACATGTTATTAGTTTGTATCTTTGTTGTCTCGTGTCTCCTAGTGGATTTTCCTCCATGTTGATTATTCCTTGACTTTTGTCACATTTTTGTTGTTTTTACCATAACATTCAGTCACAGGTCATCCAAACTATACCCTTTTAGAATCTTTATGAACAGATGAGTAATAATAATGTTTTCAAAAATTGTTGGAGCATTGTTAAATGTTGACCCCTATGTAATCCTTCACTGACCCCCACCTGGTCAAAACTGCCATTCTTGGAAGGCTATTATACATTTTTGTGAAGGTGATGGTATAGTGAGGCTGGATTGTAAGTACTGTTTAGTCCCCTTAAATGGTACCGAAAACCTATGTGGCCCATGGGTGTAATATACTTCATTCTGATTTCAAAAACACATTGTACTGTACAGCATGTAGTACCAATTATAGTAACTTAATTTTGCTTGGAATGGCTGATGCTTTGCAGATGGGATGGAGCAAAGCCACTCTCAAGTCTGGTCCCATGAACTAGGAGATACCTTAAAATGGGTCCTGCAGTACCACAACTTGAGAGAGACTGAACAATAACTTTGTTGTACCTCTGTTCAGTCAGTACACACAGATGTTGGGAAACATGACATTTTGCCATGGGTGTAGTATTTGTGAGAGTTTTAATGGACATTGGTGTAATGACAAGATAAGGTCCTGCTCTCTCTCTCTCTCTCTCTTTCTGCCCTCCTTTCATATTCTCACATGAATGCATTTTGAGATTTTAAGTATCACCCACTGAGTACCCACAATTATAATGGGATTGTGCAATGATCGCCTCCCATGCAGCCCTCGGCTCCTCTTTGATGTGTGGCTTGGATATTCATTGCTTCCCTCTTATCAACACTTATCCAGGAGTTCAACGTCTCCTCTTTAACTTAAAGACAGACGTGCACAGGAATAACAATTTGGCTTCAGAAGAGAACAATTACTGTCCTCATGGGAATCGTGCGACACATGGCGCATCCTCTCTGCACACACGCGGAGAAAGAAGGAAAAATGCTCCTCTCTGCTTCCAGCTGAAGTCATCCTGATTTAGTTAATTAAAGCAGGTTGTTGCCAAAACATTAGATCATCCCTCAGCTTGTTTTGTCATTAACTGAACCTAGGTCCCTCCACTGGCCCCTTGGAACATAATGGAGGCAGTGCATGTTTGCTGACAGTGTCTATGGTTTGGAAAAGTCACTGTAAACATAATACGTTTCTTGCATCTCTTTCAGCTCCATAATTTGTTGTTTAACTTTGAACTGACACAGAAATGTAGTCAGAATATCTTCTTCCCACTATTCTTGCGTATTATGTTCTCCTTCATGTCAATACAAATCCTGCAATTATATAATTCCATTAATAATATATTAAAGGGATTAAGTATGTTCATCCAGTTGAGTACACATATAGTGAAAATTATATAAGATTATGTTGAACCTACATAATATTATGGAGTACTGTGAAATAAAGATCAGTAATTTGTTGTAATCAGGTTGAACTACTGCAGAGAGGAATTTAAAAAAACACACACTTATCTTGTGCTCTGCAAAGAGTACATTATCATATAATTCATAATTAATTAATAACAATTCATATTTGACTTCTGAAGACCTTTTGGAAAAATTTAGTCCCAAGGTTCATTGGAAAAATTTTGGGATGGACCTGGGGCTCCAGTTTTGCCATACTTTCATCAATTATTTCACTGATAGGGAACCTTGTTTGCTTAAAGTACAGTAATACCAAAGTAAGATGGATTTTCACTGGACATAATAATGAAATGACCCACTGGAACATAAATTTCCATTACCAGACCATATACGAGGTCTGTTAGAAAAGTATCGTACCTTTTTATTTTTTTCAAAAACTATATGGATTTGATTCATATGTTTTTACGTCAGCCAAGCTTGAACCTTCGTGCGCATGCGTGAGTTTTTCCACGCCTGTCGGTTGCGTCATTCGCCTGTGGGCAGGGTTTGAGTGAGCACTGCTCCACCTCTCTCGTCGTTTCATTGCGAGGAAATGGCGGAATGATTTGGGCTTTTTTCCATCAGAATTTTTTCAGAAACTGTTAGAGACAGGTAGCTGGAAACCATTCGAAAAATGTATCTGGCTTTCGGTGAAAATTTTACGGGCTTCACAGAGAATAAGGACTGTTACTACAGCTTTAAGGACGGCCCACAATGGCGCACGGCGCGCCGTGCTCCAAGCCGCCATCGAGAGGCAGAAACCACCACATCATTTCTAAACGGATCGCTGTGTGGAGCCAGGACCGTCGTGTGCAGTTTCTCTGGAGGCTTCGCGCGTCACGACCGATTCGCTGATGAAGCGAGACAAAGGAACACCTCCGTTTCGGAGTGCCAGAGGACAAGTTGGGACATGTCTGTCTCGGCTTTCAGTGCTTACCAGTCGAGTGAGTATAAGAGAAATTGTGGAGAGCTGGGCACCGAAGTACACCAAAGTTGCCGTGACATGTATCAAGCAGTGCGCACCTGCCCATTTCCAGCGTACGCCTGAAGCGACCTTGATAAATGCGGCGGGTGAAAACAATCGTAATTATAATAAACACGCCCATAAATATTCAGACTTCACTTCAGACACACCCTCATTTTACGACATGGAAGCCAGGAAGACGGCAAAGAAAAAGAACTCCACCAATCACAATAGAGCGTCAAAAGCGGCCGTCATATTAATTGTTTTGTAGTATAATCAAAAAAGTGTTACAGTGGTCCCTCATTTATCGCGGGAGTTACAATCTAAAAATAGTCTGTAATACGCGAAACCGCGACGTAGTCAGCGTTATTTTTTTACAATTATTATAGACGTTTTAAAGCTGTAAAACCCCTGTAAAACCACTTTATACACTTTCTCAATCAGGCATTTACATTTTCTCACTTTTCTCTCGTGTGTAAACACTCTCAAAGTTCAAACCTTAGTAGAAAAATAAGACCAAACTGTTTTCAGGCCCAAACATTTGTTTGAGAAATAAAAATAGAACGTTTTCCTATAAATAATTATGTTGACTTTTAGAACTAACAAATTTAATTTTAACGATCAACCTACGAGGTTGGACACATAAGAAATTATTAATAGTGACTGACCAGTATTTCACAGATCGTGCCTTTTCGTCCTGACGCCGTGCCTTTTTCCACTCACACCTGGCTGCAGGTGTCTGTTTCCGAGTGACAAACACAGTTATGAGTAGTTGTTGGCGCTCATTTTTCTTCTGGGTGAGAAGATTCTTATAAACAGACACGCAGAACACAGAACACTGTAAAAAAAAAAGGCATGGCATGCAAAATTGGACTAAAAACTCTGTGAAACGGCGAGGCCGCGAAAGGTGAACCGCATTATAGCGAGGGACCACTGTATTCTCTTTTCACATGTCAATAATTCTTAACATGTGGATATTTGCTCGCTCAAGTAATAAGACACGTCTAATTTTTCAGATTTCTTTATTCTTAAGATGTATTTCTTTATTTATTTTATTGTGACAAACGAATGGAGAAGACAAAACCTGATTGCAGCACGGTCGAAGGGAATGACAACACTACAGTTGTAATTATCAATTTCATTGTCTAAAACGATCACACCACATAAAGTTAAGCTCAGCGCTGCTCTGGCTCCAGGCTCTGGAGAAAAAGGCGAGCAGAGCTTTCTTTGCGGTCAGCGCTATGGCCACGGATCGTGCTCGATAGACCAGCAATCCCGCAAAAGTGGGATTTCTATTGATTATTATGTAGTATAATCAGGAAAGTGTTATTTATGTAACATATGCATTGATTTGTATAATAGCACTGTTTATCAGGCCGATCATTTTCATTTTTATGTGGATTCCAGCGCTAGTTCATTTTGGCTCATAATTTACACCACCTCTCGACCTGGTGTATATTTTCAGTGCACCGTACGCCAACAACCACATTGATAAATGCCAAGTGGCGCAGCCATTTTGGCGTACACCCCATATACGCTCAAATATCACCATACGCACGTTGATACATGAGGCCCATTGTCTTGTTGAAACACCCATTTCAAGGGTATGTCCTCTTCAGCATAAGGCAACATGACCTCTTCAAGTACTTTGACATATCCAAACTGATCCATCATACCTGGTATGCGATATATAGGCCCAACACCATACTAGGAGAAACATGCCCATATCATGATGCTTGCACCACCATGCTTCACTGTTTTCACTGTGAACTGTGGCTTGAATTCAGAGTTTGGGGGTCATCTCACAAACTGTCTGTGGCCCTTGGACCCAAAAAGAACAATTTTACTCTCATCAGTCCACAAAATATTCCTCCATTTCTCTTTAGGCCAGTTGATGTGTTCTTTGGCAAATTGTAACCTCTTCTGCACATCTTTTATTTAACAGAGGTACTTTGTGGGGGATTCCTGCAAATAAATTAGCTTCACACAGGCGTCTTCTAACTGTCACAGCACTTACAGGTAACTCCAGACTGTCTTTGATCATCCTGGAGCTGATCAATGGGTGAGCCTTTGCCATTCTGGTTATTCTTCTATCCATTTTGTTGGTTGTTTTCTATTTTCTTCCACGCGTCTCTGGTTTTTTTTGTCCATTTTAAAGCATTGGAGATCATTGTAGATGAACAGCGTATAATGTTTAGCACCTGCGTATAAGTTTTCCCCTCTCCAATCAACTTTTTAATCAAACTACGCTGTTCTTCTGAACAATGTCTTGAACGTCCCATTTTCCTCAGGCTTTCAAAGAGAAAAGCATGTTCAACAGGTGCTGGCTTCATCCTTAAATAGGGGACACCTGATTCACACCTGTTTGTTCCACAAAATTGACAAACTCACTGACTGAATGCCACACTACTATTGAGATCTGATCCCATCAGATCTCAGAGGTGAAGCAGTAGGTCCTGATTCGTACTTGGCTGGAAGAGTGCTTAGGAAAAACAGGGGTTGTTTCTGGTTCTCCATGAAGCACTGGAGTTGTGTCAATAAGGGCATTTAATGTAAAACTTGTGCCAAATCCCAATGCAGATCTGTACTGAATCCATACTGGCGTCCCTGAACAATTGAAAGACAAACAACAATATTTCTTATAGGCAATAATCAAACCCCAACTTCTTTCCACTCAAAAGCAGAAGTTACTTTCTTTTGTTGTTCCATGTCTTCTCTCTTCTCTTCGTTCTTCTGTGAAGCACTACAGAGATATAATCTGAGTGATGCAGGAATGTGATGTTGGGAAATGTGTTCTGTTGTCTCACATGGACCTTCTGAATCACAGAAGAGCTAAAAAGGCTTTGTGAGAGGGAACATATTGCACAAAAAGAGGAAATCCTTGTGAGCATCAGTGTGTGAGAATAGTCTGGCTTAAAGGTCACATCAGACTTTTCACAATTTCCCTGGAGAATGACAAGTTACATTCACAGTGAAACAATAAACAAAACAAGAGCAATCAGAGATTTCTGACCTCCTCCAATCCAGATCACCTACAAAATTTAATTTAATATAATGTCTTCCATGGCGTAATATGTATCAGTGTTGCAAATCTGGTAAGAATCTGTGAAGTAGTTTTGATGTAATCCTTCAAAGCCTATATAAAGTGAAATCCTGAGCCAGAATCCGGGTCTGGATCAGGATCACTTCCAAAATTCAGTGGAATCTTCCATGGCCTATTATCAGTGTTGTATAAAGCACCGGAAAATCACACTTAAATAAAACTACAGATATGTTGGGGAAAGTGTAGTGACATGGACCCACAACAGGGGGCGCAAATGAACGGTCAATAGATGAGCCAAAAGGTAACAATTTAATGTTGTGAATGTGCACAACGACTATACAGACAATCTCAGAATATGATAGCAGTCAATACACAAAGGTGACGTGTGGGCAGGCTCGAGGATAGAAGACGTCTGTCCTGAGAAGAGCCGGAACCACACGATTTCCGCCGCCACCGAACCTGGTGAATACTGGAGCTGCCAAGTCCCGAATTCCCAGGTGATCACCGTCCCCGACTGTCGGATCTGGTACTGCTGGTGAGGAGCACAAACAGTGAGATGTGGGTGTGTGCACACCCAGTAACAAAAACAGTCAGAAGGTGGAAAGTCACCTCCACCTCTAATCACACACTCGTGCAGCTCCTGTTAACCACTTATCTGGTTGGAGTGTGAAGCGAAGCCGTCGCTGATCACACCAAACGCCAATCCCACAGATAACGAAACACTTACAGGAAAACAGCTGCAAAGAAGTTCAGACTATTAGTCAGTGTTTTCAGTTTAGCAGAGAATTACCTTCACAGGTAGATGATATGTCGGCAATGAGGTGGAGATGACGTCCGGGTTTTATGGAGTAGTATGATGAAGCATAGATGGGTGACAGCTGTCATGAGATAATGAGTGACAGCTGTCACCCCCGGCTGTGTCCATGGCGGCAGCGCCCTCTCGTGCCTGAAGCCCGCACTTCAGGCAGGGCGCCCTCTGGTGGTGGGCCAGCAGTACCTCCTCTTCTGGCAGCCCACACAACAGGACCCCCCCTCAACGGGCGCCTCCTGGCGCCCGACCAGGTTTATCCGGGTGTCGGCGGTAGAAATCGGCCAGGAGGGCCGGGTCCAGGATGAAGCTCCTCTTCACCCAGGAGCGTTCTTCGGGTCCATACCCCTCCCAGTCCACCAAATACTGGAACCCCCGGCCCATTCGACGGACGTCCAGAAGCCGGCTCCCCGTCAATGATCCAGGCAGGAGGCGGTGCCGGACCGGGAGCACAGAGGGGTGAGGTGAGGTGTGGTTTAATCCAGGAGACATGAAAAACAGGGTGGATCCGCAGTGAAGCCGGGAGCTGGAGCGTCACTGCAGCAGGACTGAGGATTTTGACGATCTTGAATGGTCCAATGAACCTGTCCATCAGTTTGGGGGAGTCCACCTGCAGGGGAATGTCCTTGGTTGATAACCACACCTCCTGCCCGGGCTGGTATGCAGGGGCCGGGGACCGCCGGCGGTCTGCATGGGCCTTGGCCCTCGTTCGGGCCTTTAACAAGGCAGAACGGGCGGTGCGCCACACCCGACGGCACCTCCGCAGGTGGGCCTGGACCGAGGGCACACCAACCTCTCCCTCCACCACGGGAAACAATGGGGGCTGGTACCCCAGACACACCTCAAATGGGGAGAGGCCGGTGGCAGAAGACACCTGGCTGTTATGTGCATACTCGATCCAGGCCAGATGGTTACTCCAGGCCGTCGGGTGCGCGGATGTCACACAGCGGAGGGTCTGTTCCAACTCTTGGTTGGCCCGTTCTGCCTGTCCGTTCGTCTGTGGGTGGTACCCGGACGAGAGGCTCATGGTGGCCACCAGTTCTCTGCAGAAACTCCTCCAGACTTGAGAGGAAAACTGGGGACCACGATCCGAGACTACGTCAGTTGGTATCCCATGCAGACGGACGACGTGGTGGACCAGGAGGTCTGCTGTCTCCTGGGCCGTTGGGAGCTTTGGGAGGGCCACGAAGTGGGCCACCTTGGAGAATCGGTCCACTATCGTGAGGATGGTGGTGTTGCCCTGGGACAGTGGGAGGCCCGTGACGAAATCCAGGCTGATATGGGACCAGGGGCGATGAGGCACAGGAAGCGGCTGGAGAAGTCCTTGGGACCGTTTGTGGTCTGCCTTGCCCTGGCACAGGTGGTGCAGGCCTGGATATACTCCCAGACGTCGGCCTCCATAGACGCCCACCAGAAGCGCTGCCGGACAACTGCCACGGTCCTTTGCACCCCTGGATGACAGGAGAGCTTGGAACCGTGACAGAAATCCAAGACTGCAGCTCTGGCTTCTGGTGGGACGTACATATGAGTCTTCGGACCAGTTCCGGGGTCCGGGCTCCATGCCAGGGCCTCCCGGACGGTCTTCTCCACGTCCCAGGTGAGGGTGGCCACGATAGTGGACTCCGGAATGATGGTGTCCGGTGGATCCGACAGCACAGTTTTGACTTCGTCTTCGTGTACCTGGGACAAGGCATCCTATCTCTGGTTCTTGGTCCCGGGGCAATAGGTGATCCAGAAGTCAAAACGTCCGAAGAACAGTGACCAGCGGGCTTGCCTGGGGTTCAGCCGCTTGGCGGTCCTGATATACTCCAGGTTCCGATGGTCAGTGAAAACCGTGAACGGCACAGACGCTCCCTTCAACAGGTGTCTCCACTCCTCAACAGCCTCTTTCACTGCAAGGAGTTCTCGATTGCTGACATCATAGTTCCATTCAGCGGGGGTCAACCTGCGAGAAAAGTAGGCACACGGGTGAAGAACCTTATCAGTCTCCCCGCTCTGGGATAGCACGGCTCCTATCCCTGAGTCAGAGGCGTCCACTTCAACCACAAACTGGCGGCTAGGGTCGGGCTGCACCAGAACTGGTGCAGACGAGAACCGGCATTTCAACTCCTTGAACGCGGCTTCGCACCGATCCGACCAGGTGAAGGGGACTTTTGGAGAGGTCAGGGCTGTCAGGGGGCTAACTACCTGACTGTAGCCCTTAATGAACCTCCTGTAGAAATTTGCAAAGCCGAGGAACTGTTGCAGCTTCCTACGGCTTGTTGGTTGGGGCCAATCTCTCACCGCCGCAACCTTGGCCGGATCAGGGGCGACGGAGTTGGAGGAGATGATGAACCCCAGGAAGGACAAAGAGGTGCGGTGAAACTCACACTTCTCGCCCTTCACAAACAGCCGGTTCTCCAACAACCGCTGCAGGACCTGACGTACATGCTGGACATGAGTCTCAGGATCCGGGGAAAAGATGAGTATGTCATCCAGATATACGAAGACGAATCGGTGCAGGAAGTCCCGCAAGACGTCATTTACCAAAGCTTGGAACGTCGCGGGGGCATTGGTGAGGCCGAACGGCATGACCAGGTACTCAAAATGACCTAATGGGGTGTTGAATGCCGTCTTCCATTCGTCTCCCTTCCGGATCCGAACCAGGTGATACGCATTCCTAAGGTCCAGTTTGGTGAAAATTTGGGCTCCATGCAGGGGCGTGAACACTGAATCCAACAGGGGTAAAGGGTATTGATTGCGAACCGTTATATCGTTCAGCCCCCTGTAATCAATGCATGGACAGAGTCCGCCGTCTTTCTTGCCCACAAAAAAGAAACCTGCACCCATCGGGGAGGTGGAATTCCGGATCAGCCCGGCAGCTAATGAGTCCCGGATGTAGGTCTCCATTGATTCGCGCTCAGGACGTGAGAGGTTGTACAGCCTGCTGGACGGGTACTCAGCGCCCGGGACCAAATCAATGGCACAATCGTACGGACGGTGCGGGGGAAGGGTGAGCGCCAGATCCTTGCTGAAGACGTCAGCAAGGTCGTGGTACTCAACCGGCACCGCCGTCAGATTGGGAGGGACTTTAACCTCCTCATTAGCATTTACACCGGGAGGAACCGAGGATCCTAAACAATTCCGGTGGCAGGTTTCGCTCCACTGAGTCACAACCCCAGATGGCCAATCAATCCGGGGATTGTGTTTAATCATCCATGGGAAGCCCAAAATCACGTGGGAGGTAGAAGGAGTTACAAAAAACTCAATCTCCTCCCAGTGATTCCCAGACACTACCAGGGTTACAGGTAGTGTCTTGTGTGTGATAAAAGGGAGAAGAGTGCCATCTAGTGCTCGCACCTACACTGGCGACGAAAGTGCCACCAGAGGGAGCCCTACCTCCCTTGCCCATCTGCTATCCAGCAGATTCCCTTCTGACCCCGTGTCCACCAGTGCTGGGGCTTGAAGGGTTAAATCCCCGCTCAGGATTTTAACTGGGAGTCGTGTAGACAGATGTGTATGACCCACGTGAATGTTTTGACCCCCCCTCAGCCCAGTCTCTAAGGGCGGGCGTTTGTGTTTTGACCATTTGGGGCAGTCTCTCTGCTGATGCTCACTCGAGCCGCAGACAAAGCACTCCCCACGGACCAGCCTCCTCTGTCTGAATGCGGCCCTGCTCGTGTCCCTAGCACCGTCAGCAGGGGGAGCTGTAGCCACACGGATCGCTGTGGCTGTGGAGCGTGGGGAAGACGGCTCCCTTTCGGACCCGGGAGGAAGAGGGACGGCTTGTGCCTGACCACGCCCTTCGCCTCACTCCCGTCGGCGTTCTTCTAACCGGTTGTCCAACCGTATAACCAACTCGATAAGCTCAGCCAAATCCCGCGGTTCCTCCTTAGCCACCAGGTGCTCCTTCAGGACCGACGACAGTCCGTTTATGAAGGCGGCGTGGAGCGCAGTCATATTCCAGCCGGACCTCGCAGCCGTGATGCGGAAGTCGACTGCATATTCGGCTGCGCTCCGACGCCCCTGTCTCGTTGACAGCAGCACGGTAGACGCGGTTTCGCCTCTGTTAGGGTGATCAAAAACGGTCCTGAGCTCCCTCACAAACCCAGTATAAGTGGTAAGGAGCCGTGAACCTTGCTCCCAAAGCGCTGTAGCCCAAGCGCGTGCCTCACCCCGAAGCAAATTAATCACGTAAGCCACCTTGCTGGCATCAGACGTGTACATGACGGGACGTTGTACAAAGACGAGCAAACACTGCATAAGAAAGTCCGTGCACGTCTCCACACAACCTCCGTACGGCTCTGGGGGGCTTATGTATGCTTCAGGGAATGGTGGGGGGGGGGTCGTTGAATGACTAGTGGAATGTCTGTATTCGGCACCGGGTCTGCAGGAGGAGGAGCTGCAGCAGTGCCCTGAGCGCGCGCTTCCACCTACGCGGTGAGAGCCTCCATCCTGCGATTAAGGATGACGTTTTGCTCGGTCATCAGGTCCATCCGAGCGGTGAGGATATGCTGCAACTCATCAATTACGCCTCCAGCCGACGCCTGTGCACCCTGCTCTTCCATTGGCTGTCCAACAGATGGTTGACGCCCCTCGGGATCCATGACATTGGCCGAGATATCCTGTTGGGGAAAGTGTAGTGACACGGACCCACAACAGGGGGCGCAAATGAACGGTCAATAGATGAGCCAAAAGGTAACAATTTAATGTTGTGAATGTGCACAACGACTATACAGACAATCTCAGAATATGATAGCAGTCAATACACAAAGGTGACGTGTGGGCAGGCTCGAGGATAGAAGGCGTTTGTCCTGAGAAGAGCCGGAACCACACGATTTCCGCCGCCACCGAACCTGGTGAATACTGGAGCCGCCAAGTCCCGAATTCCCAGGTGATCACCGTCCCCGACTGTCGGATCTGGTACTGCTGGTGAGGAGCACAAACAGTGAGATGTGGGTGTGTGCACACCCAGTAACAAAAACAGTCAGAAGGTGGAAAGTCACCTCCACCTCTAATCACACACTCGTGCAGCTCCTGTTAACCACTTATCTGGTTGGAGTGTGAAGCGAAGCCGTCGCTGATCACACCAAACGCCAATCCCACAGATAACGAAACACTTACAGGAAAACAGCTGCAAAGAAGTTCAGACTATTAGTCAGTGTTTTCAGTTTAGCAGAGAATTACCTTCACAGGTAGATGATATGTCGGCAATGAGGTGGAGATGACGTCCGGGTTTTATGGAGTAGTATGATGAAGCATAGATGGGAGACAGCTGTCATGAGATAATGAGTGACAGCTGTCACCCCCGGCTGTGTCCGTGGCGGCAGCGCCCTCTCGTGCCTGAAGCCCGCACTTCAGGCAGGGCGCCCTCTGGTGGTGGGCCAGCAGTACCTCCTCTTCTGGCGGCCCACACAACAAGATACCCATTAAAAAAATGCCTTTGGTAGACGTTCAAGTCACCGATTGAAATGCTACTCAAGTAAAAGTCTTAAAGTATCTAGTATTTATTGTACTTAAGTATGACAAGTAATGTACAACTAAATGTACTCAAGTATTGAAAGTAAAAGTACAAGTAAATGTTAATAATCAAAAACGGACTGATTTTTTTATATTACAAAGTTTATCTAGGCTTGTAAATGACTGGTAGTATTAGTTAAAATACTGAAAATTGTGCACATCACACCAAACACTTCAGTTACATGTTAAAAGGTTTTATCTTTTCTGTTGTGTTTTGTTCCATTAGGTTCTTTTTGTCTCTTTCTTTAAAATTGTATTGTAACATTATTAGTCTATTATTATTGACTATTATTGTCTATTATGTAGACTATTATTGTTGTTGCTATTATTAATATATGAATAAAAATAAATTAAAAAAAATTACAATTTGACTCTTTTACGACAATGAACGCTGAGCCATTAATTATACAGAAAACAAATCAACACAAACGTGCTGATGCGAACACCTTAATGCTAACTTTAACATTGAAAATGCCATAGACATGCTACCGCGTTAGCATCGGTCCCGTTCTTAAGTTATAAAATACATCTATCAACTGTTTCAGAAGACCATAACAGGTCGATTTAACATAAAAATATTAAATATTACTCACAGACATTTGCTCTTCAGGGTTTTAGCGGGGAAAAATTAGGATAAAGCGAAATTAAACAATGAATCCATGAATCATAGATCGAAGCACTGCTTTGATCTGCGAATCATTGCTTTGATTGGTTCAAGGTTCAAAGCAAAGCCGCGTTGCAGAAACGTTGATTACAGACCCGCTGCAGGTCTGTAATCAATGTAGAAAAACTATCATTTTCCTGACAAACACCCCCCAAGTGCGCAAGTGCGCAACTGCAAAAAAGCCTACCAGACATGCCTCATGACAAATCGGCCTGACTTCATTGCAGACACTAGTTGTCTCTGGGTGAAAACACGACTTTTTTGGTGTGTGTGTGTGTGTGTGTTTTTTTTTTTTTTTTGGTAACATGGAAAATGTATCGGAGTAGAAGTATGCAATTAACGTCGGGAATGTAGTGAAGTAAAAGTGAAAGTAAGCTGAATTTAAAAAACTCAAGTAAAGTACAAAGTCTCCCAAAATGTACTTAAGTACAGTAGTGAAGTATTTTTACTTTGTTACTATACAACACTGCCTATTAGCTATCTGTGGTGCAAATTTGGCGAGAATGCTTGACGTAGTTTTGACGTAATCCTTCAAAGCCTATAAAATGAAACTTGATACAGAATCCAGATCTGGATCACCTCCAAAATTCAGTGGAGTCTTCCATGGCGTAATATGTATCTGTGGTGCAAATTTGGTGAGAATCCGTGACATATTTTTGACGTAATCCTTCAAAGCCTATATAAAGTGAAATCTTGATAGAATCTTGACCCGGATCACCCCCCCAAATTCAGTGAAGTCTTCCATGCCCTAATATCTATCTGTGGTGCAAATTTGGTGAGAATGTGTGAAGTAGTTTGAAAGTAATCCTTAAAAGCCTATAAAGTGGAACTTGATCCAGAATCAGGATCTTGATCACCTCCAAAATTTAATGAAGTCTTCCATTGCATAATAAGTATCAATGCTGCAAATTGCTGAGAATCTGTGAAGTAGTTTTGGCGTAATCTTTCAAAACCTATAAAGTGAAATCCTTAGCCAGAATCCGGGTCAGGATCTGGATCACCTCCAAAATTCAGTGGAGTCTTCCATAGCCTAATATCTATCTGTGGTGCAAATTTGGTGAGAATCCATGACGTAGTTTTGAAGCCTATATAAAGTGAAATCTTGATCCAGAATCTGGATCTGGATCAACTCCAAAATTTAATGGAGTAAATTTCGTCAAAATCCGTGCAGTAGTTTCGACATAATCCTGCTAAAAGTCAGACAGACAGACAAATAAATAATGATTTTATTACGTCCTTGGTGGATGTGAAAAAATGCTTGAAACATTTTAAGTTACAGTATGTGTAATGACTCTAGAATATGCAAAATTTTCACTTTCTGAAATATCTGACAAAATGTTTTTGAACTTTCTACTTTTGGAGTTGCACACGAGGTCTATGACTGTAGAAAAGTCTAAATGTAGGCCTCCGCACAGCAGTGTTGTCACTGAAGCCAAAACCAGACACAAGTCTTTACATGCCGAGGCTACAAATGAGAGCACCTCCAGAATTCAGCCACTTGACACAATGCTTGTCCAGCACCTCCAATGGCACAAATGAACTAGTTTTTAAGGTCAGTTTATGCTTCACTGAAATACAGAGTTTAGAGACACCACTCATTCTTTTCTTTTATCCTGTGTCTTGTAACCACAAATCAAAACCCAAATTCTTTCCAGTCACAAGTAAAACATATCGACTTTTGTTCATGATGCCAGTATTTTGAGTTTAGTGATTTATGAATGGGCAGTACGTGGTTTAGTGGTTAGCACTGTTGCCTCACAGCAAGAAGGTCATTTGATCGATTCCCACCTGTGGCCTTTCTGTGTGGAGTTTGCATGTTCTCCTCGTGTTTGTGTGGGTTCCCTCCGCATGCTCCGGCTTCCTCCCACATCCAAAGACATGCAGGTTAGGTGAACTAGAAACTTTAAATTGTCCATAGGTATGTGAATGTGTTTGTCTGGCACCCTGTTTAGGGTGTACCGCCCCTCACGCCCTGTGACTGCTGGGATAGGCTCCAGCCCCCCATGACCCTTAATTGGAGTAAGCGAGTATAGATAACGGATGATTTATGAATGGTCTGAAATGGCTCCATTGGACACTGCACAGCTGTAATCATAGTTTTTCAGGAATGTGATGTTGGGAAATGTGCTTTCTTTTGTCTCGTGAACTGGCTGAATCACAGAAAAGATGAAAATGTTGTAACATGTTGTATAAATAGAGGAAACCCATGTGAGCATGAGAGTCTCACATTAGAGTCTGGATTAAAGGTCATGCAAAACGTCCCTTTCCTTCACCAAGGTTAACAAAAATTCATCAATTTATTCTATTTTAAGCCATAAAGTTGTGAATAATTAGGGATGTGGTCATTTTGAGGGACCACTGGATGCCGTTGTTGGCCTGCTGGTAGTGGCTGCTAGCTAAGTGTTTCCTCTGGGTATTTTCTTGCAAATATCTGAGATAATATGGCTTCCTGTGCAGTTAATTCTACTAACAGACCATCAACGAAGTTAATTTTCCAGTAGTTCCATTAAGTGATGTTTTAGTATTATTCACTTTATATGTTAGCACTCTTATGCTCTATGTTAGCACCAGGTTAGCTCTATTTGGCATGTGGCTTGGTGACATTATGTCCACTGATGGTGTGACAGTTACAAAGGCAATATGTTGGTTATACACTTGAATGCCCACACTCAATCCATCCACAAATACAGTAGTGTTCAGAATAATAGTAGTGCTATGTGACTAAAAAGATTAATCCAGGTTCTGAGCATATTTCTTATTGTTACATGGGAAACAAGGTACCAGTAGATTCAGTAGATTCTCACAAATCCAACAACACCAAGCATTCATGATATGCACACTCTTAAGGTTATGAAATTGGGCTATTAGTAAAAAAAGTAGAAAAGGGGTGTTCACAATAATAGTAGCATCTGCTGCTGATGCTACAAACTCAAAACTATTATGTTCAAACTGCTTTTTTTTTTTTTTTAGCAATCCTGTGAATCAGTAAACTAGTATTTAGTTGTATAACCACAGTTTTTCATGATTTCTTCACATCTGTGAGGCATTAATTTTGTTGGTTTGGAACCAAGATCTTTCTCGTTTACTTGTGTGCTTGGGGTCACTGTCTTGTTGAAACACCCATTTCAAGGGCATGTCCTCTTCAGCATAAGGCAACATGACCTCTTCAAGTATTTTGACATATCCAAACTGATCCATGATACCTGGTATGCGATATATAGGCCCAACACCATAGTAGGAGAAACATGCCCATATCATGATGCTTGCACCACCATGCTTCACTGTCTTCACTGTGAACTGTGGCTTGAATTCAGAGTTTGGGGGTTGTCTCACAAACTGTCTGTGGCCCTTGGACCCAAAAAGAACAATTTTACTCTCATTATCTCTTTAGGCCAGTTGATGTGTTCTTTGGCAAATTGTAACCTCTTCTGCACGTCTTTTATTTAACAGAGGGATTTTGCGGGGGATTCTTGCAAATAAATTAGCTTCTAACTGTCACAGCACTTACAGGTAACTCCAGACTGTCTTTGATCATCCTGGAGCTGATCAATGGGTGAGCCTTTGCCATTCTGGTTATTCTTCTATCCATTTTGATGGTTGTTTTCCGTTTTCTTATACGCGTTTGTTTTTTGTCCATTTTAAACCATTGGAGATCATTGTAGATGAACAGTCTATAATTTTTTGCACGTGCGTATAAGTTTTCCCCTCTCCAATCAACTTTTTAATCAAACTACGCTGTTCTTCTGAACAATATCTTGAACGTCCCATTTTCCTCAGGCTTTCAAAGAGAAAAGCATGTTCAACAGGTGCTTGCTTCATTCTTAAATAGGGGACACCTGATTCACACCTGTTTGTTCCACAAAATTGACGAACTCACTGACTGAATGCTACACTACTATTATTGTGAACACCCCCTTTTCTACTTTTTTTTTTACTAATAGCCCAATTTCATAGCCTTAAGAGTGTGCATATCATGAATGCTTGGTCTTGTTGGATTTGTGAGAATTTACTGAATCTACTGGTACCTTGTTTCCCATGCAACAATAAGAAATATACTCAAAACCTGGATTAATTTTTTTAGTCACATAGTACTACTATTATTCTGAACACTACTGTATATGCATTCCTCAAACACCCAAACCAAAGTTGTTTAGCTGTAGCTTTCCTTGTTTTGGAATTCAAACTGAGGGGTGCATGTACAGGCTTCATTTAACCTGCTCAGGTCCCACTGGTCTTGCCCAAGACCCACATCTTTGTCCATTTATGGGATGACTAGGAGTTAAGCACTGTCAAGGCATCAATCTCCAGAGCTGCCACATTTGAGCTTCAGCACTGCTCTACAGAAGGTCTATGGGTGACATCATGGAGAGTTTGTCCTATATATATATATATATATATATATATATATATATATATATATATATATATATATATATATATATATATATATATATATATATATATATATATATATATATATATATATATATTACACACACATAGTCTATGGCTGTATTGGCCCAGAAAAAGGCTCAGTGCAGCTTGACTTTGTCATCAGATATGAGTTGCCAGATTCAGGTGCGAGTACTAGAGGTGGGCGGATCGATCCTAATATCGATAATATCGATACCAATGCTGGTATTGATATTGAATGATCCTCGTGTAAAAAGATCGATACTCAAGCTTTTTTCTCTCCTGCATGCACTGACTGCTGTGCACGCAGATTCATCAAAGTCTACTCTCTGTCTGTAAGAGCAGCACTGTGCTGTGTTACACAACACAGAGCAACGCACCCTTGTATTGTGGTTTGTCAGCCCTCTACCTCAGGAGATTTTGTTTTAAGTTGTGTTGAGTGATTTTTTTAAACAAAAATGTTGATTGTGATAATAAAGTATTTTGTTGTCACATACAATGTTTGGCGAAATTCTATCCTAGGTCTTTTGTATTCTTTGGATCTATGAAGCTTAAATATGTAAAAGTATCGGTATCGATATCGGTGATACTGGGCTTGTATTTACTTGGTATTGGATCAATACCAAAATTCCCGGTATCGCCCACCTCTCGCGAGTACCCAGACTGATACAGCTAGACGTGGTGCTTCAATGCTGATGGTGCAGCTTAGAAGACTGATTAGGTTCTTGTGGGAAGACAGTGAAGATTCCTATAGAACTGTGGGTCTGTAGAATTGCCTAGTTTGTAAGAATTTTGACATTTTTCCATCTTAAAGACTCAGCTATTATCAGTCCTGAAATGAATTCCTTTATAAAATCTCATCTCGTGGAAATTCTCTAGTTACGTAAACCAAATTTCCATTGTGTTTACTTCTGGTGTAACTTTAAGGCTTGACATGCACTTATGTATACTTATGTCTTCCTTCCTCCATTTTTGCACTTTTTCTTCAGATGAGATGATTGACATTGACTTTTAGTGGAAGACATTCTCCTGAACCACTGGGCCACGTCATCAATTTGATATAAAATATACTGGAAATAAATTCAGATGTACAGTTTATACAGTATGTGACTAACACCCTTGTTTGTAACAGCAAAAGGTGTTCAGTTCAGGAAAAATCAACAAAACACCTTGTAATTTCCACTCTTAATCATTACCAGCCCAAGAATGTGCATCCTGCACTTTACTTGTCAGCCGGGGGCCTTTATGGGACCCTCATTGAGAAAGCATTAAACCTTAGAAAAACATGAGAAAAAGTGTGCTGGCAATTCCCCAAACATAGTTATTCTTCCTGTGTATTATAAGAGTTAATGGAGAAAGCAGACTGCCTCACAAAACGTAATAACAGTTTTTGACAGACTGTCTAAGCAGCATCACTGAGCTGTTCATATCTGTGTTTTTTATTATTTATGGTTTTTTTTAAAGATCTGGCTTATGGGAGGAAGAGTGTGGTTGGTGATGTCTGGAAAAAAGGTTTTGGGTTTTTTTAAATGAAGCTCCACCACAACCCACTAGTGTCCTGTCCAGGGGGTGCATTTCTACATCAGCGCATTGAAACCTGGAGTTGGGCTCCTTGATGAATTTATACAGCTTGACAGTATTGGAAAAAAATAACATCAAATTGAAAGCTTCTTTATCCATTTATCTTCAAATAAAACTGAAATTTTAATGCATTTGACTGTTTTCTTAAAAATAAAACAATGTGAGTCGACACTTATAATAGTGTACCATCATGTTTGACTAGAAGGGTGCACTCGTTTCTTGACACCTTTCCTGTTTGCAGTAATTGTTAAAGTTGCTTCCGACGGTTGTGTGATCTTGCTGAGTTTGTCTTTCAGGTTTGACCGCATCCTGAGCATTTTGCCATCTTTATCTTCCAAACTGTCTCCGGTTTCTTACGGCTGCCATAGGAGCACTTGTCTTTGCTCTTGGGCTGTAAAACTGACATTAATAATGTAACATAGCCTCGCTGTAGGAGGTTATATTTTGCGGCTGTCTCGGAGATTTTTAGCAGAACCACTGAAAAACCTGATTCTGTATGAAGAATTGTCAAAATATTTGCTGTTCAGTGAGGACAAACCCATTAAAATTTGACTCAGATTTTGGGACTTTGAAATACTTTTTTCAGTATGTTAAAGATAATGTATATTTTGACGTGTCACCCAAATCACTGAAAGAAATATAGCAATCAGCTCTTTCAGTTATTGATTATAGTCAAGCAAAGGCACCACACATTAATGAGGATTTGCTCCTTTATTTTTCATATATAATTAAAACAAATTTAACCTGTCAAGTTAAAATTGAGGAATTCTGTCAAATTAATGATCACAAATGTCAATGTTGACCGCTGTTGGTAGAAGACAGCAGTTATTTGGTTTGTTGCATGTCCAATGGTACAGTTAACACAGGAACTTTAGGGTCCTATCTGACTGGGTTGTGACATTTGCTGGGTGGTGCCATCCCCTCACATGAGTCGCAGGCTGTTGCTTCGGCCAGGTGACAAAGTTCTTCTCAAAGTACTCACCAGTGTTGCCACAGTTACTTTGAAAAAGTAATCCAATTACTGATTACTGATTACTCCTTGAAAAAGTAACTTAGTTACTTTACTGATTACTCAATTGTAAAAGTAACTAAGTTAGATTACTAGTTACTTTTTTAGTTACTTTCCCCAGCTGCTGACAACAACCCTCTGCCACCTCAACATGACAGTGATACTTGTTTAGCCAAAACTCACTTTATAGTCACCCTTTCTTGACTTCCATGAAAATAAATACTTGTTTTATAAAAAGTAAAATAATCTTTCTTGATCTCATATTTAACTGTTGACAGCACTGTAACAGTAAAACTTGCAATTTCTAGCCTACATTGTTTATAAATGTAACTATTAAATTCTTTCTAACATTTTTCTAACATTTAAATTCTCTCTAAACATTTTACTTGTCGAAATTATTATTATTATTATTATAAGTAGTATTAGTAGTTGTAGTAAAAAAAGGCTTCAAAACTGGACCTTTAACCTAGGGGTGTTGGGGGGGGGGTACATCCCTGCCCCATGCCCCCATTCCATCTGGATTCACCCCTGCTTTGGTGGTTGAGCACAAAGAATGGATAACATTTATTTATGCAGAAAACATGACCAGATTTACAGGTAAGAAAGTTTTATTGCGTTTTCATGTGGTCCTCAGAAAGAGAGTTTAGGTGCATTTGAGTGGAAAATAGTGTTACTTGTTGACACATCGCGGAGGATCAGCTGTTTTTAACAAGCAGATATGGAGCGGCTCAGCTCAGAATTCTAAATAAAGGAGGAAAAAACATAAAAATGTCTTTGTAAAGCTCAGTGCAGGTGTGCTGTTGTCACCGTGCTTTAAGAGGTGAGGACGAGCTGCTGCAGAAAACCGTGGATGAAAAGCTCACAGCTCGCTTAAAGTGGGCAGTTCATTCGAACCCCGACCACCTGCTCACGGACCAAGTTTAATGCTGCTATCGACCCACAATGCAAAAATAATAGTAATGCACAGTGACTTGGAGAAGTAACTTTAATCTGATTACTGATTTGGAAAGATTAACGCGTTTGATTATTCATTACTAAAAAAAGTGGTCAGATTAGAGTAACTCGTTACTAAGTAACGCGTTACCGGCATCACTGGTACTCACAGAGCTGTTGCAAGCATTGCAAAGACCTCTGATTGTAGGCTCCCTGACTCATAACGTGCAAGAATCATGAGAGAACTTTGTGAGGGGCTGATGATGGATGAAACTACATTGTGGGTGATTGGAGACAAAACTTAAGCCCCTTTCATGCCAGGCCTGCGTAGAGTTGCATTGTGCTGTGTATCTAATACGCAGGAATGGCTGCGTATGTTGTGCGCAGGGGGAAGCTTGGCCAGTACCTTCTTCTTCTGTGGTTTTGAAGCTTCACTGCCAGTAAAGTTCAGCAGAGTCCAGTGGGATGAATAAAATGTAGCAATGCAGGTATGTACTGATAAAAAAACCTAAAAGGATTTTTCGCCAGACTGGCTTAGGGTAGCGTACAATTGCATGATTAAGGCATGATGTACAGTAGCACGGTGTAGACTTGCATACAGTAGCTGAGTGTTGCACAGGCCTGCGTAGAGCACTGCGTCTAGTGCTCTATGTCAAATGTTCGCGGACTCCTTTTCATCCCTCAGCGTATTGCCATGTAGGGCTGTATAAGCTCGGCATTGTCGGTATGCTGCATTATGCAACTCTACGTTGGCCCAGTGTGAAAGGGGCTTTAGGAACTGACATTCCTTGTGGGAGTCACACATGAATGGCCCTGGGAGCACGCCAAAATAGCAGAGATGACTGGAGAGACAGTGTTTGTGGAAGCGGCTGAGGAAGTCTAACAGCCGCAGATCAACTACCAACCTGTGTGCACCCATGGTCAGCAGGCTGGACACACCTGTCCACAGTAGCTGGGATGCCTGCATGTATGGTCACCGGGCTGGACACATATGTCCATGGTAGCTGGGATTATCTTTATTTTCCCTTTTAAATCAGGACCAAAATGGGAAAAGGTCTCATGGAGTCATGAGATGCACAAATGTGGGCTTCAGTACAGCTGTGGATGAATACTGACCATTCCTAAGAACCAAGGAGGACATCTGTCCACAGGAGGATGTTACACGCTATCCAGGCAAGAGGTCTTTGATGGCTTGGACCACTGGACATTACATAGTTCATCCTGCGGCTGGTGATCACATGCTATGTGTGCGTGATGGTCCCAGCCAAGACCTCTTTGATGATGTGGACCACTGGACATTACATATTTCAAACTGTGGCTGGTGTTTGTACACCATCCATGCTTTTTGATTTAGTTTCCATGAGTCAGAAAGCATGTAACATGTGAAACATCTTATGAGGGATTGACAACACGCTTTTCCTTTTATATGATTGAAGAAGAACAGTGCTTCTGAAAGTGGCTGAGTGAGTCCAGCAGCCTCCAGCCTCTCGGCTCTGCAGCCGGGCTGGCTCTAAACTGCAATTTATGAATGGTCAGCAGGCTGGATGACACCTGTCTGGCAGCGGTGGAGCTGTGCAATCTGGATTTATTCTTTTATTTTAATTTTATTGAGGACCACAATGGAAGCAAGCTTTATGCATCTGCCTGGCCGTGCATGCGTGCTCCTTCGGTGGCGGAGGAGCTGAGCGGTCTGGATTATTATTATTATTATTATGCTGTCGGGCCAGGTATGACCCACCTTGCAAGGAAAGCAGGCTGGATGACACCTGTTTGGAGGATGAGGCACACAATCCAGGTTTATAATTTGTTTTAGGACCACAATGGAAGTAATTTTATTGCTTTATTGTATCATTCTCGGCAACTGGTGGAGAGGTGGCCGTAGATGAGCACTTTTAGAGGATTCAGGAGCCCAAGGAGAGGAGGAAATAGATTCCCAGGAAGACAGAACAGTGGATCCAGCGAGGACAATAGTATTGATGACACGCAGTGGACTGTCACTCCTGGACAGTCTGCAAGTCAGTGAGTGCACTGTCCACGCTTTTTTTTTACGTTTTGTTTTATCTCCTCCATGGAGCCACGCTGTGCTTATTCAAGATTATTATTTATTTACTAGTATTTTATTATTTATTTTATATTTTATTTAATGTATTTTATTTTATTGTCATTTACAAAACTTTGTCTTCCATGGTTACAATCTGAGATATTTCCACAGCCTCTTTTCACATAATAACAGCCCACAGTCATCCTGCGACCTGATCTTGGATAAGGGGTTGAAGATGAGTGTGTGTGGAACCGGGGTTTTCATTGGGCGACATTCATCTTTGTAGTTAGCACTGGTGCCTCACAGCAAGAAGGCCGTGGGATCCCCTTGCCGCCCTTTCTGTGTGGAGTTTGCATGTTCTCCCCGTGTCTGTGTGGGTTTCCTTTGGGCACTACGGTTTCCTCCCACAATCAAAACATGTCATTATTTCACCCATGCGAGTGGTACTCGAGATTCGCGAGAATGCCGCACAGCAGTGGCACTTGTGTTATGTATGTGAATTATTTTTTCTCTCTGTTTAACGTGCAGCTCCATCCAGAGATGGGAGTTGTATTTGTGCTGGAGACCCTCCTGTCCTGTGCACCAACAGCATTTCCCATATATTCATTTTGTGAATTGTTTCTGTGAATTGTTCTGTAATTTGTGTCTGTAGCATGGCCCAAGCAGAGGGTCACCCCTTTGAGTCTGGTCTGCTTGAGGTTTCTTCCTCAGAGGGAGTTTTTCCTTACCACTGTTGCTCTGGGGGTTAGCAAGGTTAGACCTTACTTGTGTAAAGCGCCTTGAGGCAACTCTGTTGTGATTTGGCGCTATATAAAAGAAAATAAATTGAAACTGAACTGCTTGCAATTTTTTGGCCCTATTTTCTGTAAAAGATTCTGTAAAAGATGGATATTTATATTGTCTTGCAAAAATGAGACATTCTGTCCTGTTTCCAACTCTGCCGCCCAAGGTACATCTTCGGCACTTGCAACAGAGGTGGGAGCTGTGCTCACCTAAGTAGCTACTCCCAGTGTTGAGGTAGGGCTACACAGGTCTATAGTGTATAACTGTAGCAATTAAATTAAAAAGGAACAAGATAAATCACAGGAAACAGAAGAATAAACAACATTATGTAAACAAAATGGAGGTGGCTTCTCCTTATCCTTACACTAACATGGCCGAAGCATCAATTCAGTCAGATTCCAATTGAAAAATTGTTGCTAATTTGCGTATTTTGGCCGGAATTTTTGTCTCCATCTACTCCCCCAACAGTTGCAGCCCAGTGAGATAGCACCCTAAATCCTGGTGATGTTTTGTTTTCTCTCAACTCATCCAGAATGTTCCTTTAACTGAGAGCCTGTGGTTAGCTAGAAAATATCACATTTTTCTGACCAAACTTGCACAGCATCCATTAAATGCATCAAATTACAGTGCAGTGTGTGTTGCTTTATGCCACACTGTAATACTGGAGCTTGCATCAAGATTACTTAACAACATCTGAAAATATCATATAAAATAACGTAAAATCTAATTATCATCAGATTGCAATATGACCGTTCCTGGTTTTAGTCATCCAAATGAATCATGTTTCAGGTCACGGCACAATGATTTCTATTTTGCCCCAAGTGTGAACATGATGGATTGTTGCTGCTGCAGGAAAAATCCCACATTGCTTTAGCTGTTGAGCTGCACGTCACTCGCTGTCTCACAGACTGACTCAATAAGTAGCTCAGCGTCACTTCTCACAGTTACTGTCTGGCTGCTGTGTTGTTTTTGCTGACTGTTCCAAGTGCTGCTTGCTGTGTCTCTTCCTGTCTCTCTGTTTCCTTTCTGTGTGTGTGTGGGGGGGGGGGGGGGGGGGGGGGGGGGCTGTGCCGGCTTGACACTTTTCATTATCAATTAATCTGTTGATTTAATCTCTCTCTCTTTTTTATTAATCATTGAGGGTTGCATCTTTCCACAGCAGTTCACAGTGCAGGACAAGGTTGAGGTCAATGGGGTCAAATGTCAGATGGGCAGAGCCCTGTCTGTCTTCATGCCCATATTACTACAGAGCTGGCTTAATTTTAAAGACTGTTCAGTATTGCATGTTTCAACAGATTGTGTCACATGACATTCGAAAATACACACTGCACTGTGGAGCGAGAGATGGAGAACTTGTTAAACACGGTAAGAGTTGAAATTATGGCAATATTGGATTAAAACTAAAAAAACAAAATGGTAATATTTAAGGTATCTACTCTTCCGTCGCCATTACTATTGGAGTTGCAGTTCTAGTTAGAGCCTCACTAGAATGGCAGTGCTGGCGAGAGGACAAAACCCAGCAGCAACATTCAATAACTCAATGGGAATGCTGTCATTTCTCATCTATTTTTTTTAACTGATATTCTGAAAACATCAGTAAACATTTGCACAAATCTGTAATGGAATCCCAGCTAGTGTTATCAATTTGGCATCTATATCAGCTGATAACCTGTGTTTTGGTTTTGGCATTGGGGGGCTGGGGGGGGGGGTGTCTCCCATTGCTGATTTGTGATGTTATTTGTGAAGGGAAAAAAAATTAGATACCCAATTGTGGCCTGAAATTGGGTGTAAGCGGTGGTAAAAGTACCATTGTAGAACACTGTGAGCGACAGGGAAATTTTTGAACATGTTTAAAGAATAGGGCGCCTAATGGCGACTTCTGCTCCTACTGGCAATTAGGATGGGTTAAATGCAGTAGACACATTTCATTGTGCAGGGAACATGTTCTTCTGTGCATATGACAATAAAATTCTTTTGAATCCTTTGAATTTGAAATCATGACGCTGGGATACATCATTATCCAAAACAGTGAATATTAATGAACAGTGAATATGTAAGCTTGGCGGATCGGGTGTAATATTTTGCAAAAGGAGATGATGGTGAACACGTGTTCTCAGCAGAAGCCTCCTCCTGATTCTCCTCTGCAACGTAAATTCCCAAATAAAGTATGTCAAAGTCAAAGTCAACTTTATTGTCAAATATGCTATACATGCTCGACATAGAGCACAGATGAAATTTCAGTCCTCTCAGACCCACGGTACAGAGTATAGAATAAAAACTAATACTAAGCTAAGTAAAAACTTACCTTAAATACTACTGATTTACAAAATAGAAATAACAATATAAAACAGTATAACAGTGTAGGCAGTGTAAGTATAACAGTATAATGCTGTAATGCAAATGGCAGTGTACTAATGTAAACAGTATGACATCAAATATGATAACAGTATAATACAATATAACAGTATAATACAGTGGTGCAAGTGGCAGTATGCTGATGTAGACAGTATAATATTCTAGCATTAAATACAATAGTGCAATGACTATATACTAAAGTACCAGTATCAGTATAGGCGGTCCTGATGTGGACACAATAATGCAATGTGGGAGGATAAAGTGAAGTGTGCAGTCCTGAGGTTGGTGAGTGTGTGGGTGGGCAGAGTCAGTGGTGGAAGGGCACGGGGGCGGAGCAGGGAGGGAGTTGAGCATCCTGACTGCCTGGCTGCCTGGTGGAAGAAACATGTCATGTCATGCTCTTCAACAGAAGACAGTTTTGAGATGTTAACAGATACATTTTACCTTTTGGGGAAAGTGTTGGAATAATGCGGGAGTACCATAATTTCTGGACTATAGAGTGCACCTGAATATTAGCCGCACCCACCAATTTTAAAATGAAAAAAGAAATTGTACATAAATAGGCTGCAATTGTCTATAACCTGTAAATGCTTTTTTCCCCTAAAGTGTTACATGTAAATATTGACGCGCACGTCATCCAGTGTGCGCACATGGTGTCTCTGCTCCACACAGAGAACCAAGTAATTTTTACTTTTTCTAACTTTCATTGCATGCAGCCAGGATCGGATGGAGTCTGTGGTAAATGAGACATTAATGAGGTGCTGTGACTTTTTCGACTTGTTGCACCAAGACAGAGAACCGGTTTGGAAGGGTGGGAGGAGAAGGCTCTGCTCCGCTAACTGATCTGATGGCGCAACTCTGGAGCAAAGTGCTGGAGATGGACTTTTCTTCATTAAAATGAACAGGTAAGACCTTAGGGCCCCTTCACACATAGTGCAAAGGTTAGACAAAGTGCACACTTAGTGCGCATGACGCAGGAATCGTGTGCAAACCGTGTAATGTCGTCCCTGCCTCCAACGCCTTGTACACCTGTTGCTACAACCATTTGCACACACAAGTGCCTGAAAGACAAAGTGTGTGCTGTGCGAACCCATCACACCCTCTCGCGGCAGGTGCCAGCCAAATTCCAGGTGACGCACAAATATCTAACACCGCTCGCATGGCACTTATAAAATGTGCTTCCAGTTGCACTTTTGGCACGATAACAGACTGCAGACAGTCACTTTCGTACTCGCAGAGAAATTTGTCTAAGTCCCACATGAGTGTGGCTTTGGTCTGTGTGCTGAGATGACAGGAGGTGTGTCCTCCCACTGAAGTGGCTGTGGCAATCTGTGGATCTGGACAGTCCAGCTGGACACCACGCACTGTGTTTGGATGGACAAGGACAAACAACTGCGCACTGTGTTTGCTGTCATCAAGTGGACATAAATAAAAACATATATCACTGTGGTGATGTGCTGCAGCGAGCGAGCGCACGCATGGCGCACACATGGACAGGCTGCTCCCAGGTAAAACAGACCGTCAGATCAGAACACACAACAGGCGATCCCACTGTCACGTCACCCACGTGAGCTCTGTTCCACATGACGCGGTGTCCTGCGGCACGCTGTCCACAAGATGAGCGCACGGTGGGTTGGAAACACACCAGCAGATGTGGACATGAATGAGATGAGTGAACTGCTTCTCATTAATTTCATGACATGTGATCATGGGTCATTTACAGAGGAACAGAACGGATCATACTTGTATTGCTCACTTGATAAATGCAGTGTTTTATATGGTGTGTGATTTACTTTTTTGTAATACTTGTCCTTCCTGATATGAGGCAGATTCCTGCAGATTTCAAAGAACACCTCCATAGGTCAGTGATAAAGTCACTTACTGACAAACAGAGCTTTTGAAAGGCGCGAGTTTGCGTTGGGGGGTGGTGTGTTTTTTCTTCTTTTTAAAAAAATTATTCCACATAAGCGGCGCCATGTGCTGCACCTCTCACTGTTCCTGCTCGAAAGACACCAGCACGTGCATGAATTCTCGCACTAGGTTCGTGCATGCGATGTTTTGTGATGCGCTCATTTCAAACTGTTTCATGCTGTTTCACAGTAATCGACCAGGCGCCGACCAAACTTCGCACTATGTGTGAAGGGCCCCTTATATTTACACTGTGTGAATTTACACTGCATGAGGAGCAGCTTTTAGGAAATCAACTGACAGCATCAACTGACGTATTTTGACTTATGAAAAAGCCTGTACAAATCCATAAATTAGCCTCATCATTGTAAAAGCCGCAGTGTTCAAAGCGTGTGAATAAAGTAGTGGCTTATAGTCCGGAAATTACAGGATTAATGTAATTTGACTCATACATGTGTAGGTGTTTTTGAGCACTGACTGGCAATATTCATCAATCATTGATTACAGTTGTGTATAAGCAGTCACATGAATAGGAAATACGAATTTTGCCTCTTATTTGAATAAATCAGCCTGATTTCTCTCAGTTTTGGAATCGGGATGCAAACTGGGGTGAAAAATGGGCAATAGGAGAACACCTTTAGAAGAGAAATATTCGGCTCAGTGCATTCACAGCTGTATGTTTTTACTTGTGCTACCATGTGAGGGTGAGGTCATCTCATGTTGCCATCTTTTCTCTGGCGTGGCCAACTAATCTGTTCCAGGCGGTCAGAGTACACAACACCATCACACACAGCCTCAGTTACAGCCTGACATTACGCAACAACCATTCATCTGGAGCGAGTGAAGCAAATATTTCATGCATTTGTGTATTCAGTCGTAGACGTAAGTGTACATACACACAGGCAAAAAAAAAAATAATGGTCAAACTCAGTGTTTTCTTACTGCACATTTTGCTTTACATCCAACCATAGGTCAGTTACAATGTACATGACTTGATTTAACTATAAACCTTTTCAAAAATATAGTTATAATTTCGATTTATATCTATTTTTATGTATATTGTCAGATTTTCTGTGGATCCACAGTTTACATACACTAAGATGGATGCCTCTTTAAACAGCATGGAAGGTTCCAAAAGATTCTAGAAATGGATGAAATTGCTTTTAAAAGCTTCAGAAAGACAATTTGGCATAATTTGGGGTGAAGTAAGTAATCTCTGAGCGTACATAAGGCCCTACCTGGAGAACCAGTGTCTTATTACATTTAAGAGCAGGAAAAAAGTAAAGAATTAATGCAAAGGCTTCTGTATCACTCTCTGTGGGTCAAGCAGAGGTGAAAATGGCTCAATGTTCCTCAACTTTGCATAAAGTTGGGCAGGTAGTACATGTTGCTGGATCCTGGTCCGAGAATCCTGGACTTGCTCCCATACTGGTGGTGTAGCAAAACAGGCAGATGCTGGAGAATCCTGCAGAATTGGGCACCACACTCTTGTTTGAAGGTGAGTGCTAAAGGGGTCAAATATGACACATATGATGTAATTTCTCTACCTCCGGGGACAGAAACACAGCACTTTCTCTGAGATTCTGGGCAAATTACATGCAAACAAAGTGAAAATACAAAGAAACAGTGGCAATGCGGTGGAAAGTGGACATGTGTTCAAACATGTCGATGTGGTTTTGCAGGTGAGAGAACGTAGCTCCCCTGGTTAGCTGTGTAGGCAAACACTTACTGACACGACCTCTCCCATTCACCTCGTCTTCCCTTCTCCAATGGGAACCGAAAAAACTGCACCTTTCTTGACTGCTTTGGTGATTACAGCCAAGAACAAAACAGTACACCACTTTCCCATGTGAAGTTATGCTGTGTATACTTGTATATCGCGTAACAGAGCAGCTGTCCCCGTAAGTGGTCAAATCCCATGATGTCATGCAGGGTTCAAACGAGACTATGCTGCCCTATTACAGGGCCTATAGAAGTGCCCGGTTTGTAAATGCTGACCACAGACCTGTTGCAATGTATTTTATTTAGGCCTTGTTGATTTTTTAAAATAAGCATATAGTGTTTAGACTTTTAATGTGTTCTTGTGTTATCTCTTCTATATCTTTACTAATATGCTTGTGTTTTGATTATGTAAAGCAGTTGAAGTGATTTTCCCTGAAATTGCTATATATGTAAATAAAGTTGTTATTATTGTTATTGTTATTGGGGAAACTCAGATAAATTGTCCTACTTGCACTGTGAGGGAACATCAGCTATGACATTGCAGCCATGTGGCACACTTCCCAAAACATGATCCAGCTCACAGCTGCCTCAGTGCTGAAGACCCCAGCAACTGGAAAAGGCCAAGGACGCGGAGGGTGCTAATGGACCAGTGTTCTGTCTGAATGGTTGCCAAACAGGAGCCAGTGTGGTTCTGTTGTGTGGTGAAGGCAGGACTGTGCTACAGTAGCACATACTCTCCTTGCATACAGTATATAACAAATTCTAGATTTTCTTTCATTTCATGTTATAAAATGTATTTTCTAGACTACAAGTCACACCAGAGTATACATCAAAAATGCAGCATGAAGAGGAAGATTAAAAAAAAATATATGAAAGTTGTTCTGGAGTACAAGCTGACTCTCTCAAAAAGTGCATCATAAAGAGGAAGAAAAAATAAACCCATATACACGCACCGGCCACTTTATTTATTATCTTTTCCCCTGGATATTTTCCCGGAAGACAGACAGGGGGTAAGATAAACTGGGATATCCAGATATCCAGGATATCTTCTACCCCTCTCCCTGGCTGTTCTAGGATATCTTACCCCAACCCTGGATATCTCTATCCCCTAGCCCCTGCATAGCAAGTCTGCTGCAGTATTGTCACACATTTCATCCTACCCAGATTTGTACATGGCTGAGAGAGTGGAACAACATTGATAATATATGTCTCAATGATGTGGTCTTGCTCTGGACTGATTGTAGGCCATTTGATAGAAAACCTATTCCCATCTTGAAGACATACGAGGTTTATTAGAAAAGTATCCGACCTTATTATTTTTTTCAAAAACCATATGGATTTGAATCACGTGTGATTGTGTCAGACAAGCTTGAATCCTCGTGCGCATGCGTGAGTTTTTCCACGCCTGTCGGTTGCGTCATTCTCCTGTGAGCAGGCTTTGAGTGAGGAGTGGTCCAGCCCCCTCGTCGGATTTTCATTGTCAGGAAATGGCGGAATGATTTGGGCTATTTTTCCATCAGAATTTTTTCACAAACTGTTAGAGACTGGCAGCTGGAAACCATTAGAAAAATTTATCTGGCTTTCGGTGAAAATATACGGGCTTGGTAGAGAATAAGGAGTGTTACTGTTGCTTTAAGGACGGCCCCCAGTGGCTGCGGGGTGCGCCGCGCTCTGCAGCCGCCATCGACAGGCTGAGCGACCATTTCATTTCTAAATGGATGGCTGTCTGGATCCGTGACCATCGTGTGCCATTTCTCTGGTTATCACAAGAGCTGGACATCAACCATTTTCCGGCAGATTTCACTTTTAACAAGAGATTTTGTCATGGAAAGCCGAGCGGAGGCTTCGTGTGTCACGATGGATTCGCTACTGGAGCGAGACAAAACCACCTCCGTTTTGGTCTCACAGGACGGCTTTGAGATGGCGTTCAGACAGCTGTCGGAGGTTTTTCCATCGAGTGATTATCTGAGAAATTGTGGATGTGCCTGGACATGCCAGAACATGTCCCATGAGGCTTCATCACGGCGTTGCTGTGCGCCATGCGGCACCGCCGCGACGCGCGGAATTCCTCCGCACGTCTGTCTCAATGTGCCGAAAAAGTGCTGATGTCCACGTCTTTTCACAATTCCTGTGCTAGTCAGATGATGTCCCGGATAAAACACAGCGTCCAGTTTGGAAATGAACGGCACATTCCACTGTTACAGGAGTTTTTGTCATGGAAAGAGGAGTGGAGGCTTAAACGCAACACTTTTGGTTTTGCTCCCATTTTGTATGAGATGAACTCAAAGATCTAAAACTTTTTCCACATACACAATATCACCATTTCCCTCAAATATTGTTCACAAACCAGTCTAAATCTGTGATAGTGAGCACTTCTCCTTTGCTGAGATAATCCATCCCACCTCACAGGTGTGCCATATCAAGATGCTGATTAGACACCATGATTAGTGCACAGGTGTGCCTTAGACTGCCCACAATAAAAGGCCACTCTGAAAGGTGCAGTTTTATCACACAGCACAATGCCACAGATGTCGCAAGATTTGAGGGAGCGTGCAATTGGCATGCTGACAGCAGGAATGTCAACCAGAGCTGTTGCTCGTGTATTGAATGTTCATTTCTCTACCATAAGCCGTCTCCAAAGGCGTTTCAGAGAATTTGGCAGTACATCCAACCAGCCTCACAACCGCAGGCCATGTGTAACCACACCAGCCCAGGACCTCCACATCCAGCATGTTCACCTCCAAGATCGTCTGAGACCAGCCACTCGGACAGCTGCTTTGAATGCACAGAGATACCGTGACGAGATCCTGAGGCCCATTGTTGTGCCATACATCCAAGAACATCACCTCATGTTGCAGCAGGATAATGCACGGCCCCATGTTGCAAGGATCTGTACACAATTCTTGGAAGCTGAAAATGTCCCAGTTCTTGCATGGCCGGCATACTCACCGGACATGTCATCCATTGAGCATGTTTGGGATGCTTTGGACCGGCGTATACGACAGCATGTACCAGTTCCTGCCAATATCCAGCAACTTCGCACAGCCATTGAAGAGGAGTGGACCAACATTCCACAGGCCACAATTGACAACCTGATCAACTCTATGAGAAGGAGATGTGTTGGACTGCATGAGGCAAATAGTGGTCACACCAGATACTGACTGGTATCCCCCCCAATAAAACAAAACTGCACCTTTCAGAGTGGCCTTTTATTGTGGACAGTCTAAGGCACACCTGTGCACTAATCATGGTGTCTAATCAGCATCTTGATATGGCACACCTGTGAAGTGGGATGGATTGTCTCAGCAAAGGAGAAGTGCTCACTATCACAGATTTAGACTGGTTTGTGAACAATATTTGAGGGAAATGGTGATATTGTGTATGTGGAAAAAGTTTTAGATCTTTGAGTTCATCTCATACAAAATGGGAGCAAAACCAAAAGTGTTGCATTTATATTTTTGTTGAGTGTATGATTGGGTAGGGGGTAAGATATCCTGTGCTGGGTATTTTCCCCCAACCCTGAAAAGCAAGTCTGATGTCGCATTATCACCCATTTCATCCTACCAAGATTTATACATGGTTGACAAAGTGGAAAACAAAATTGAAAGTGTATGTCACAGGGATGTGGTCTTGCCCTTGACTGATTATAGACCATTTGATAAAAAGCCTATTCCCATCTTGACAACATATCTACTTGAGGATGCACAAAGGTTGACTATAGAAGCAAGATCTTCCATTCTAAAGTGACTGACCCCTCTTTTGTGTAAATTCTCTCAATTCTGATGTACAGTTTCTTCCCTGGTCATGTACCAGGTCACGTGACCAACCAGAGATGGGAGTTGTAACTGTGCTGGCGACGCTTCTGTCCTGTGCATCAACAGCATTTCTTGTATTTTCGTTTTATGAATTGTTCTGTAATTTATGTCTGTAGCATGGCCCAAGCAGAGGGTCACCCCTTTGAGTCTGGTCTGCTTGAGGTTTCTTCCTCAGAGGGAGTTTTTCCTTACCACTGTTGCTCTGGGGGTTAGTAAGGTTAGACCTTGCTTATGTGAAGCGCCTTGAGGCAACTCTGTTTTTTTGTGATTTGGCGCTATATAAATTGAAATTGAATTATCAAAATTATCTCCCAATCCCCAATCGAAATCACAATGTGACAGGGCATTCATGTGCATTTTGATAGTGAGAGAGGGCGAGCTTAAGGAGATAAAATATCCCCTCGTTCATACAATATATGACAGTTAACATGACAATTATAATACGCAGTCATGTTCAAATGTTCACTAAAATAAATTTTCAGAATGCAGTGTCTGTTGTGTGATGAGCTCGCACCCACAACCATCACTGTTTTGTTACTTTTTGTCATACATTTTTGACATGGCACTTTCTCTTATTGTGCCCCTGTTCTGTGGAATGATCTCCCTGCTTCAATAAAACAGTCAGATTCTGTAGAGACTTTGAAGTCCAGACTTAAGATGCATTTTTCCCTTTTGTCTCGCTAGCATACTGGCATAGTATGGTACTATGCTTCCTATGCTTTTAAATTAATTTTATTAGTAAACAGAGCGGCTCTCGGCCTCAGCTTTATCTAAGGCAGGGGTGGGCAATCATGTGCCATGAAGGGCCGAAGCACTGCAGGTTTTCCTTGTTACCAATCACCTCAGCAGGTGATTTCATTAATGTTCAGGTGTTTCAGCAGGTGATTTCATTGACAACCAGGTGGTTATGTTCAAGGGAGAAGCTCATCAGCAACCCACCTGCTGAGGTGATTGGTTGCAAGGAAAACCTGCAGTGTCTCGGCCCTCGTTGCCCACCCCTGATCTAAGGTCTGGGTCTGTTAGTGAAGCTTAGGGCTAGTGGCCGGCGATCACCTTCATATTTCTTCTGTTTTCCTGTTGCTTAATGCTGATGAATTATACCTTGAGTGTAGTTTTTCCGGCAGACTGATTTTGTTTTCTTTTTATCTGTGTCTGAGATGCAGCTGGATCCACGTGCTGGATTGGATGATTTTCTGTGGCGAATGTGGGACAGACTCCACTGTTGGAACAGATCCAACGAGTGGCTCGATGACCCCCCCCAATGGTGGGGTGGACTGGACGCTTGCATAGAGTCTCGTCAGTTGTTGTGTTGTGTTCTGTATTGTAAACCTTTTTGGTAGAATGGACCAAGCAGAGGGCCATCCCTTTGAGTCTGGCCTGCTTGAGTTTTCTTCCACAATATCATCAGAGGGAGATTTACCTTACCACTGTGTGCTTGCTCAGGGGGTTGATAAGGTTAGACCTTACTTGTGTGAAGCACCTTGAGGTAGTGTTGTTGTGATTTGGCGCTATATAAACTAAATAAATCGAATTGACTAATTTCAGAGAAATTGCGTTAATTTCTTTTAAACCTCGTGTCCACATGCATCCTGTTAGGTTGTGGTTGGCTTCCTGATAGAAACAACATGGCATATTTGGTCATCGGTAAGCAAGGAGCATGTGTATTGTGAATGTAAGATGCTTCTGAGTGTTAAGGCCCCCTGACACTTACACGACTTTGATGCACGCTCTTGCTCGCATGTCGTCGTAATGATCCCACCCGCTGTGTTCCCAGCTGGACGCTGTACTTTGGTCCACTGGCTGCTACGCACTATGCGCTGGACGCTGCATCTGTCTTAGCGGATTGATCATTTTCTCTGCAAGTTGGCTGCTGAAAATGGCTCTAATCGCTTCCTGAATCATAGAGGACCACTCCAGCCGGAGCTGTTCGCGTGTGAACAAGCTGGAGAAAGCATTTGGAGCCATCTAAAAAGGTAATTATTTCTCATGTTTACATTGTCATGGCTTGGTAAAACAGTTGCACATTCTTTCCTTCTTGTGTGCAGCTGTAAAAGTATGTTTATGATAGATTTAACATCTCATTATAATCGTTCAGACGAGCTGCACTCTGATGCAGTGAGCTGACACAAACACTCACTCTGTTCACTTCTTCTTTACTCGACTTGACGAGCTGCACATCGTGTTGGCAAGTAGATTGCACATCGTTGCATGACATTTATGCTTGAGAGATTTTTTTGAACATTTCAAAATTTGTGCTAGCACCCCTCTCACGTTCAGTCTACACCAGTTAAAGACGAGTTTACTCTCCTGCACGACACAGTGTGTGGAAGTGCGTGCATCAAAGTCGTGCAAGTGTCAGGGGGCCTTTACAATCTTTAATTACTACAGATACACTGCACTACACTCCGTACCAGGTTTTTTTCTGGTCTATCCCAGACAGCAAATAGATCCGGGCCATATCTGGACCATATCTGGCACGGATCTGGGGCAGATGTGGACCGCATCACAGCACCGTGGCAGGAACAAGTTTTACAGGGGTAAGTTCCGTGGATCTGAGGAAACTGATTTGTATCTATAACACACAGATCAGTGTCCCTGGACTTATAAAACTTGATTGTCATAAAGAAACAAACTGCTTTGCAATATGCATTTAAAAAAGCCTCAGTGACGATCACGATTACAGAGTACAGAGTTTACAACCGCAAATGGATAGTTTCTACCGAGTGCAGATAAAATTGCTTATCGTTATGCCCCATGTTCCTGCCACGGTGCTGTGATGCGGACCACATCTGTCCCAGATCCATGCCAGATATGGTCTGTAAATGGTTGGTGTTTTGCGGATCCAGTTCAGATCTGGTCCAGATCTGTTCCAGAACTGTAAAGCGGAGCCGTGCCTGATCTGGGCCAGGGTGCAAAAACTGTCTGGACTGGATCTGTTTTCAGGATTGGTACCAGATGTTGGACTACATCCGGCCCGGATCTATTTGCTGTCTGGGATGGTACATCTCCAATCTACTGCCAGATGATACCAATGCATCATAATTGTGCCTTACTACACCTAATTTTATCCAACATGGGAACAGGCGCACACAAATGTGTACAATTCTTCTCAGTATTTAGACAAAGTGGGGTCAGAGAGTGAAAACCACAACAGCACTGGATGGAAACTGCCAGCTATCTGCTTTGGGAAAACACTGAGTCAACAGTGACTGGATGGATCTCATTTCTGGTTTGATGAGTTGACATTGGGACAGTAGTTGCTTTTCAGGTGTGTGAGTGTGTATGTTACGTCACACTGTGCACTCCTTAGTCAGTCCCATTGATTCAGTGACACACTCACGCTGTGAGGTAGACACACCATGTGTGTGTGTGTGTGTGTTCGCTCTTACTCTTGGAGGATCTCTTCTGTTCACCTTCTGCGGTGCCCTTCTGCGTCAAACAACGGCAGTTAAGAGACAGCAGTCTGTACAGCAAACATATTTTTTTAATGGTGCTTTCACTTTGTTCAATCCCAGAATGCTGTGCTTTCTGTCTTCACTTGAGAGACAGTCCCTCTCATGTCTGTTTTTGTTACCATTGGCTGAGTGCACTGAGGTCATTTATGAGTAACACACTTGTGGTTAATCATTATTTGCTCCGCCTCCTCCACGCTGCACTGACCTACTGACAACAGAGCACAAATGATCAGCTCTGTGCGTGTGTGTGTGGGCATGCACGCACGTGTGTACGTAGACTACAAACAAAGGTGCATTTACCAACTTCATGAAAAAAAGCATTGTGTATTTTTGTTGTTTGTATTTTAACTGATGCAGGTGTGGGGGGTTATTTTTGGCCCTGCCTGTCTGTGTGTCTGTGTGGGAACAAAATAACTCAGTTTGATGGGATTTCAATGAAACTTGGTGGTTGGTGGTATGACTGAGGGTTAGTCAAGGACAGTGATTTGAATTTGAGGAAAATCTGTAAAAATTCAAGGTAACAGTGTGATATCAAAATTTGGGTCCAGTGTGTACTCAGAATGGCTATTCTGTGCTACTGGATAATAATAAACCAATGGTTACTGATACTCTGTCATGTAACGCTTTTTTTATTGGTCACATGACCTTTGAAAAAGCAGGCCACAAATATGGTACAAAACAGAGTTATTAAAGTATTGTTGTTTACATTAGTTCTTCTTATTTTTTTTTTTTAATTTCAATATTCATTTTTGTGTTCAATTTAGTTCCATGGTGCGTGAAGCTCCTGTCAGCCGAGTCTGAGTGCTGCACTCTTTACATATGACAAAACCACTGCAGCAGACTTGACCTACTTTTAGGTGGTCTAAAGTGCACGTTCTTGTGCACATATGAACATACCCATAGGTACACGTTTGAGCGTAATTAAATTTGATACTGAAGAAAAACGGACAGCGGGCATGAAAATAACAACAATAATACTTGTGTTGTGCGCTGCTTTGTGCAAGGTACAAGACAGGACCACAGGTCACTCATATTTTACTCAGACAGTTTGGAGCCAGTATGGGTTAAACGTGGCAGAAGAGTTGTTTCTTAGTTAGTGTTCGGTTTTAAACCTAATTGGGCAAATGTTAAGGCTACGCTGAACCATATATTATAGTACCAGTGAATCACAAAGAACTAATTTGCATGAATCAGCGTTAAACATGTAAATTGCGGGTGTTGGATGCGTTGAGTGTTCATCCCTCTTTGAAACTGTAAATGAACATTTGTGTGACCACACAGAAAGGACCAAGGAGGATCCGTTACACCCCAACCAGAGCCTTAAGGTCTTCTGACCAACTGTTGTTGGAGGTGCCTAAAACTAGACTAAAGACTAGACGTGACATGGCCTTTGCGGCGGCTGCCCACAGGCTCTGGAATAGTCTCCCCGTCCGTATTCAATCGTCCCTGACCCTAGAGACTTTTAAATCATCTTTAAAAACCCACTTCTTTTCTATTCTATTTTTGATTCTGTTTTTAAAATGCTTTTTATTGCCTGCTGCAAGTTTATTGTTATTTTTAAATTATTTATTGATTTACTTATTATTGGGCATAACCTGGTGGCCATTTTTATTATACAGGACTTTGGTTGACCACTGTTGTTTTAAATGTGTTTTAGAAATAAAGTTTGAGTTGAGTTGAGATCATGATTTTTTGTAAAACTGATCACCTCAGCAGGGATTTAAGAAATTAGTTTCACTTTGGGTTGAGAGGATTTTCTTATATATATATATATATACATATATATATATATATATATATATATATATATATATATATATAAAGAAACAAACAAAAAAAAACAACCCTCCCCGTAACTCCATGGTAAAAATCAATGAACTCAGTTAGTTGTTGCAGTCCAAGATCAGCAGGTGTTCTGTGCAGCAGAGGGTTATTTATGTATTTATTTGTTTGTTTATTTATTTATTAAATAGCTGCAATATTTGATTGGGAAATTGCGACACATGCCTTGAAAGAAGTCACGTTAACCTAAAAATCATGTACTGATTAATCTAAAATATTTGCTTGACCTGTTGGCGGCATGTTTGCTGTTAGATTGTCAGCATAAATTGACGTGTTAATGTTCACCAGCTTCAGTATGAAATCTCAACTAATAGTTTAAGGCCCTGTCACACCTTGAAGATTTAACCAGTGTACCCTTTGCGCACTTGGCTCCATCAGATCATGGTTTGTGCGCCGGAGGTTGTCCATCAAGTGGTTGCGTTGACGCGCCTGGTGTTGCCCGGTGTCCCGTCTGCTACAGCGTCTGCAGGTGAATCCATTGCTGTCTGCTGTCAGTGGGGCCTTGATCCCCCCAACCTGGCTTCTCTTTGCACCACAAGAAGTTGAAAGTCACAGCACCTCATTCATTAAAGTCATCAGTCAATTCTGTCTGCACGCGATGAAATTAAAAACCCGTGAGCCACAAAAAAAAGTTCAAATTGCTCATTTTGCCTCCGTGTGGAGCAGAGACGCTATGCGACACCATGTGTGCACTCGATGCCATGCTCGTCAATATTTAAGTGTTTAACCTGCCAAACAAAAGGGTTCTCACGGCGGTGGAAACGTAAACCAAGCCAGACTTAACTGTGCTGACCCATATAATGCCGTGCAGCACCAACCCGAACCACTCTGGGGAAACGGGGCTGTCAGTACCAGCTGATTAAGTCATCAAGGTGTGACAGCTGGATTACTTTATTAGTTGTACGCCAGCATTTTTAATACAGACGGCATACGCAGGCTAAATCGTCAAGGTGTGACAGGGCCATTACATGACCAAAATCTATAGCTGAGCAGATACATTTAGGCCACTGTGCTTGGCGCTGATGTCATAATGGTGCTTTATGAAGCATTTCAAGCCTCATCTGCTGTCAGCATTGTTCTTACAGCAGTCAGACTTTCTCAGGAGATTTATTACACTTTGGTGCAGTATGAAATGTGAGCCACACGTGAACTCTGGGTGACAGAGACGGGGCCTGCTCGGGCACGCTGGTGTGTAATGTGAGCAGGAACAGGAGATGTCAGACTGGCAAGTAGTTGCTGCCACGGAAAGCGTTTGCACGTGTCTGTGCAGTGACAGCTCATGGTCTTGGTACAAGGGAAAAGAGCTGCTGTAACTTTACACCCTTCGTCCCGTTCCTGTGACTGCTATAAAAAGAAATACACAGCTGATGAGTGGAAAAACAGAATGCAGTATAAACCTGGAGGTTGTGTGGGTCTGTGTGTGTTTCTGTCATGAATCATAAAGTGTGCAGATAAATGATAAAGCACCACACACACACACACACACACACACACACACACACACACACACACACACACACACACACACACACACACACACACACACACACACACACACACACACACACACACACACACACTCTAACAGCCTTAATCATTCCACCTCCTCTGTGTCTCCAAGCTTGTCATGGAGGTGTGTTACCAAACACCACAGAGCCTGTGGTGGATCCTCACAAGGTTTAAAATAATCCCCCTTCCCAGCCCGGTGTTATGATTGCATAGCTTACAGAAGGCTTCGAGTACACTGACAAGAAAGAGGAGAGACAAAGTGTAAAAGAGAAGAATATGTGTGAAGAACTCGACATAAGCTGTAGGTGAGACGAAGTGAAAATGCATATGATTAAAAGCAGCTGCATTTCTGTGTCAGTTTTTCTAGCCATTAGTCTAATCACAAAGCTCCAAGTGCTTTACAATGCTTTGGATTCACCTATTATCCTACAGTAGAGGTGGGCGATACCAGGAATTTTGGTATTGATCTGATACCAAGTAAATACAGGCCCAGTATTGCCGATATCAATACCAATACCAATACTTTTTCATATTTAAGCTTCATAGATCCAAAGGATCCAAAAGACCTAGGATAGGATTTTGCCAAACATTGTACGTGACAACAAAATACTTTATTATCACAATCAACATTTTTGTTTAAAAAATATCACTCAACACAACTTAAAACAAAATCTCCTGAGGTAGAGGGCTGACAAACCACAATACAAGGGTACGCTGCTCTGTGTTGTATGACACAGCGCAGCACTGCTCTTATAGACAGAGAGCAGACTTTGATGAATCTGCATGCACAACAGTCAGTGCGTGCGGGAGAGAAAAAAAGCTTGAGTATCGATCTTTTTACACGAGGATCGTTCAATATCAATACCAGTGTTGGTATCAATATTATCGATATTAGGATTGATCTGCCAACCTCTATCCTACAGTGCTGATAAAAAGTGGAGTCAACGCGAGACAAATGCACTTAGATGATAATTGTTAAGCTACACGGCATTTGGTTTTGAAATATTTAGTAGTACTCAAAGCATTTTACAATCATGTTTTTCATTAAAATAGCTATTACTTCAATATCTGGAGAAAGTTTACCTTCTCTGGAATCAAATAAGACCAAGCATGACATTCTGTGATGCTGCAATCACAAAATCAATCCAACTAAAGTACAAAAAAAGCTTCTGTGATCAAACACAGCCTTCTCATGCCCTGATTACATCACTTGTCAAGTATTTTATATTTCAGTGTTTTTAAGGACTTTTTCTCTAATTTCAGAGATTTCATTGCTGAATTGGTGGCTTTATCAGCTTTTGTTTAGCCATGGCAACAGGCACTTTTTCCCATGTGCATAAAGTGAATTACCTTTCTTTTCTTCTTCTTTTTTAATTGCCAGTGTGTGAACATGCTCAGTTATCTGGCAGCGTTTGTATGTAACGAAGCACAAGGAGTGTGCAAGTGGCTGATTTAATTTAATTTTGCACTCATTTACATACTGCTGTCTATTTCACATTACCAACCACTATCAAGTGCGCACTTATTCTCAGTGAATCGCCTGCAAAACTGTCTCCTCCCCAAATCACATAAGTTTGGACTTCTCATGCAATTTAACAATCGTTATCTGGGATCAGGTCCACAGTGTTTGAACTTGATCTGAAGTTTAGTAGTTTACTGCTGCTTCACTTCACTGGTATCCAACCAAACTTCTCACTGAAAGTATGCATGAGTTAATTTCTGACTTTCTGAGTTAAACTGATTTTTAAACAAACTCATCATGTTGAGCATCGACTGTCACTTGTCAGGTTTCCTCTTCAGATACTCATACGACTCCAGTCGACCAGTTCAATTAGAGTAGTTTATAGCCAACAAATTTACTGAATATATATAATGTATTTGTTACCACCTTCTCCTACACTGACTGCCTCCACATACCCATTTCAAGTACTGTTTTACTACTTCAAACCGAGCATGTGACTTCAGCAAATGGACTATTCAATAATGACATTTATTCCAAATGCGAGAAGCAGAGTGGCAGAAAGCAGATATGTTGAACATGAAATAATCAGTCAGGGTCGGGCCTCGGAAGGAAAGGTTGAAAGAGGAAGGGAGGGGAGGAAGCAGAAGGTGACTGATGGTTTTGGAGGAAGCAGAAAAAGCTACTGGAATTTGTTGACCGAGCTGAAATATTTGTTGTCATGTCCCATCGACTCCCGCTGTGTATGTTGGACCGGTGAGCTTCCAATTACTTTGCAGTGGAAGTCCGCTCCCTGCTGCTGTGTCCGGGTGGATAACTTACTGTGTGTGTTTTTGGTCTTCCAGTGTGTGTCAGTGTTGGACTCAGTGTGTAGCTTTGTATGTACGCATGCGCGCGTGTGTGTATACCAAGGTTTGGTAGATTTGCTGCACCCTGCCCTGCTGACTCCCTTAAATAAGCACCGCTGTGTGTTTGGATTCTCAGGTGTAAAGACGACACAGAACAAAGTTTCATTAACTCCACCTACAAATGGAGACGAGTACAGTATATTTACATTTTTTTTTTCTGGACACACATCGTGTTTAAAATCACAAAATCAAACTCTGAGATATTCCTGTTACAACTGTTCCTGAGCTGGTGTTTTCAGACACTGATGACAGGATATTCTTCATTATCCATCCATTTTCTATACCCGCTTACTCCAATTAAGGGTCATGGGAGCGTATCCCAGTAGCCTGTCTGTCACAAGGCCACACACACACACACACACATATATATATATATATATGTATATATATATATATATACATATATATATATATATATATATATATACATATATATATATATATATATATACATATATATACATATATATATATATATATATATATACATATATATATATATATATATATATATATATATACATATATATATATATATATACATATATATACATATACATATATATACATATATACATATATATATATATATATATATATATATATAGAGAGAGAGAGAGAGAGAGAGAGAGAGAGAGAAGAGAGAGAGAGAGAGAGAGAGAGAGAAACACATTCACACCCACATTTATGGACAATTTAAGCCTTGGTCCCACCGAATAATAAGCCATGAATAATGAGCCACGCATGGGTGTGTCAACGATCATTTGAAGAATGATCCACATTTTAAGCTGTCACGTATCCGTTACTAAGGTGCCTCTATGTGCCTCTCTGTACCTCACATGTGCCAGGTATCAGCCTGTAGTGAGCCATGGCCGAACTGTCATTTGACCCGTCCAACTTCGAATGACTCGTGTCGCCACATATGACCCACATCAAGTCACATATGATACATGTAGTGCCATGTAACATGACATTGGTGCATGCTTAGGCATGGGTTTGGTCCAAACCTCCAGCCCTCCCACACTTGGTCCCTTTAAAGTGTGGATTTTCAGCATTTTCAGATTTACAGCATCCATTCAAGATGTTGTCACATTTTTTAAACACAGTCCAAAAAAAGACGTTTCTGTAGAGTCCGGCCGGTGTGCGCCGTGCGCCAGGCTGCTGTTCACCTGTGTTACAGAGTCATTAAATGCAGCAGTCCTGCTGGTTCACCCAGCTCTCTGATAAAAAAGACACCACAATGAGGTGGCTGCTTTAATTATATACACTGTGTGAATCACCCCCCCCCCCCCCAAAAAAAAACACAACACAAAACACATCCATGACCAGACCAGCTAGGACTGAACCCCGGGTTCCTGGACAGTCGCCTCTATGCTTCTTCTCGCTGGCTTTATTTCTTCCATGGCTTACAGTCATTTTGACGCTGTGATCCAACTTTTAACTTTGTGTTCAACCGCTAGTGTCAGCAAAATCACTCTTTTGCGCCCTCGCATTCTGTGTAAATGCTCGTCTTGAGTGTGTCATTGTGTCAGCTCGCACACACATCTGATCCATTATAACAAGATGTTAAATCTATCATAAACATACTTTTACAGCTGGTTATGAAGAAGGAATGAACATGCAACTGTTTTACCAAGCTATTACAATATAAACATGACAATTTCTTAGGCTTTTCCAACTTTTAGGCTGTTCCAAATATGTTCTCCACCTCAGAACATGAGACAGAGAGAGAAAGGAAAAACCTCCAAATGTCGTCTGTGATTCCAGAAGCTATTAGAGGTGTTTTCAACATCCAAGCTCTAACAGTAAATGATTAATCCGCTACAAAATAATTATTTTATATGCAGCCTCCGGCGCACAAAGCAGGTGGGACTATCATGCGCAAGGGCTGAGGCTGTCTAAAATAGCCTGTCCTGTCCTTGTAGCTGCCAGGTGCTCAGATAATGGGCTTTTAACAGCCTTGTCCTTACCACAAACATCCCTCTAAAATCCTCATTTGTCCTCATATTACCTCATACACAAACTGCCCACGCTTTTGTTGCTAAATTTTGAACTTCTTGAAATTAGCACCATGCTCAGACATGAGCCTCGATAGCTGAATATTGTGCCTCTAATGCCGCATTCACACTGGATGGCACGCGAGCAATGGTGGAGACAGGTTGCCATGTAATCCCTATGGAAGGATGCGTTGTGCCGCCACAAAAGTCCAAGCCACGCAATGTGACGCGATGGATGCGAATGAAGCGATGCAAATGAAGCACTTTTGAGCGATTGGTGCATTTGTGGTGCAATATCACGTTGCATCGCCAGGCAAGGGATGCGAATTTGTGGCGTCGCATGGCATCTGGTGTGAACGCAGCATAAGAGCCTTTCAGAGCCACTATTCTCCCACAAATGATGAATAACTGGACTTGTATAAAAAAAAAAACATGCTGCGTGGCTCATTATTCATAGTTCATTACTCAGTGGGACCGGGGCTTTAAAGTTTCCAATTCACCCAACCTGTCTTTGGATGTAGGAGGAAGCCGGAGCACCCAGAAAGAACTGACACAGACACAGGGAGAACATGCAAACTCCACGCAGAAAGGGGGGGGAGTGTGGCATCAGTGCTAACCACTAAGCCACCGTGGCACCCTATCCTTCATTAAGATATTCTTTATTATTTGCCTGCCATGCCTTTTGAGTTATGCCATTCCCTTTCCTTATTCATTTACTTGAAAACGGTGTATATAATGCATGTCGTAGAACTCTTGAAAAGTCCCTCCCTTCAACAGCTAATAAATTTCTGTTATCTTGCTGACTTCTTTACCTTTGAAATGCACAGTAATCCTCTATTCTGAGAAAGCAGCGCATGGGCCGGTTTATTAGGTTAAATAAGATCTGCCGTTTAAGATGGCACTAGTCCATGAAGAGTTTTATATGCTAATAACAGAATCTTAAACTCTGACCTCACATGAACAGGAGGCCAATGAAGGGAAGCTGAAACTGGGAAAATATACATAATTTTTCTTCTCCTGGTTAGAACTCTAGAAACAGCATTTTGAACCATTTGAAAGCCTTTCTGCTAGTGGGTGACAAACCAGAAAATAGGAAATTGTAATAATCCATTCTAGCCTAAACTAAGACTTGTTTCTGCATCTGTCATGAACAGAATATACTGGATTTTTTTTTGTCATTTTCCACAAATGAAAGAAAGCGTTCTTTGCAGTGTCTTTAATCCCTTACTGTCCTTTAACTACATGTTACAGATCAACCTGAGATTTAATACTTCATTACTGTGATAAATGACTCCTGCATCCAATGTTAATGTGAAATGATCAAACTGGTGTCTGTGTCTACCAGGACCAATGGCCATCATCTTAGTCTTCCCTGAATTTAAAAGTATGAAACTACAGACCGCCATGCCAGCTTTATCTTCTTAATCTCTCTACTATGATAACCTGATATCCTTTGGACAGCTGAAGTATTTAATCTCATCTACCTTCAAAACCTCGAGCAAAAAAAAAAAGATTCCACTGTCCTCCCTTTCATTCAACCACATGTACTCCATCTTGTATACATACTGACTTTTATTCTCCAGAACATAGCTTCACCTCTCTAGGCCCATCTCAGTCTGCTCTCAACTATTACTATAGATCACAATGTTATCTGCAAACATCAGAGTCACTGAAGGCTCCTATCTAAACTTGTCTGCAAATCTGTTCACCATTGTAAACAAGAAAGGGCTTAGAGCAGATCCTTGATTTAATCCCACCTTCACCTTAAATGTGTCTGCCACTCCACTCACCACTGTCCTTATACATAATCTGCACCACCCACACATACATTTCTGTCACGCTAGAGTTCTTCATTCAATAGCAAGACTCCTTTTTGCCCCACCGGGGTTTTCTCTAAATCCACAATCATAGAATTTTAACTGTATACAGTGGTCCCTCGTTTATCGAAGGAGTTACGTTCTAAAAATAACCTGCGATAGGAGAAATCTGCAAAGTAGTCAGCGTTACTTTTTACAATTATTATAGATGATTTAAGGCTGTAAAACCCCTCACTACACACATTATACACTATTCTCAAACAGGCATTAACATTTTCTCACTTTTCTCTCCTGTGTAAACACTCAAAGTTCAAACCTTAGTAGAAAAAAATAGAATGTTTTCCTATAAATAATTATGATGGCTTTTAGAACTAACAAATTAAATTTTTAACGATCAACCTATGAGGTTGGACATATACGAAATTATTAATAGTAACTCACCAGTATTTCACAGTTCCTTTGACCGCGCCTCTTCGTCATGGCGCCACTCCACTGTTGCGTGTTTTTTACACTGAGTGACACCTCGGTGCAGGTGTCTTCTTCCGAGTGAAGAACACAGTTATGGGTAGTTGTTGGCGCCCTTTTTTCTTCTGAGCGAGAAGATTCTTATAAACAGACACACGCAACAATGCACGTGCTCTCCCTTCGCGGTGAAGCCGACCGGTGCCGTGACCGGCCTGCTTGATGATGACGCAGAACACGATGTGCTGTAAAAAAAAAAAAAGCATGCAAAACTGGACTAAAAAAAATCTGTGAAACTGCGAGGCCGCGAAAGGTGAACCATGTTGGTGGACCACTGTACTTCTAATTCAACACTCTAACAGCGAACACTGCATCTCGAGTGCTTGCTTGCAGATTCACCTTTTTCTCAGCCTTGGTTCCACTACTCTTTCTGTAACTTCATGCTGTAGCTGATCACATTCATGCCTCTGTAGTTACTGCAGCTCTGAACATCATCCTTGTTTTATAAAGTAGTGCAGTGCCTGTAGTAAGTATGTATTCTTATCAAAAAGTGGGAGCTTTGTTGATGATCTTTGTCAAAGTTGGCGCGTGAGATCGTTCTGCTTTGTGATAATAAAGAAAGAAGCGTCTGTGCGTCTGTGGCTCACATATCTCTCAGACTGTTTGTGTATTATTTATTGTTGCTTCTGTATCTCCCCCGTGAACATGTTAGAAATAGGCATTTGTTTAAGGCAGAGAGTGACTCATCTTTGTCGACGATCTTTGTTGAAGCTGACATGAGAACATTCTGCCTTGTGCCAATGATGATGATGACTTCAAAATAAAGGTTTTGAAAATTAATCCCCAAAATTTTCAAAATAAAGGATACACATCATCGTGCCATGCACAAGCTATATCCGAAAACTGAGGCCGATCTGACAAACAGTCAGATACACACACACAGATGCATCTTGCTTTATAGACAGCTCTGTAACAATACAATTCTGTCAGGCATCCTCTTACTCATGAAGTTTGGTGAGATTATTTCGTGTCTCCTAAACGTCTCCGTGCCTCCGCTGGTATGTCATCTTGCTTTGGTGCTTGCTTCACCTTCACTAATCTACCATACTTCCTGATTAACTCTCTCCACATCATCCAGCCTTCTCTCTCTCATTTTTGTCCTGTCTCCTCTGAGTTGTTTGCTCAATGATGATCTGTGATCTGAGGTAACACTTTGCACACTGTGTATTTACAATAACATAAGTGGGTTTAAGAAGTGACTCATTGATTCCTTTATTTGTATTCCTGCGGACTGACTGGGTTAGTCAGAAAGTGTCAGGAAACCTGCGTGACTGTGAGGAAAAGTTTTGCTTCCTGCTTCTATGAGCGTAGTCAGAGGAGGCGGAGTCTTCCTGAGCAGTGGGAGGTGAGGGAGGAGAACATGAGGAGTAGTGACACACTCTCTTTACTGTTCATTTGGCTTTAATACTCAGAAACACACCACAGTCGTACAGTGACACTCGTACCAGCAGAAAGCATCGGGATCAGAGTGACGACCCGCTTTTTCAGTGCAGCACCGATCTCTGGGGCAACCGTCTGGTTTTCCTCTGCTCCATCATCGTGTTTATGATCTTTTTGCCTGACACATGCACATCATGTAAGTAGATTTAATCACTGGTATCTGTGCAGTAGATGCAGGGTGTAGATATGAGCTTGTTGCTCTTTAGGTGTTAGAGTTGTAATTTCTTGAATCTATGATGTCAGCAGTAAAACCAGCATGATGGCTGTATTGAACCTTACAGGACAGTAGAAAACCTTTGACAGGCAGCTATTACTGTCTCTTGCCATGTCTTGCTCTGTGCTTACTTGTCTTTGACATGGAATGTCAAGTCTAAAAATATTGCTTTTGATTATAACATGCAGCAGCTCTTCTTCAGGACTATTTCAGAGCTCTTCACTGTAACTCTGAAAACCTGACACTGTGGATATATTGTAACTTTGACACATCTGATGCTGACAAACAAACAGCGGCATTTATTTCAGAGCATTTTCATGGTTTTATCTGTACATTATATGGCTTGGTTGCTGAAGAGAACAATTAATCATTTAAGTTGAGATTTTCAAATTATGAAAAATTGATGAGGCAAGTTTCTTCCTCATTCTATCCATGAATCTATTATATACCACAGCAATATATTCACTGACACGCAGAGACATGTTGGGTGTTTTGACCGCACTGGAAGAGAAAAGGAAACAGGATCAGGATGTCTCCAGAAACTTTCCAAACTACTCCTTAATCCTTTTATAATTTATTGTCAGTCTGTTATATTACAATAAATATTGTGGGAGGTAGCAGTTCTTGAAGTTACAGAGGTGGGCTTATTCCAGCAATCACTGGGCAAAAGGTAGGGTACACCTTGGAGAGGTCAGTCTATTGCAGGGCCTAATTGTAACAACTTGCTCCAGTAAATTGTATATTTTCTTTCTCATTTAAACAGCCATTGATAATAAAGCAAAGCCTTGGACTGAACATAGACATAGGTTGATGTAAATATATCGTGTTGATTGTATGTGATACATGTGTGTGAAGTTCTTCAGATGAAGGTACTTTAAATAAACTGACACAGTTTGTTAATGATAAACTATTGTAGACTTTAATGGTATATACACAAGGTTGGGTAGGATTACTTTGAAAGAATACATGTGGATTACATGTAAGTATGTACATACATTTGGATTACTTGTAATCTGATTCCTTTTGGATTACATTTCAAAGTAATCCTACCCAACCTTGTACATACATATGGGTTTATTAAAGGTAGTCACAAAAATATCATTGCTAAGTAGAATATCAACAACAGAAAGTTCTGTATTCTTGAGATCGTTAGCTTAACTGAATGATGTAATTTACAACAATATACAAATAATGAATGTTTATGAGTTCAATGGTATGAATATTTCATGAGGTGAAAGCTGGAACATACCATTCAACGAGGCGATGCCGAGTTGAATGGTATGTTCCAGCTTTCGCCGAATTAAATATTCGTTCCATTGAAAGAATGTAAAAACATTCATTATTTGTTTCATATAACGGCTAAAATAGATTATTGTCATTTGACATTTTATTAATTTATAAACAACAGAAAAGGGACTTACATTTTGGTGTTCCATTGCTGCTAAAGTCCAAATTGTGACGTGTAGTCCAGTGATGACGTTGTTTTGTGTGTGTGTGTGTGTGTGTGGGTGTGTCTTACAAGAATTAGCAGCGTCAGTTAGCTCAATCAAATTATGTATCGGTGGAGTTGTTTTCCCCCCCGTGCGCGCGCACACACACACGCACTTGTACCAAAAAAAAAAAGACTGTGTACATCCTCAGTGCAGCGAAAAAAAAATCACGCCAGAAATTAGTCCAGCTTTACTTTCTTTCTTCCTGCTAACAGCCTCCAGACAGCGCAGTGGATTTGTTTTGTGTTTGTGTGTCTTACAAGAATTAGCAGCATCGGTTAGCTCAATTAAATTATGTCTTGTGGAGACGTTGTCCCCCGTGTGTGCGTGCACACACACACAACCGGGTCAGCGCTTGTGCATGCGTGTACTACCAAAAAAAGACTGTGTACATCCTCAGTGGAGCGAAAAAAATAAAACAAATCACACCAGAAATGAGTCCAGCTTTTCATTCCAACTTCCTGCCAACAGCCTCCAGACAGCACAGTGGATTGGTTTTGTGTGTGTGTGTGTGGGCGCAAACACACATGCGTGTGAAGGATCACGTGTGCGCGTGTGCATGATCATGTGTGTGTGCATGTGCATGAATGTGTGTGCAGAGTGCAATGATACCAAACGCATGGAACCAAATTTGCACTCTAAATGGAACCAAGCTGCACTCTAAATGCAATGCAACACAAATGGGATGAATTAATCCATGTCATGCGACATACAAAGCATCAATCAAATGACAAGGATCCACTCAGCCGTGATATAACAGTAAATAATAGGTTCATGTCGCTGACATTAACGAGCGAAGCTCCTCACCATGTCACCATGTCATTTAGGTCTTTCAGACTTTTTCAGTAAAATGGTTCTGGGGAGCATTAGCATGGCTAAGACCCTGGGGGTCTTCACCTCCAGACCCCCCAATCGGGGCCTTCTTGACCTGGAAGTTCATCACCATCTCACCGTGTCATTGAAGCCCCTTTTTTCAGTAAAATGGTTCTGGGGAGCATTAACATGGCTAAAACCTTTCAGCCTCTGGGGTTCCAGCCTCAATCAATGTTTGGTATAATTAGATTAAGCAAATATAATATTTTATTTCTTAGACCTTGGAACAGTGTTGAGAAGATGGCACAAAATCACTTTTGGTAGAAATGATCAAGTGATTGCCTGTACTCCATCCTGAAGTGATAAGATGGAATTTGATATTCATGGCGTTTGTTTTTGGAAAGAATGTCAACCATTTTGAGGATCTGTCATCCCCAGTCGCATGCTGCATTCACAGGTTTTCATAAAGACATATGGGTATAGACCAGTGGTGTCCAAACTATTCCAGAAAGGGCCGAGAGGGTGCAGGTTTTCTTTGCAGCCACTGACTTCAGCAGGTGATTTCAGTGATTAACATCACTTTGAGCAGGTGGGAAGAACTTATCAGTGAAATCACCTGCTGGAGTCAGTGGCTGCAAAGAAAACCTGCACCCTCTCGGCCCTTTCTGGAATAGTTTGGACACCACTGGTATAGACGAATGTAAACACACTTCATAAAGAAAACCCACGTGGGACTGTTTTGTCTTTGCTGTTACTGAGATGGACATATAAAACACAAGTTTGATGTGAGACCAGGGTTACTAAGTTTATCTGAGAGAGTGTGAATATTGCTGATGGCTTATTGTGTTAATTTGTTAGCTTAAACAAACTGAAACTCACACTTTCAGCAGAGCTGAACTCTTTGTGGGAACTGAATGGTAACTAGCGATTAAAAGGTTAACATTAAAACAATGTCTCTTATGTGTATTTTTTCATGGCAATACATCATCAGCGTGTCTTTGTCAATGCCACCAATGAGCCTGAACCACTGAGATGACTGTACAGTGACCACTTTGTGTGTGTGTGTGTGTGTGTGTGTGTGTGTGTGTGTGTGTGTGTGTGTGTGTGTGTGTAAGGTCTCTGTTGCTCCTTCACTGTACTCCTGTATTATTGTTTCCATGTCTGAAATGTCTTCAGTGATGCCTGAAAGGAGGTATTTTTCCTCATTCAGTTTTGTTTCAGCTCCTGTACACATGTTCAGGCAGAGCTTCTCACATAGACAAATGCTAGAGGCAAGAATCATCCATAGGGGTGCCCAAATAAAGGCAGATTTTTTTTTTTTTTTTTGCTTATGCTTTGTTTTTCAAACACTATTTTCACACATTTACTGGGTCATTTAATTGCAAATACTGCAAAATAACCTTCAAAAATACAAAGTTCTTTAAAAAGCGAAATCAACCACTAACATATCCAGTAATGTCGCCACCTAGTGTTCTGGAAGAATGTGATGCATCTGTGATTAAGGTGACTGTATTTTTTGTAATGTCTTTTAAAGACCTACATAAGGTTTTGTTTTTTATAAAAAAAAAAAATAATCAAAGACGAAATCTATACCAATTCTGTGTAAGTGTGTGAACACACTTACACAGAAATGCAACACTGCAACATTGCAGCGGAAACACTTGAAAGTTCAGCCAGCAATAGGGAAGCGTGGAGGGAAGCATCTCAAGCGGGCCTGACGTATTTTCATGGCGAGTGGCTGCGTGTGGAGGAGGAGGGTCGGAGCAGACGACACGAGGCCTTGCTCAAACCAAAGGCCGGCCCATGCTGTCCGACATGCGGCAGACAGTGTGCCTCGGATTTTGGACTTCGAAGCCATGCCCGAGTTCATACATCAAAGACAAAGACTAAGAAACAGTAACATGAACGTCGTTGTCGAAATCGACGGACTACACAAGGTATGAACACAGTAAATGGTGATTAATGAACTGCGATGGGGGCGTTGAATCGAAATGTTGCATAGGGTATCAAATTGGTCAGGACCAAGCTCTGTGTTGGTTCAGAATTCCATTATGATTTGGTGGGCACATGCAACTCATCCACATGTGATTCCTGTGGCTGCATAAAGAGGGAACCAATGATTTGCACACACAGGCACGCATGCACACACAAATTTAATCTCTCAGCCTAAGAACATCAGTTTGTGGTGTTTTAATACAATAATAATAATAAAAAAAAAAAAAAAAAAAGAAAGAAAAGAAAAAAATCAGCTGAGTTATTTCACTGCAAGTCTCAGCAGCAATGAAAGCAGAAAGAACTGTCAGTGTCTGTTGGTTAATGGATTCAGAAAAGTTTTTTCTCTGTCATTTTTGAAAGACTGGATTGATGGGGTGGAGGTGTGTGTGTGTGTGTGTGTGTGTGTGTGTGTGTGTGTGTGTGTGTGTGTGTGTGTAGGGGAGCATTTTGTGAGAAGAAGCAATATTAAGGAAAACACAAGTAAAAATTTGATTTTGAAAGGTCCAGTGTGTTGGATTTAGGGGTGTTTAGTAGCAGGAATGGAAGTTTAGAATGAGCCCTTCAAATCGACCTGAGTGGAGCCTCTCATGGAGGTCACCATTTTGCATCACCATGTTGATACAGGATCCCAAAAAGGACAAACTTAAGGTACCTTGACCCTTGCATGAATTTGATGTGCGCACTGCCACACAATTCGTCCTGCCAGTGTGACCCACTGTGTTCTGCTGGATGCTGCGCTTTGTGCCGCTGGACGCTGCGTTATATAAAATAATTATTTTGTAGCGGATTAATCATTTGTTCTCACAGTTTGTCTGATGAAAACACCTCTAATCGCTCCGGAATCACAGAGGAATTTTCTACAGCTGCAGCTGTTCTCGTGCGCTTCATGACTTGCATTTGGAATTGTTTCAAAGGTAATTATTTGTACAACCCCAATTCCAATGAAATAAAAACAGAATACAATGATTTGCATATCCTCTTCGACCTATATTCAATTGAATACACCACAAAGACAAGATATATAATTTTCAAATTGATAAACTTTATTGTTTTTGTGTAAATATTTGCTAATTTTGAAATGGATGCCTGCAACACATTTCATAAAAGCTGGGACAGTGGTATGTTTACCATGGTTTACCACCAGTGTCAGCAGAGCAAATTATTTAGACTGTTCCTTTATTATTTAACACCCATGGAACAAAAAATTTAAAAAGTAGCAAGTCTTTTGTCTTCGCCGCTCCGAGGTCTGTGGCACAATATTCTGTTGGTTTTGCGGTGTGAGTCACTTTGATTGTTGTGGACACTCAGAAGCTTGTAATCCTGCTAGAACTTCTCTGCACGTTTCCACGGGGTTTGGAGGTTTCCAGCCCTGCTTCAAATTTTATCTCTGCAATTTGCCGTGCTGTGGTATCCTGGTTCGCAGATGTAGAATTTTTCTTTTCTCCTCAAGTATTCGAATCCTGGCTGAACCTCCTCATCCGTTCATGTCGGCTTTTCTCCCCATTGAGGATATATTGCTCATTTCGGTTTGTTTTCACTTTCACAAATGTGCTGTTGTCGCCTTCCCGTGCTTGAGTTTGACCAACCAGCATTGAGCCATGCCGGTGGGACTTCAGGTCTAGTCAGAAGTACATACCTTGACCCTGAATAAAGGTCCCACAAACTCACTTTTCAGGGCGGTCCCTACGGTCCCTACGGACAGAGCATCCTGCTCCCTGCTGCTCCGCCTCCACAGCGTCTCCTCTCTGGCAAAGCAAAGTCCACTTAGGATGCAACAGAACCAGAACTCTGTGCCACATTTCTCTGTGGCTCATCCAGTGAAATAAAAGGCATTTGAAAGCGGACAGACAGGGTGGAACAACAGGTTTGAATCTCACTGGAGAGGACAGGAGCTCCGTTTACATTTCTAGCTGAAGTGACTTGAATCTGACCTTTTTTTGTGTGCCTGCAAGAGTGTGTTATCCAATTTTTACAATAATTTTCCAGCAGCTGGATACTCTCTTTTCGTTGTCATGTCATGTTGAGAAAAATATGCACTTTAATAAAAGAGCTAATCATTCCGTCCTGAAAGACTGATTAATAAAGTGTCTAATGACAGACATTTAGCATGTAAGGGCATGTTTATTCAAATTTGCAATTCATGGATGTTTTGTATAAGAGTTATATTGTAGTCTGCGGTCTTTTGATGTCAATTTCAATTGAAATTTCAGAGGCACTTCTAAAATATTAAAAATAATAGTAAAATAATAAAAAATTGCTGTTTGTGCAAAATTTTGTGTTTTTTTGGGGGTGGGGAGCGCTCAGAGGGGGTCTCGCCTGGGGAGTAATTGAGTGTAGAACCGCCACTGCTTTTAGATGTAGCATGTTTTGGATCACAGTTTTACAAAGTGGTGTTTGGATATTCTGTTTGAATGATGTGGAAAATGTTTGAAGTTTGGCTCCACTGTGAGGTTTAGTTTTCCTGAGGGGGAACTGGGCCACCTGCTCTCCACTGATTACACAGTCAGAACTTTCTCTCATCCACACACACACGAGGCAGGATTTGATTAGACCCTTCCTCTGGTGTTTGGGTGAAGGTGCATGTGGGGTTACTTGGGGCCGCAGACAGTGATGGGCGGAGGAGGTGGACTCACAAAGACGGAGTTATATGCTGTCATAACTGACTGCTCATGGCTCAGTGAGTGTTTTTGCAGTTGAACAGGCACACAAGAGTTGCATAACTCTGTAAGTCCAGACACTTCAGTCATGCAGGTCAGTCAAGCTCTGCACTCAGCTGTGAGCTGTTTTAGGTAGAATACAAACCCCGTAGGATAGCTGCAGAGCGGTGTGTGATGAAGACAGGGTGTTACGGTTAAACTCCTGTGAGGGCTGTCGCTCTGGTGGTTTTCCTTTATGAAATATTATCTTTGGAGCTCCGTAAATCAGCCATGGGGCGGAGTGGCTGATTTCTTTTAAAGGTACCCAGTCCATTTCTAGGTTCAGTAAATACACATGGAATGCAGTGTTTTCTTCCTGAAATATAAAGATATCTGTCAAGATGTTGTTCTGACACCATTTGCTCACTCCTGTGCACGAGTGGAAAACACATTGCAACATCAACGTAAACATTCCGCCTAACTAGTGGTGGTACACGGTACTAGTCTAAAGCTCGACAGTGACACAGATGACACGAACAGAGGAAAAGTAGTAAATGTGATCAAATTTAAACATTTATTTATGATTCATGGCATACGATGTGATTTGCAATAAAAAGTAAAATTGAATCTAAGGGCCCTGTCCCACTGGACATTTGCGAATGGATTGCGCATAAAATTGGCTAATATTCGCTTAACATCTGCAATATGTGTGAAACATGCTTGTATGAGTCGGCCGACACCCGCACATGTCCGTAATTATCTGCAGAGGCACGTTTTTCCGTTGCCAGGATTTTTGAGCTGCAAAAAATTTTGGCTGTGGATGACATCCGCCTGACATACTCCATACATATTCAATACATACACAATACATACTCAATCTATGTGCTGTATATTCACCGTCATCTGCTGATATCTGCAACTGACAGGGATTTGCGGCTTGGCAGCGGACTGGGACAGTGTGTGCCCATCATGTTCACATCATGGACTAAAATAAGTTGTAGCAACTGCATAAAGATTGGCCATGAATAAAGCGTTTGTATTACATCTGCTTTGCATCTGATTTGCGTCGGATGCAAATCAGATGCAAATCAGATGTGCTGTGTTCACAGCTGGACGCCGTTCTTTGTTCTACCAACTGCCACGCGCTCTGCGGTGGACGCTGCGTATATAAAATAATTATTTTGTGGCGGATTAATCATTTTATTCTGCAAATTGGCTGTTGAAAACGGCTCTAATCACCTCCTGCATCACAGAGGAAGCTGCAGCTGGGCCGTTCACGTGCGCACACACGCGAACGGCTAACAAGCTGCAGAAAGCATTTTGCGCCATCTAAAAAGGTAATTATTTGACTTGTTTACATTATCAAGGCTTGATAAAACAGTTGCGTGTTTTTTCCTTCTTGTCTGCAGCTGTTACAGTATTTATTCCTATGTTTATAACAGATTTAACTTCTTGTTATAATTGTTCAGACAAGCTGCACTCTGGTGCAATCCGCTGACGTCACCACTCGCCCTGTTCACTGCTTCTTTACTCCAATCAACTTGTCCAAGTCCAGCACTTGCTCCAGAGGCTGTATTGTTGGTGTGAATAGTGATGCTGAAAGGCCCAAGTGCGCTTCTTTTATGACCGCAATGCAGATGCCGTGCACGTGCAACACGTGCATGATGCATTCATAATACACCCATAATACTGCCATGATAATCGCAATGCGTCGGAACCGTTTCCTCACTACATGCATTATATAACCGTGATTGTTCATCATATATTCGCTATACATTATTAATATATCCGTAATTCATACTGGGACATTTGTCATTTTTGGCCATTTTTGTTGCAGAGACAACAAATGCCCGTAATTTGTTTACTCAATTCATGCGCAATTAATCCTCTCCCCAGTGGGACCGGGCCCTAAGATGTGTTATATTTTATGAGACAAAAGAAATAACTGGAAACATGTCAGTTGTAAAAGTTTAAATTACAATACAGTTAATTTATTGACATGGGTGGAACAACCATTTCAGAGGCAATGACATTTTTTGGGGGGGTGGGGGGGTTTGAATTAATTCATCCATGCAAGCAAAACTGGAATAAAAAAATCTGTTCACCTTCGTTAGCATGATCATTCATTATTGTTGCCATTTTCTTGCTCAGCAAAGCCTACGAAAAAATACACACAGTAACAGCACAATATAAGAATTGTTCTTAAGCCTGCAAAAAATCACAACTAATAAATTAAATGAATGCCCAAATTAAGTTGTGTACTCATGCTTCCATTACCTTGGCAGCAGATTTTTTATAGAGCTTCCAATCTGTGTTTTCATCCGCAGATGTCCTTCTTGGTTAAACGTTTTTGCACTTGTGCAAAATCGTACGAGGGGATATCAAAAAGTTTTGAGCCTCAAACAGAAAGAGCAAGATATTTAGATTTATAATGTTTTATTTTTCAACATAGTCCCCTTCCACCTCCATACACTTGTTCCATCTAGTTTGCCAGTCATTGATACCCGATTGGTAGAAGTCAAAATCTTGGTCCCCTAACAAGCCCTCCACTGCAGCAGTCAGCTCATCGTCATCCTCAAATCTCTGGCCCCAAAGGTATTTTTTCAGCCCGGGAAAAAGGTGGAAGTCACTAGGGGCTAGGTCTGGAGAATAGGGTGGCTGAGGAAGAAATTCATAGCCACACTTGTGCATAGCGTCCATGGCAACCCGGCTGGTGTGGACTGATGCGTTGTCCTGGTGAAGCAGAATGTCAAGACTGACACTAGAGGGTATGTCTCTTCCACACAGTGTTATGACTCAGCAACTGAAGTGAGCAATATGATCCTATATGAAATACGTAACTAAGGCATTGATGTAGAGCCAGCCCAGTCTCACGTGTTTTTTTTTTCGTGCTCCCGTCACAAAAATTTGAATCATTGTGATGGGAGCACGTTTTTTTTAAACTGACTATTACTAACCCTAGTCCTTCCCCCAACCCTAACCATAATCACCAGACCCCCCCGCTTCACTTTTAATTTCGTGCAGCCATCATGGAATGAATTAGAATGAATTCATGATAAAAATTAGGTGCTTTTGGTGACAATATCACAAATCAATAGATTAATGTATATTTCGTGCTGCTGAATCACGACATGCCATGACACTGGGTTGTGTAGATCAGGTGTGATGCTCTGTAGTATCCGACTGGGAAAAATGTGCGAGGCTCAAAACCTTTTGACATCCCCTTGTACCTCCGCCCTGTTATTATAAACAGGCACACTTGGATTGTATTAGCTAACACAGAGAACCAAAACAGAATCGAACACTGGTTCTATTCTGTTTTGGTTCTCTGTGCAAAGAGATACTAAGTTCACAAGTCAGAGTGGTTTCACTGAGGAATGTTTATATTAAGCCAAAAAGAACTGATAACGGGAGAAAATACACATAGTAGGTGGATGTGGGGCCTTTAAGCCTGTTTAGAAGAAGTAAATGATGTTGGCATGTCCTGGTGGGGTGATGAGTGAGGATTTGTGCTCCACATTTCTAACATGATTGAATTGAACTCGGGCAGCACGGTGGCTTAGCAGTTAGCACTGTTGCCTCACAGCGAGAAGGTCTTGGGTTCAATTCCCGCCTGTGGTCTTTCTGTGTGGAGTTTGCATGTTCTCCCCATGTTTGTGTGGGTTTCCTCCGGGTTCCTCCGGGTGCTCCGGTTTCCTCCCACATCCAAAGACATGCGGGTTAGGTGGATTGGAATCTTTAAATTGTCCGTAGGTGTGCGAGTGGTTGTGAATGTGTTTGTTTGTCTGTTTGTGGCCCTGTGACAGACTGGTGTCCTGTCCTGGGTGTACCCCACCTCGCGCTCTATGACTGCTGGGATAGGCTCCAGCCCCCCGCGACCCTTAATTGGACTAAGTGGTTGAGGATGTGTGTGTGTGTGTGTGTGTGTGTGTGTGTGTGTGTGTGTGTGTGTGTGTGTGTGTGTGTGTGCGTGCGTGTGTGTGTATGAATTGAACTCAGATTACAGCCTATTACATCATGACACAGTTAGTTCACATGACACCCAAAAAGTTCCCTGGCTGCGTTAAGGTTGGTCAAATCTTTCAAATATAATATAATAAAATAGAGCCTTTATTGTCATTGTACATACATACAGTGAAATTTGTCCTCTGCATTTAACCCATCTTAATTATAGTTAGACACAATCCAACCGCTAGGAGCAGCGGGAAGCCACAGTCTGGTGCCGGGGACCAACTCCAGATATAGAGACTATGCCTTGGTCAGAGAAAGGAACAGACCCTAAACAAGCAAAACCCACGCAGGCACGGGAAGAACATACCATCTCCACACAGAAAGGGTGGGAATCGATTCCATGACCTTCTTGCTGTGAGGCACCAGTGCTAACCACTAATCCACCGTGCCGTACCGTGCCATAGCATAGTTTTCCTATGCTGTGTAAAATACGGAATACACAGGACCAATATTTCAGAAAGGTATATCTTCAAGCACTTTTTTGCACCTGGCCCTATCCCATTTGGGGTTCTGAGAACTGATGCGCTACATGACCAAAATGTCATAGCTGACTTTCCCTTAAAGTACAAGTGATATGCCTCTAATGAGTCTGACCAAGTGAACCTTCATTTGACACAAACTCAATCCGGCGAGAAACAAAGATTCTCTGAAGACACCTAATACCAATGACATCCAGTCGCCACCTTAAATAAGTGGTTTGCATCCAAGTCTTATCGCCATGCCAAGACCAAGGCCAAGACTTTTTTTCCTGCAAAGGAATCAGCTTTACTGAGCACCTGTGTCCAGTTACCTCATGATTCCATAAGCCATTCCCAGGGATCTCTTGATCTCAAATGTTGAGGACCCAGTGACATGAATGTCTGAACATGTTCAACACTTTCACCGGTGCCTACAGATACATTTCTAATGGCAAAGTCCAGGAAGTCATTGTAAGTCTGGAGCTTAGTCTTGATGCGAGACAATTGCAAACACAGTCATCCCGTATTTAACCATGACTATACGAATCAGAGTATGTAACTCTAACTTGTAATAAATATGGAAAAACAATGACCCATGTAACTGAAAGGTGTATAGTGCAGCCCCATTAACAGAGAGTGCACGCTGCTAGGTTTCCTTGTTGTTAGCTCATGGTTAGCAGTTAGCAGTCAAAACCCCTGTAGCAACATTAATCATTTATTTTGTCAACCCTTTAAGAGTTCAGTGGGTCCAGTGCTTCCTAGGTTTTACAACAAAATGGCAGTGTCAATATCTGTGGAAAGCTTACGGTGCATACGGAAAGTATTCACTGCGCTTCATGTTTTTCACATTTTGTCATGTTACAGTCTTATTCCAAAATGGAGTAAATTAATTTTTTTACCCTCAAAATTATACTCAACACCTCATAATGACAACACAGAAAAAGTTTTATTTGAAATTTTTGCAAATTTATTAAAAATAAAAAAGTAAGAAATCACATATATGTAAGTATTCACACCTTTAAATAATACTTTTTTGATGCACCTTTGGCAGCAATTACAGGCTCAAGTCTTTTTGAATATGATGTCACAAGCTTGGCACACCTATCTTTGGGCAATTTTGCCCATTCCTCTTTGCAACACCTCTCAATTTCCATCAGGGTGGATGGAGAGCATTCATTTTCAGATCTCAGCGAGATTTTCAGATCTCTCCAGAGATGTTCAATTGGATTCAGGTCTGAGCTCTGGCTGGGCCATTCAAGGACATTCAAAGTTGTCCTGAAGCCACTCCTATGATATCTTGGCTGTGTACTTTGGGTCATTGTCCTGCTGAAAGATGAACCGTCGCCCCAGTCTAACGTCAAGAGCGCTCTGGAGCAGGTTTTCATCCAGGATATCTCTGTACATTGCTGCATTCATCTTTCCCTCAATCCTGACTAGTGTCCCAGTTCCTGCCGCTAAAAAACATCCCCACAGCATGATGCTGTCACCACCATGCTTCACTGTAGGGATGGCGCCTGCATGGTTTCCTCCAAACATGATGCCTGGCATTCACACCAAAGAGTTCAATCTTTGTCTCATCAGATCAGAGAATTTTGCTTCTCATGATCTTAAGAGTCCTTCAGCTGCCTTTTGGCAAACTCCAGGCTGCCATGTGCCTTTTACTAAGGAGTGGCTTCCATCTGGCCAATCTACCATTCAGGCCTGATTGGTGTTCTCCGATTAAGCTGTAGCAACATCTCAAGTATGATCAGTTGAAACAGAATGTACCTGAGCTCAATTTTGAGCTTCATGGCCGTGCCTTGTTCCATCGCCTGCCACACGCTCTATGCTGGATGCTGCGTATATAAAATAATTACTTCAGAGCGGATTAAGCATTTTCTCTGCAAGTTGTCTGTTGAAAATTGCTCTAATCGCTTCCTGAATCACAGAGGACTGCTCCGCTGTTTGTTGCCGGAGCTCTTCACGCGTGAATGAGCTGGAGAAAGCATTTGGAACCATCTAAAAAGGTAATTATTTGTCTTGTTTACATTGTCATGGCTTGGTAAAACAGTTGCATGTTCTTTCCTTCTTGTAAACAGTTGTTAAAGTATGTTTATGATAGATTTAACATCTCGTTATAATCGTTCCGATGAGCTGCGATCCGCTGACGCAACCATTCGTTCTGTTCACTTATTCTTTACTCCACTTGATGAGTTACACGTCATGTTGGCGAGCAGTTTGCACCACGTAGCACGACATTTATGCGTGAAGGATTTTGTGAACATTTCAAAATTCAATTGCATGCTCCAGCACCCCTCTCACGTTCAGTCTGCACCCGTTAGTGACACGTTTGCTCTCCTGCACGACACAGGTTGTGCAAGTGCGTGAATCAAAGTCATCCACATGTCAGTGCACCTTTACTCTAGTTACGGTCACGGGAGTGGGGGGGGAGCTGGAGTCTGTCTCAGCAGTGAAAGGGCATGAGGCGCGGTACACCCTGGACAGGACGTCAAACATATTCACACCTGCACGCACTACAGTCAATTTCAAGTTTTCAATTCACCTAACATGCATGTTTCTGGATGTGGGAGGAAGCCGGAGCACCTGGAGGGAGCCCACGCAAACACGGGGAGAACATGCAAACTCCACACAGAAAGATCCCAGGTGGGAAATGAGACCACAGCTTTCTTGCTGTGAGGCAACAGTGTTTACCACTAAACCAACGTGCTGCCTGAAATAGAGCACAAAAGCACAAAATAGTCTCTGAACAAAAGTATAGCAGTGTCTCTTTTTGATAACAGCATTTCTGCAAGAGCTTTAAATTCTAAATTCATTCTCTATAATTTGACAGTAGATTAGAAGAAGGAATTGATTGATGGCCCAGCAAAAAACCAGAACCTGAAAAAAGTTCACACCTGTCTGCCAGCCCTTCGTACGTGACAAGAGTGAGTGATGTAACATTACACCTGAAGGAGGCATTACAATTAGAAAATACAAAGTAAGAGGTCGGATATAGATAGATCAATAGATCAATGTTAGAGTCACAGACATTGAGGTCACGGTTGTGGGTTGTGGGGGCTTTGTATTTCTTGATACATTGTAAGGATGTTTTTACAAAAACAGCCTGACAACACTTCTGTGGGTGCACATTGTTTACGCGCACCTGTGACATATGGATTAATGTGTATGCAGTGTTAGTTTCCAACATTAAAAAATGTACTGTGTGTTTGTCAGAGGACAGAAAGCATTCTATTGTTACCTTGTTGATGCTTTGTATATAATGTGCAGTCAGTGCCGGCTGTGACAAGGCCACTGTGATATGACCGGCTGACTGACGTCACCAGACACACACACTTGACTGAGTCTTGTAGCTGTCCCTCTGTGTTTAGTGCTCCATATTCCCATTAATCTGAGCTCTGACAGCTTTGTTGTGTTTTTAGGATGGGTTTTTTTGTGAGTACTGTATTTTTCCTTTTTTTTTTTTTTTTAGAAAAGATTTTCCGAAGACCAAATCTTCATTTTAAGAAATTGCTTTTATTTAAAATAATGCAAAGAAAAACAAAATTTATGGTGAGTCATTTTTCAGCTATGTACTGACACACTTAAGGCGCTTTTCTTCTTCACAAAAGTAGCACTACTCTACACTACTCGGCTCGACTCTACTCGGTATTTTGCTTTTCCACTATGGTTAGTACCTGGTACCGGGTGCTTTTTTAGTACCTGCTCAGAAGCGGTTCCAAGCGAGCCGAGCCGATACTAAAATGTGACGTCAACAGGCTGCTGGCCACTGATTGATCAGAGAATGTCGTCACTGGATGAGTCATGAGTGCGCCGTCCGAGAGGAAAATCAAAACCCGCCATTTTTAAATAGTCACAGCGGCGTTACAGCGACCGTCCTTTTCTTTCCTTTCACGGCGAGTTTTTTTTTTTTTTTTTTTTACTCGCACAAAACCACACCGTGGTCTGTGGATGATTTACAGACGTTTGTGTTTGGTGGCGGAGGAGAGAATACAGAGAGGTGGATGAAGTGATCCGAAATGAGAAAATCTCCCAGTCTTTGGCTGCGCCCGGCTCATCGGACATTACAGCAACGCAGAGAGCAGCTGAAAAAGTTTAAAAGTGAACACAGGACCACAACGCCCGGAGTAGGTCGGACCGTAAGGGCTGGAAATGGTTCGAACGCAGGAACGCTGTTTATGGACACCGAATGGCGAACACCCAGAGGCAGGATGACCGCGACTGGGCTTTGTTAGAAGTGACGGATGGTAAGTGTTTTTGTGACTGTCTGTAGTCTGCTTGAAAGCACCGTTTAACGTTACTTATCCCATTGGTGGGAAGCACACTTTAACAAACGAAGATTGTGAGTCTAACCTTGTGTTAAAGTAACATCGTTGTCTCATGTACGCGGACACAGTGAGCTAGCTGACTGCTAACTAGCGAGCTAGCTAACTCCGTGCTCCGCTTTAAAGAATTAACTTCTGACAGAAAAACACCTCAAGTCAGCAAGACAACAAACATGTACATTTGACTCATTTAGTGCCATTACGGTGATGTGTGTTTTTTTGACATGTCGCCATTTTGTGTTTTTGTTGAAGAATCCAGTTCCATAAGCGAGGAGGGTTCAAACACCAGCTTCAACATCTGTATCAAAGTCCAGCACCACACAGGAACGTGTCATCACTGGTAAGAATAACGTGTCTCACATCATGTAACTTTCCCAAATACCATATATACAGGGTGACCCCCCCACCCCCACAAAAAACAAAAACCAGGAACCCATAAATATTGTAATAAATCCCACAAAGGTCCAACAAATTTTGCTGGACCTTCCGAAAGTTTCAGTTATCTTGGTCGCTTTGCATAAAAGTCATGTTCTTTCAAAATGATGTGTTGTGTGGGCCGCTGAAGAGGAGGTACTGCTGGCCCACCACCACCAGAGGGCGCCCTGCTTGGAGTGCGGGCTCCAAGCACGAGAGGGCGCCAGACCCAGAAGAAGTGACAGCTGTCACTCATCCTCTGCACCAGCTGTCACTCGTTATCATCACTACCATAAAAGCCGGACTGCAACTCCACCTCCCCGCCGAGAAATCGACTACCAGTACCAAGGTAATTTCTCTGCTGACTAACACTGTGTGTGTGTAATAACTTGAACCTCTATTGCAGCCGTTTTCCTGGAGTGTTGCCTTATCTGGAGGATTGGCGTTTGGTGTGACAGCGACGGCTTCGCCTCACACCCCATCTCAGATAAGTGGTTGACCAGGAGCTGCACGAGTGTGTGTGATTTGGAGGTGGAGGTGCTCCCTCCCAACTGTGTTTGGACTGTAAATTACTGAGTGTGCGGACTCACACTCATACATCATCTTTCTGTTTTCTGCCAGCAGTACCAGGGTCGACAGCCGAAGACAGAGGCCACCTGGGGACTCGGGACTTGGCGGCTCCGGTGTTCTTCAGACCGTTGGTGGTGGAGGCCGTGTGGGACGCGGCTTCTCTCTCGTCGGGCGTCTTCTATCTTCGAGCCTGCCCACACGTCACCTGGTGTTTATTGACTGTGAAAATTACGACACATTTCGTTGTGTATTATCACAACATTAAATTGTTACCTTTTGGCTTACTCATTGTCCGTTCATTTGCGCCCCCTGTTGTGGGTCCGTGCTACGACACCTTCCCAACATGATGCTCCAAATGGTCTGATTTGTTGGAGGATAATTTTGAAAGAACATCATTTTTAAGCAAAGTGACCAAGATAACTGAAACTCTGGGGAATGATCATACAAAGACTGAAGGTTTTTTTTTTTTTTTTTTTTTTACTTGCTTTCCCATTTCTACCTTCATTATTGTCCAGGAAAGAGATAAAGGAAGCCTATTCCAGCAGGAGAATCTGACCATCTTGAGTGACGTTGAGGCTGAAGCTGAACTGGGTTCAGTGTGATCGACACATCCAACTGATCCTTGAGGAAGCAACGGTGGTGGAAGCTGCATTTAATCAGGCATATCTTGGCATGCTGGGTGACCTTGTGCACGCGATGCGTGACCGGGGCATGTGACCTGCGCCCCCAACCCAGACTACAGACACATGAAACTTTTGTATAGTTTGTGTTGCGCTTTTTTTTTTCTTTTTTGTATTTGCTCTTTTTTTGTTGCAGTAAACAATTTGACTCATGTGACTGTACCATAATTTGTCATTTCATGCTGAGTCAACAGTAAAAAACATTTTGTCATTGATGTTTTGGTGCAATGAAGGTTCATTTTTAAGAATTTTTAATTTGGGTTTTAGCCTCTCCAGAAGACACTGCGCACTACACCTGGCTGAATCTTTACACAGATGCTGGAATAATCATGTCTAAACTGAGATTTTACCAAATGGTATTTAACATAAAAAGGTTTAGGCACTTCAGTGAAGGCACCATTACATCAAGGAATTTTGAACAACCAGTTTTACTGTCTGTTTACTTCAATTTGCATTTATGACCCCATTAAATGTAAAACTTATTTTACTACTGGATTATGCTTAAACAGCTTTTCAAACTGTTAGCCTTTAAATCAGTAAACCTTGGTAACTTTTACAAATCAAACTTACACAAAAGTGGAGACATTTTAGCAAAAAGTACAAAAATGTATTCAAAATTCATAGTGAAACATAACATGTATAACATGATGATGATGATGACAAAGGTGTCCCATTCTGTGGCATGAACCTCTGCAGCGGTGACTCTGAGAAAACCATCTGAAACACACACATACGAGGTCTGTCCATAAAGTAACGGTCCTTTTAATTTTTTTCAAAAACTATATGGATTTCATTCATATGTTTTTACGTCAGACATGCTTGAACCCTCGTGCGCATGCGTGAGTTTTTCCACGCCTGTCGGTGACGTCATTCGCCTGTGAGCACTCCTTGTGGGAGGAGTCGTCCAGCCCCTCGTCGGAATTCCTTTGTCTGAGAAGTTGCTGAGAGACTGGCGCTTTGTTTGATCAAAATTTTTTCTAAACCTGTGAGACACATCGAAGTGGACACGGTTCGAAAAATTAAGCTGGTTTTCAGTGAAACTTTTAACGGCTGATGAGAGATTTTGAGGTGATACTGTCGCTTTAAGGACTTCCCACGGAGCGAGACGTCGCGCAGCGCTCTCAGGCGGCGTCATCAGCCTGTTTCAAGCTGAAAACCTCCACATTTCAGGCTCTATTGATCCAGGACGTCGTGAGAGAACAGAGAAGTTTCAGAAGAAGTCGGTTTCAGCATTTTATCCGGATATTCCACTGTTAAAGGAGATTTTTTTAATGAAAGACGTGCGGACGGGTCCGCGCATCGGCTCGCAGCCGCTGCGACGCTCCACCACAGGAAAAACACCTCTGTTGGAAGCCTTAAGGACAAGTTGGAACATGTCCAGCTGTTAAATAATTTCTCATATACTCACTCCACTGAAAGCCATCAAAAGCCGCCTGGATTTTACAAATGGTTATCAACACGGAGGTGTTTTTCCTGTGCCGCCGCTCCGCGCCGGCTGCGTCCCGACGCGCGGACCCGTCCGCACGTCTTTCATTAAAAAAATCTCCTTTAACAGTGGAATATCCGGATAAAATGCTGAAACCAACTTCTTCTGAAACTTCTCTGTTCTCTCACGACGTCCTGGATCAATAGAGCCTGAAATGTGGAGTTTTTCAGCTTGAAACAGGCTGATGATGGCGCCTGAGAGCGCAGCGCGACGTCTCGCACCGTGGGAAGTCCTTAAAGCGACAGTGTCACCTCAAAATCTCTCATCAGCCGTTAAAATTTTCACTGAAAACTAGCTTAATTTTTCGAACCGTGTCCACTTCGATGTGTCTCACAGGTTTAGAAAAAATTTTGATCAAACAAAGCGCCAGTCTCTCAGCAACTTCTCAGACAAAGGAATTCCGACGAGGGGCTGGACGACTCCTCCCACAAGGAGTGCTCACAGGCGAATGACGTCACCGACAGGCGTGGAAAAACTCACACATGCGCACGAGGGTTCAAGCATGTCTGACGTAAAAACATATGAATGAAATCCATATAGTTTTTGAAAAAAATAAAAAGGACCTATACTTTATGGACAGCCCTCGTACAGCATACATATTTTAATTAGTGCTGTCAGGTTATTAAAAAAATAATGTGATTACAGGGTTTGTGATTAATCTAAATGAATCATTTAATTGCAGGTATATTTAAAAAAAACTCAGATCTGTGTGTGTTTGGGGCACTTAATAATCAGGTAAAAAAGGATCAGGGTTATTTTTGTTACATATCAAGGAGGTATTAAACAAGCTGTAAATTGATCTTAAATTGGGAGAACTGTAAGTGTAATTTGGATGGGTTAAATGCAGACAAATTTCATTGTATTTATGTGTACAATGACAATAAAAGGCTGTATTATAAAGAATGTCTATAAAAACAGAATTGTGGGAGTTTGGAGGCTGATTCTTTCTGCACAATATGACTCCTTTAATAATTATCTTAATAGATTTCATATTTTAAATTTGTCCATTGAACATTAAAATCTGGATGAAAAACAAACGTTTTTAATGTTCGAGTTCAGTGACGACGTTAATTAACGGTCATTAAAACCGAATTAACATTTTGTGCGTGAACGTCAGTAAACACACAAACTCCCACATTTGAGATTTAACAATAACTTATCAAAGCGAGTTGCTTTGGTAAAAAAAAAGTACTGACATTAACACGTTTATTGCTCTCAGAAACACGTCTTTATTTACAGACCAAGTTACTGATGTCAAAACAAAACGGAGCAAAGTGTGACTGAAGGCCTGATAGGTATTGTAATTAATCTAAACTAACGCGTTATTTTGACAGCCACAATTTTAATAGTTAATAGCGACAGCCTGCAGTTATTACTTATTTACGAGCTACTTAGGAAGCTAACAATTAGCTTACTGTCATGCTTTGCCTCTTCATCTCTAGCAGCTTGTATCTTCTCGTCTTCATCTTCATATTGTTGTATGAATTCTCAGAGTCTATACTTCTCAAGCGTGTTTTGTCTCGCCGCCAACAACTTTCTCTTAAAAACTTACAGAGCAGTAAACACACAGAATCCTCCATTGTTTGTTTATGTCGCGTATAAAATGACATCACCGTAGTTTGCTCTGCTGACCCCGCCCACATTGAAGAGGTACTGTTTGCAGTAGAAAAGGACGCGCTTGGAACCAAACTGAGTAGAGCCGAGTAGAGTAGAGCCGAGTAGTGCTGGAGCTTTGTAGTAGAAAGGCGCCTTTACTTGTCTGTGTTTTAGAAGCAGCACATATTTTTTTTAGATGGGCTTTCTGTGCTTGCTGTCTTCTAACATTAGCTTTTGTCACACTGTATTTCATGGTTGCTTGAGAGTTGTTTGACGACTGCTGCATACCTTCTCTTCAGATACCGGTTAACTTGCTGGCTTTACAGCCACGCTGATTTTCTGGACCAGTACTGTGTTTCGCTGTCATGCAGCCTTGTAAGCTCATTAAATGGGCAGATCTTTCACCAAGGAGCTGCTATTTGGTTCCACCTATTGTTACAGACATATATAACATATAAAAGTGTAGATTCTGAATATAAGAATACCATGTTTTCTTGAGTTGTATTTCTAAGAAAAACAAAACCCTGTTAATTCAGAAACATACAGTATAATAATCATTCAAAACTCTGGGCTTCACTTGTTGCTATATTTGCACCATCAGTCAACCAGTAACAAAGTGTTAGAATATGCTGTTCTCAGTCTGAGGCTTCCCCTATAATTTGGCTTATGCAGACTGGTCGGTAGATGTCTAAAGTCAGCTGTGGTAAAGTGTAGGCCATGTTCTCCTCTGAGCTGGAGGTTCCCTCTGTTTTTTATTATTTTTTTTTTTTAAAACAGGATTCTGGTTGAAACACGTCTATATTTCTCCGTCCCTCCTTACAGACACGTGATTACAGAAACATGTACCCTGCCACTAGGCCACGAACATGAATATAAATCTAATTTGGGGTTGGAAAAAGCAATGAATGTGAAAGCGCTGAGATCCATCATAGTTTTATGATTATCAAACCGCAGAATTTTCCATCACTGAATAGAAATATTATTCCTCCGTCTGTGCTTGTGGTTTGCGTCTGTCTTTTGGACACATAAGCTATTTGTGTAGCTGCATAGACACACCAGAATACAAATGGAAATTAAAAAAAAGACGAAAAAAGAGACTCATTGAGATTTGTTTCTATACCGACACAGCTAAGGAACCAGTGAGTTTGACCCACACACTTTGGTCATTGGCAGGCGATGGAATTATGGCACCGTTGGCACACTCGTTAGTCTCATAGCAGACATGCCATTTAGCTGACTGACCCTGCATAGTGTAGCAATCAGTCATAATAGCTGCTGTTTTCATGACCGGAGGCTGGGGTGAAAATATTTGCCTGAAGATCGTTCTTTACAACGGTGATCTTCATAGGAGGTAACAGGCTTTTCATTTACATACTTCCAAATTTGATGTGGGATGGGAAAGCTTTTAGAGTCCTTTACTGGACCTTTTCATATGCAGACCATAAAACGACCCTGTCTTCTGCATTTCTAAAGCAGTGATTGATGTAAACTTTTGTGTAGCTGCATTGCTCAAGAAGTATTCACAGTGAAATAGTTGGAAGTTTTTTAAAAGTAACTGAGTGGATCATGGGACTACTTATTGTGTGGAATGGGTTTCTGTGGGTGTGGTGGGCTTGTGGCTGCGTGTTTGTTAAACTTGTGTGATATCCCTTAATTCCCTGAACAATGGGTTTCTTTTTGCGTGTCTGTGACTATGTCCAGTATAGTAATTGTGTGTGTCAGAGGCCTGCCACAGGCATACTGCTGGTAGATGAATGATGGTGTCTAAGAGTCCAGGTGAAACCTCTCTTCTTTGTATCTGTACTTTTTTCAGATCATTACACATAAGAAATGAGACATTTGTCAAAGTAATTCTCCAAACAATCTTCACATATGCTTTTGTGGACCTGAAATGACTAAATTTGGACTAACGTGATGTTTTTCAGGGGAGGCCTGAGTGAGGGTAATGACAAGGCCTCATCATATAATCCATTTCTGTGACCAGTAATTTGTCTTTACTCTTTTGGTTTCTGATGTATTTGGAATGAGTTTCTATGAATGGACACATACATGACAATTTTTGTATTTAACTATAGCTATTACAGTACAGCTAGTATCTTAAGTGTAGGAATGGCTAGGTGTAGTAAGCCTTTTTCTTTCAGCAAGATTCCCTGGAGTTTTTGTTAACAAGTACTTTTTTCATTCCTAAATAGTTTATAATTGTGTGATTGCTAGACAAGCAATTCACTTATGTTTTTTAGATTATTATTCCCGTACAAACAGCCTACTACAGAACTACAGAAAAAAAGAACTACAGAACTATGTTCTGTAGTTCTTTTTTTTTAATTGTGTAATTACTGGCTAAACAATTCTAAACTACTTAGGAAAGAAAAAAACAACATGAAAAGGAAAAAACTACAGGCATTGATGAGCAAAACAATTGGATCTATTGGTGCGTTTTATGCGCCATTGCTATGACACAATTTTGTACAATCTGGATGCGGTGCGCTGTTACACGTACTGAAGGTAGTGTGTGCTTGGCCACAGTATTAGGTCCCATCCACACGCGAACAGATTTAGGTGTATCTGAACAAGATTTGTATGTTTTTGACATTTCATTCACATGTAAACAGTGTTTTGGGCACAGACGTTGACTCCAGTTTCCTCCCATTTGTTCCTCATTTGTTTTGTTGGCATTTTCGATTTTTGAGACATATTGCTTTAAGTTTTTTGTCTTGACGCTTTGATGTCTTCCTTGGTCTACCAGTATGTTTGCCTTTAACAACCTTCCCATGTTGTTTGTATTTGGTCCAGAGTTTAGACACAGCTGACTGTGAACAACCAACATCTTTTGCAACATTGCGTGATGATTTACCCTCTTTTAAGAGTTTGATAATCCTCTCCTTTGTTTCAATTGACGTCTCTCGTGTTGGAGCCATGATTCATGTCAGTCCACTTGGTGCAACAGCTCTCCAAGGTGTGATCACTCCTTTTTAGATGCAGACTAACGAGCAGATCTGATTTGATGCAGGTGTTAGTTTTGGGGATGAAAATTTACAGGGTGATTCCATAATTTTTTCCTCAGAATTGAGTGAGTCCATATTTTTTCCCTCTGCTTGGTCTAAAAAAGTAACCATTACTGACTGCCACAATTTTTTTTCCTGATTTCTTATAGTGTTTCTTAAAGTCAGAAAGTTGCCATTTCAAATGACTTTAGTTTTGTGTCATGTCTGTGATCTGCTTTTTTTCTACAAAATTAAACAACTGAATGAACATCCTCCGAGGCCGGTGATTCCATAATTATTGCCAGGGGTTGTATAATCCAAAAGTGTGTATATGTATATGTATATGTACTATATGTACTACAGCTTTTTTGGTTAATTTGAACATTTTACTGTGGACACAGATGAATCTTAAAATGCTGTGTTTATGGAACACTATTTGAAAACAAAGTTCATTTTGTATCTGTGTGGGAAGGTCTTATAGAAGTAATAATAGAAATAGAAGATGGACCGATCTTTCTGACAGCATCAGAAAGATCTACAGATACAGAGGCTGCTGGGTGTTGGCAGAATTATCTCAAATCATCTTCAACCGCTTCTCCGGGATCAAGTCGTGGGTGCAACACCTCCAGCAGAGGACCCCAGACTTCCCTTTCCCGGGCCACACACACACACACACACGACTTAAACACATGAAATACCAGTCCGTTAATGCAGTACAATTGTTAATTGTCAGTGTTGCAGATCCAGTTAATGGTCTATTTTTAAATGTCTCCTTTGGCTTGTCACATGGTCAAGATGAAAGCAGCATGTGTCTGAGTGTATGACTGGGTTTTTAATGCGCTTACAGCACCTGAAAACAGTAGCATGTCCAATTGTAGGCGGTCATGAGACAGAGAGTGCAGGAAAACAGGGACATGTGTTGAGAGATAGGGACAAAAAAAAAAAAAAATGTGCAGCTAGACACGCTGGATATGGAGGTGTGTGGAAAGAAAGCAGGTGAGAGAAGGGTCTGCTAACTGGGTGTGATAGACTGTGCATCTGGAAAGTATTCACAGTGCTTCACTTTTTCCACATTTTGTTTTGTTACAGCCCTATTCCAAAATGGAGTAAATTAATTTTTCTCATAACACCCCATAATGACAACATCAAAAAAGTATTTGGTCATTTTTTTTTCACATTTATTAAAATAAGAAATCGCATGCACACGAGTATTTACAGCCTTTGCTCAATATTTTGTTGATGCACCTTTGGCAGAAATTACAGCCCCAAGACTTCTTGAATATGATGCCACATAATTAATGTGTGATGGAGATTTCAAAATTTTCTTTGCGCATGTGCACAAAGCCATGCAGAGTTACAACGAGCTTGAGACCAGCTCTCCACAATTTCTCTTATACTCACTCGACTGGTAAGCACTGAAAGCCGAGATAGGCATGTCCCAACTTGTCCTCTGACACTCCAAAACGGAGGTGTTCTTTGTCTCGCTCCATCAGCGGCTCCATCATGACGCGCAAAGCCTCCGCGCAGCTTTCCATGACAAAATCTCTTGTTAAAAGTGAAATCTGCTGGAAAATGGCTGATGTCCAGCTCTTCTGATAACCAGAGAAAGAGCACACGACGGTCTCGTATCCACAGAGCCATCCGTTTAGAAATGATCCAGTGGTTTGTGCCTCATCGTCGCAGCTCGGAGCGTGGCGCACCGACCATCCTTAAAGGGGTCCTTAAAGCTGTAGTTAAAGTCCTTATTCTCTGTGAAGCCCGTAAAATTTTCACCGAAAGCCAGATAAATTTTTCCAATGGTTTTCAGGTGCCAGTCTCTAACAGCTTCTGAAAAAATTCTGATGGAAAAAAAGTCCTTTTCATTCCGCCATTTCCAGACAATGAAAATCCAACGAGGGGGCGGGACCACTCCTTCCCAAGGCGTGCTCACAGGCGAATGACGTCACCGACAGGCGTGGAAAAACTCACGCATGCGCACGAGGGTTCAAGCATGTCAAAAATAAAAAAAATAAAAAGGACCGTTACTTTATGGACAGACCTCGTATTGTTCATTTCGATGACATTTTGTGGAGCCCCTCCAACTTTTACCCCAGCTCCCCCTCAGCCCCCCCAACAAAAATTTCCTGACACCGCCACTGGTTGGGTATGGTGAAACTTTAGCTGACTATGCACTTTGTGCAACAACTAATGTAAAAAAAAAAAAAAGTCAACTAAGTGAGTTTATTTGACTAAACAAGATTAGACAGCTTTATGAAACCGGGACGAGGTTAAAAAATGTAGTGCTGCCTTCTAAAGTCCCATCGCCATCCATTGCAGTAGCATGCTTATTAATAAAAGTTTCTCCTTTTGTTCTGCATATATGTCTCCACCAGACTCACATGGGTTTCTGCTATAATCCAAAAAATTGTTTGTTTCTACTCCACTTTTTTCCTTTAGTTTTTCCTGCTGCTGTTAGCTTGTTTTGTTCTCTACATTTCACCATGTGGACTTGGCAACAGAGTCTGGTAGTGTAGACCACTTAGACCACTGTTGTACATCTTTTTGTTGACATTCCAACACCTAGATCCACATTCCTGCTATATATTTACAGATCTCATCATTTTCCCTCCAAGGCCAGGTTGTGATTGCAGCAGGTTATAATTAAGTTGTTCGGAGTCTCCTCCTGCACCTACTCCTGGGGGAGCCCAAAGGCTTTGCAGGCCGGATGGGACATCTGTCAGCTTTACAGCATGTTATGTCATAAGATGTAGTATTTACACATTATTATGTATTACAGAAATTTTTATGTCTGCCAATGACATAATAAAATATTCGGCGTTTATTTATTTGCCTGTCTGTCTGTCAGATGAAATTTTCACAACAGAAAGCTATTAGGCCATGGACGATTTCACTAAATTTTGGAGGTGATCCAGATCTGGATCCGGATTGTGTATCAAGTTTTACTTTATATAGGCTTTGAAGGATTACCGTTAGCAGGATTACGTCAAAACTACTTCATGGATTCTCACTAAATTTTCAACACAGATATATATACTAGCCCAGGGAAGAATCATTAAATTTTGGAAGTGATCCGAATCTGGATTCCAGATCAAGATTTCTCTTTATATAGGATAGGCTTTGAAGGATTACGTCAAAACTACTTCACGGATTCTCACCAAATTTGCACCACAGATAGATATTAAGGCATGGAAGACTCCACTGAATTTTGGAGGTGATCTGGATCCGGATTAGTGGACGTCAGAAATCTGTTTGCAATTGTTCTTTATTGTGCAAAGACAATGAAATAAAACAGGATTAAATAATAAAGAGACCACTCTGTTTTTTTTTTTTTCCTCTAAAAGTAGTGCTGGAATTGTTATCCACTCTAGACTGTAGACGCCACTGGTTTGGATGTTAGTCAACGAGTTGGAGTTTAAGCATCTAAAGCGTGAACATAAAGTGAAATAACCATCTGCTATAATCTGTTTTTCATACACTTTGTCCTCTGCAGTTAAGAAAAAGAACTAAAGAAAGGGAACGTGGATGTAGGTTTTGTTTCGCGCTGAGCTTGATGCAAGTCTGTGTAAAAAAATTGCAGCTGTTTTGCTCATTATCGTGCGCTCTTTCTCTCCCTTTCTCCTTTTCAAAGAATTTTCATTTGAATGAAAATCCTGCCCCAGTGTTTTGTTGTGCTGTGAGGGGGGAGGGGTCCGATTGGTCAAAATCACTTTTGAGATGAGCCAATAGGAACACGGCTTCCGCCTCTCACCCCGCCCACTCTGTCCTGCTGAGGCTCACAGTCTGCCATGTGATTGGCCGGCTGGGAGGAGCCATACGTCGTATTAAAGCCTGCTCCACTTCAGTTTGAAGAGAGTCCATCTGTCTGCTGGACAAGCGTCTCTCTCTGTCTGTGTGTGTGTGTCTGTATACGTATGTGAGTGTGTGTGTGTGTGTGTGTATGTGTGCATAAAGATGATCTGACGTGGACGGTACATCTCTCTCTTTACCTTTTCCAGGATGGAGAAACTCTCCGGCTGAGTTTTTGGACAGCTTTTAGCGTCGCATCACATTGTTGGACAGACGTCGTGAAGGGGACCACAGCAGCTGTATCACTGTTGCTGGACTGTTTTGCAATCTACCAGACTGTGTCTTTTGGTTAAAGTGCCCCATCAGCTGACCCTGACCCACATCCCACCGCTGAGCCAACAGAACGGGTCTGCTCGGGCCCAATGTGGAATTTGACCCCAGCTGACCCCGTCGCACAAGGAGCCGTTAACTGAGCCAGGACAGGCAAAAAGAAAGATAACAGAGAAGAAAAGAGGAACAAGAGGAGAGAAGTGAGAGCAGCAGCACAGCGACCGGTAAGGAAGTTAAAGGAGGTGTGTGGGGGAAGAAAGGACAGAATACAATGAGCTGTTTTCTGAGGACATGTGGGAGGTGTGAAAGGATCACCATTCAAGCTTTACTCTCGTCCATCTCTACGTGTGTCTACAGTCTCAACTCTATCATTAACTACATACTGTACATGACATTTTGACATTTCACACATGTGCACCGTTGTTTCTCTGCAGCAGTGTTTCTAAACTCTTTCATATCTCCTTGAGATTAATCACAATCCTCTTGTTCTGTCTTTTCCTCAGTTCCTTCAGGATGCCAGTGGAGACCCTGCGGCCATCTGACGGCCGTCTCGCCGGGGTTCCCTTCACCTCTGCTATGCCTTTCCGAATATTGAACAAGGGTCCAGACTACTTCCGTCGCCGGGCTGAGCCTGAAGCTCGTAAACTGAGTGCTGTAGAACGCTTGGAGGCTGACAAGGCCAAATATGTTAAGAGTCAGCAGGTGGCGCTGACCCGCCAGGCTCCTGTCAAACCCCCAATTATACGCAAACCCCTGGTTCCTCCAAGTATGATGCTCCAGAGACAGATGATCAGTGCTTCTCCTGCCCGTAAAGCTCCTCGCTGCCTGGCTACGGTGGAGCACAGAGGAGGGAGAGAGGGAGCAGCAGGCAGAAGAGGTCCTGCCCTCAACTTGGACATTCTGAATAATCTAATCAATGATGTCTGTGATGGACCTTTGCCCTGTTCTCAGTCCTCATCCTCCACCTCTCCGTCATCCTCATCTCCTTCATCTGGAGCAAAGAGCATTGGCAGCAGCCTGTCAGTGGAGCAAGAGAGGAGCAGTCGACTCCTCAATAACCTCAAACCATTGAATCATGGGACCACCAACTCCTCATCCACCTCATCCTGCACCTCATCTCCTCTTAATACCAGCCTGCGGACACCTGCAGCAGAACTCAGTTGTCGTCCACCTCCTGTTCCATCAAGGGTGCCGCGTATTTTGGTTCCCGCGCCCTATAGCTCCCCTAATACAGTAACGGTTCGGAGGGTGGATGTTAGGCCTCAAGCTGACACAAGGAAACTTCAGAGGCCTCATCTGCAGCCCCAGATCAGGTCCAGGCAGACAGCTCAAGGTCAAATAGCACATCCTCAGCTTCCACCCCCACCTCCTCCACCCACTGAGAACCAATCAAAACCACACCTTCATGTCAACGCCACCTCTCAGGCACTGCCCTCCCCTCCAGCATACCTGCCCCCAAGTCCCATGTTAGTGCGAACAGGCACGATCCCGCCAGCCTCCCCCACTTTTACCCGGATATCAAACGCCAGCTCCAAGGGTTCTGCCCGCAAACATCCATTGTTGCACCGCTCCAAGTCAGACCTGAGCGATCGCTATTCCCGCGCAACAGCAGACCTGGAGCGATTCTTCAACTACTGTGGACTAGACCCAGAAGAAGTGGAAGGAATGGGCGGAGTGGAGCGCTTCACCAGAGCCAACTCAGACATTGTCTCCGTCTCTAAGCTCCGCAGTGTCAGTACGCCGAGCTCCGAGTGTGGAGAAGATGCTGACAGAGCGAGAGAAGATGGAGGAGACGAGGACGACGAGGACAGACCTGCCAACGAACGCATCCCTTACGGCATCTCAGTCATTGAGAGGAACGCTCGAGTCATCAAATGGCTCTATGGTATCCGTCAGGCGAAAGATTCCAGCAACGCTGTCTCTAACGTATAGACTAACAAGGACCAGGCGTGGACATGGGGAAAAAAAACAGCGAAGCAGAACTTTTTGTGCGTATGTATACAAAATCAGATCAGATCTTCATCTGTTCATCTTGTGCTGCCTTACATCTCGTTTAAGGATAATACAGTAGTTGTTTATTGTGTTTTCTTGTTGTGCAAATTACGCAACTCTGATTATTTTTGAAATTCTGCGCTGCGAGACGAGATGGACAATATATATTTCCCTTCTCATTTTAAAAAAAATGTAGTTTAACAATATTGGTATCTGGAAGCAATAATAGACTGACGTAAATGATGATGATGATGATGGTGCGCATGAAGTTATTTGTAATGATAGTTCCTCATGCTAAGGTACTGTGTGTGTGTGTGTGTGTGTGTGTGTGTGTGTGTGTGTGTGTGTGTGTGTGTGTGTGTGTGTGTGTGTGTGTGTGTGTGTGTGTGTGTGTGTGTGTGTGTCGCACGTGCCAGCGACTTACACAGGAGCACACTGTTTGGAAGTGAGTCAGAGGACCACTTTGATACTGTGAAACTTGACTAAAAAGCGCCCATAAACACATTTGTACTTTCAGAAATCTCCCGGCTGTAAGACTGTTCTTATACAAATTGCTGTCAGCATGTGAGTGAAACATCTGTAGATATTTATTTTTGGATTCATCATTTCAACAAAGCACGATCCCCCCGCATCACATTCACTCTCACTCAGATCATCATGGCATAGACGTACGTTGGGAACATTACAGCACGTAGCAGTGCCGCGTGTCCGACTGTAACATTATTTCTGTGTTTGCTTCTGAAACAGTGCACGATTGTGCTGTGCCGGTGTGTTGAGAGAAATCAGTGCATTTGTGTCTGCACAGACAAAAATAGTCATGTGATGATGGATGGTTGAAGTGAGTGTAGCGTGAAAAAAGTTATTTTCAAAGGGATGAGTAAGAAAAATACACACATGCCGGTATGAAAGATCTGTTGCATGAAAATGCGTCTGCTTCTGAAAGTGTCTGAGGAAGGTATGTTTTTGGCATTCAGATGAAGATGGACCAATATTTATTTTGAAAAAAAAAATCTAATTTAATGTACAGTATTTTTAAGATTTGTACTCAAGTGCAATCTAATTCCATTCACAGGATAGTTAAACTCACATTTTAAACTCAACTGGGAAAGCACACATGCACATGCACGTACCAGTCACATGTTTAAATGTTGGAAGCAGGGGAATGCTGCATGTATGTTACGGGTCGTGTTCAGTGGCGATGACAAAGGAGTGTCTGTTTGTCTGAATTGTTTGTGAAGGAGGACATCACCGTCTCCCCCCGTGCATCCTCTTCATTTTCAGGGTTACTGTAAACCCACACAAGTTGGCAGGACTCAAAAATTATGTAACTGGTTGCATTTAAAAAAGATTTATGCAACCAAAAGTAATGTATTAGAACTCGAGTATTTCGATTCAACATTATGTTAATTTTTTGGATTACAGCTAAATTCAATCTGCTAACTCAAAATGTATTTTCTTTAAGTAAAATGGACTTGGTTAATTGGATTTAAAATATGTGGCCTTGTGACAGACTATAACATCCTGTCCCAATATGTAGTAATAGTTCATGACGCAGTCACAAAATGCATCACATTTTCATGACATAGTCAAGTTTAGGTCAGTATATTTAACCGTAACTATAACATAACCCCCACGTCACCTCAAATGTTGTGATACCATCACAAAAATGTAACATTTCATAACTGTATGTCAAACTAATAGAATAAATTACTTTTCCAGCTTGGCGTGAGATAGGGCTGTCCTGTCCAGAGTGTACCCCACCTATAACTGTGACCAGTTTATGGATCGATCCCCGTGTACTCCTGTATGTCAACCTCAGTGTGCTCAAGTTCCAACCCCATTAAGGAACAGAATCTGCAATTCTGCCCTTTTGTAACTTAAAAAAGTTAAATTCTATTAACTCAACACTGTAAGTTGAAGCAACTAAAAATACGAAATACATCAAGTAATTTAACCAGTGTTTTCAATTGGCAGCATTCAAAAGACGTAACACTAAGATCAGATATTTAAGGGTGATTCTTAGACTACGGGCACTTATTATGTCCTTTGATCATATTGTATGAAAAACAGAAAAAAGGGGAAATTTCACACTTTTATAGTTATCTTTACAATGAAAGTGTGTTAAGAAATTTGTTCTAGTAGCCTATGATGACTTTTTCACCTTTTTTCAGCATCATTATATGCAAATATTGCCGTTTTGTGCTTGTCCCACACCCAGACTTTTGATCTTCAATGATAAAAATGAATGGTAAAGAAACATTTTTTCTAATGTTTTAAAATATCTCTGAATAAAATATCAGTAAAATAATCAAAACATAATTGGGGTATTCAATGTCATACAACTGTTGTGATTTTTTTTAAACAAAATGTAGTTGTCCCACACCATTGCCGTAATTTCCACCACAACACTGTAATGTCCCTAAACAGTTTGTATGAAAGATTGTTTGGGTAGTTTCTATGGAGATAAACAGTAACATCAGAGCACATGTATATAGCGCCAAATCAAAACAAACAGTTGCCCCAAGGCGCTTTATATTGTAAGGCAGTGGTGTGGTGGAAATTACATTTACAAGGCCAATAGTGCCCGTAGTTAAAGAATCACCCTTAAATTCCAATAACTTATTTTTGTTTAGTAAATTAACTTAAAAATCAATAATGCATACCTGTTTACATGCGCAAACATTTTTCAAATCGAGCCTTTGATGTTTAGATTATATGTTTCAAATCGGACTTTGCCCTAAAAATTTGAGCAGTCCACCTGTTTGTTTCCTGCTCGTGTGTGTGTGTGTGTGTGTGTGTGTGTATTCCTGAGAGCTGCATGCAATTCTCAACAGGCAGAACTTGACACACCTGCTTCAGTGTGGTGCTTTCTGTTGAAAATCATGGGTTTCTCAGCAGTGCAGTGCTTTGTGCGTGAACTTAACAGCAGGTAAAATTTTTACATTTATCCTAGGTATGCCAGCATTTCGATTTGCTCTAGGTGGCACAGGCTGCACAGTAGAATCAGTTACACCAATTAAAAAAAAAAAATTCTGCCAACTTGTTTGGGCTTTCAGATGATTCAGAACAAGTGTCGATCAGGTTATTGCTTTTCTGTCCTCAGCGTGGCAGTTAGATCAGAGGGCCAGACAACAACCCGGCCACAGCAACGGCCAAAAAAGCGTGCTGTGAATTCTGGATCTGCAGAGTCTTCAAACAAGAGATCCACAGTACTTTGCCATGTTGTATTCTAAACCATTAATAAAATTTTGGTGAAGTATGTTCCTGCTTGCTGTATTTATTTTCTGAATTTGCACTTTGATACTCATCTTGGCTGTGGATATGCAAACCAGCCCTTGTGGTTTCAGCATAAGGCTGCAAACAGCCGCTCCTCTAATTTGCTCGTTGCTTTGGGAGGCACTTGGCAGTGCTGCTGCCAAGCACATGCTTCATAATCTGAAATCTGGTGTGAGTCCAGCTCAGCACAGGCAGGTAGGTGTTTGGCCCATCAAAACTTATTTTTGGCATCAATTATTGATGCTCTGCGCTTCAACCAAGTTTCAGCGGCTGGATTTTGTTTTCTTTGCTCATGCTCTTAAATCCTAAATTGAGATGCCAGAAAGTGTCACATGCACCATCTTGGACACACACACATGAACGTTTAACCTGAGCAACTGCTCATCTCTCACATAGCCTTCATCATGGTGTCGTCTTCTACATATTTCAGCTTGTAAACACATACATAGATAAGCACCACCAGGGTTTATTGCACTGATCTTCATGCACAGACTAGTTCTGAGGATCACATGACACTTGTGAGCTCAGAGATAAGAAATCAGTGAATTTTCAGACGGGTGGACTGTAGCTGGAGTTCTCTGCATGTCTGTGTCCACTCGTTCATTAGAGATCACAGTGCTGTTATGATGTAGCCCTGATCAAATGCTACCGGTCTGAGAAGCGCGGGCGCCTGGAGGACTGTAGACATGTGGTGGAATGAAGCTGTTTAAACTGATAAATATTGCTGCCTGGGGCCACAAAGGATGATAGCATCTTCCTGATGTCTCAGGCAGCGCTGATTAACAGCCAAACAGAGGCAGACGTGGAGACGTAACAAACAGATCACAGCAGCTTAGAAGTCTTTGAAAAGGGGAGAGAAGACAAAAAGTTGGCAGAGGGAGTCTGAAAGGTGTAGATTAAGGAGACGACAAAGATAACGTAGGCGTGAAAGTGTTTTGTATGCATATCAGGAAGCAAGGTGACAACTTTTATTAGAGGAGCAAACAATCTGTGCGTCTCTGAGGCTTTAGTGTCTAAATCGGGAAATCGTCTCGGCGCGCTGATGGCTGACATCAGTGAATGTGCAGTGAAATAAAACCAGGATGTTGTTCTTCCTTAGAACCAAGTATAAAATGTTTGAAAGTAGTGATGAGTTCCTATTTATGGTGACATTGAGTTTGGTTTCAAAAAGAGACATACATTTGAATGAAGTGAATTCTGTTGACAAATCACACCATTAAATCTCCAACTTGATGAATACTGGTTGAATTAATAGCGTAATGCTAACCCAAGGTTTATCATGCACAGACTGTTGGTATTCATAAACCTCCATGGAAGTTTTTATGTCCACTCCACATTTATAATTCATTGTTTCCATCAACAGTTACGTACACATCTTCATGGTGAAATGGAACAAAGAAGGATCTTTATACAAGAAAGTAGATCAACTCTAGACTTGAGTCTCCCATGTGCCTTTGAGCAAATTGTGTCTTACATTTCAAATTTTCTTTGTAGGAAATTCCTCTTACTCATGAATTCTTACATTGCAAAAAACAAAAAACAAGCAAACAAAAAACAAAACAAAAAACAAGCAAACAAACAAAAAACAAAAGTGCAAGATACATCTTAAAGTTGTACAAACTTGTAAAGGCTGTGCATCACATAGTTTTATAATTTATTCATTTTACAATAGCCCTTTTTCTTAGTGTGGTCCTAAACAAAGTAAAAATCATTGGTTAATGTCCAACTCTCACAACCATACAGCAAGACAGCCTATGGGCCTGTTTGCTTTTCCAGCTCATGACAACAGTGTTGACTTTATGACATCAGATCCTTTAAAGAGGTTGAGGCCTCAGAGCAGATTTATTTTTGTCTGTGTGGGAAAAGTGAGTTGAAGAGGCAGAAACAGTTTGAATAAGTAATTTCTTCTTGACAAACAATGTAGCTTCTGTGATTTTTAACACTGTAATGTGACTTGGTAAAAATTTCAGCTGACAGTTTGGCTTCACTGTGTTTGAGACACTTGTGTTCTTTCATTCAACATTTGAAATCAAAGCTACAATTCTCTAGTCAAAACAATAAAAGACCACGAGGGTTCTTGTCACAGGACATTTCTTTTATCAGGGACCAGAATGTCATGTTAAAAAAGTACAAAAAAAAATTTATAACTCCACTATTTTTGTGGCAGACCTTTAGTAAAGTTTAATGTTTCTATTCTGGGTCATGCATGAATTTCTTTAAAAGTCTCACAAGTATCTGGTAATTAGATTTTTATGAACCCTGCAAACAAACCAACCAACAGGATTACATTATTGTTGACTACAAAAAGCCATGAATGGTGAGGTGTTGCAGACCGAACGGTCTGCCCTTAAAAATCGCTCCGCCTTTTGCATCTGCGTCATTTCGTACCACAGCAGCACGTCTGAGTCTCTTCACCCAAAGCAATCAAATGGATTATTGGGATTTTCTTAAATCATTCTAAAGTCAGTTAAGCAGAAACAAGGCCGGAAATTACAAGATGCTTTGAAATGACTGATGCTACAGATTTGTTGCTGTTTGACTGCCTGATTGATTTCAGTGAGAATTCTCAAATGGGCACTAATAGAATAATCTGGTGGAGAGGTCGAACTTGGGACAAGGAGGAGCTAGTTAGGTTTAGGTATGGATTCTTGACTTTGACCAATAACCAAAGGTTATGTCTGAAAACATGCACTGGTGTCACCACATGACAGAACTGCCTTAGGCCCTGGAAAGCAGTGACCCAGGAAGACAACTGGTCCATCCCCACTTCCAGAAAGTAACTGTTTTTCTACTGCAGCTAGGTGAAACATGGCTATCCCCACGGCATTTTCTGGTCTCTGGGTTCTTCAAAATGGAGGCACCAGCATGCTGGATCATGCCCAGCAAAATATACATTTCACAAACCAAGCATGAAGTCAAAGGAATTGTATGTAGACCTCAGAGACAGGATTGTCTAAGGCACAAACCTGGGGAAGGGTACAGAAACATTTCTGCTGCTTTGAAGGTCCCAATGAGCACAGTGGTCGCCAGCATCTGTAAATGTTATCAGTTTGGATCCACCAGGACTCTTCCTAGAGTTGGCCACCTATCTAAACAGTGCAATCAGGGGAGAAGGGCTTTAGTCAGGGAGATGAACAAGAACTTGAAAGTTACTCTGCCAGAGCTCTAGCATTCCTCTGTGGAGAGAAGAGAACCTTCCAGAAGGACAACCATCTCTGCAGCAATTCACCAATCAGGCCTATATGATAGAGTGGACAGACAGAAGCTGCTCCTTAGTAAAATGCACATGGCAGCCCACCTGAAGTTGAAAAGGCACCTGAAGGACTCTCAGACCATGAGAAAGAAAATTATCTGGTCTGATGAGACAGATATTTAACTCTCTGGTGTGAATGCCAGGCACCATCCCTATAGTGAAGCATGGTGGTGGCAGCATCATGCTGTGGGGATGTTTTTCAGCAGCAGGGACTGGGAGACTAGTCAGGATTGAGGGAAAGATGAATGCAGCAATGTACAGGGTCATCCTGGATGAAAACCTGCTCCAAAGCACTCTTGACCTCAGACTGGGGAGACAGTTCAACTTTCAGCAGAACAATGACCCTAAGCACACAGTAAAGATATCAAAGGAGTGGCTTCAGGACAGCTTTGTGAATGTCCTTGAGTGGTCCAGCCAGAGCCCAGACCTGAATCTGATTGAACATCTCTGGAGAGATCTGAAAATGGCTGTGCACGGATGCTCCCCATCCAACCTGATGGTGCACCAAGCTTGTGGCATCATATTCAAGAAGACTTGAGACTGTAATTGCTGCTAAAGGTGCATCAACAAAGTATTGAGCAAAGGATGTGAAGACTTATGTACATCTGATTTCTGAGTTTTTTTATTTTTAACAAATTTGCAAAAAAAAAAAAAAAAAATGTTTTTTTGATGTTGTCTTTATGAGGTTTTGTGAGTAGAATTTTGACAGGGAAAATGAATTTACTCAATTTTGGAATAAGGCTGTAACATAAAATGTGGAAAAACAAAAGCACTGTGGATACTTTCTGGATGCACCATATGCTGTTTTCAAGGGGCAGGGGTTGGCCAAGGGATTAAGTGTGCTTGTTTCCAGTGCAGAAAATTTCAGGTTCAAACCCACCCTTGCCCATTCCCTATAGAAAAAGGAGTTGTATCAGGAAGGGCATCCGCCTTCAATCTTGTGCCATATCAAATTACAAATCCACCTTGTACCTGCTGATGCGAATGTGAGTGGAAACAAGCTGCAGCTGAAGGGACCTACTATATCTGGTCTTTTCTAGGGACACCCATGCATTTTTTTTTTAAATTGCAAAACCATGTTGTGTACACACTGCAAAAGCTGTGGAAGAACAGGTTACAGATACAGGACTTTCCTGCTTACAATTCTAACTTGTCCCCAATAGAGAATGTGTGGAGAATTTAGAAACCAAAAAGATGTTGCTGGGACAAATCAAACCGGAAATGCGTCATCATCCATGGTATCCTCAATGTCCAAACATATTTTAAGTGTTGCGAGAAGGAATGGCCACATTATAAAGTGGTAAATGTTTTAGCGTCCCAACTTTTTTGGAATGCGTTGCAGGCCTTAAATGCAGAAAAGACGTTGACCACACAAAACATGAAATATCTTGGGTTCATACTGCGTGCTGTGAAAGCGAAGCAAAGTAAAGATAAAAACCAGTTTTGTTTTTTCATACTGTCCCAACTTTTAGTAATTTGTGGCTGAGTAACTTGAGAGTAACTGTAAGTGAGTGACTCAGAGTAACTAAAGGACTTACAGTTACAGCAGCTTACTTAGTTTCATACAAAAACTGTTGTGTTTTATGTTGTTTAACGTGCCTAGATATAAATGGTAACCTCTAAACAGTCATTTCTGTGGCAATCGGTCCAGTCCACTCCGTGCTCCTTATCGTATCCTTACTCCTCCTAGCACTAGAAGACCACACCTGCCAAAAATCATCTCATCATCCCCTCTGTATTTAGCCAGTTAACTATTCCTTGTAGCTTTGTCAAATTGTCTTGGGTGTTCTTGGTCTTCACATTTAAATGCAGTTTTCACTTCACAATTTATCAAGATCTGTATACAGAAACACCACGAAGTGTAGTTTGTGAAAGTGCAAACACACGGAAAGGGCCCTACCTACCATGGAGTGAAGACATTGCAGCATTAGCACTGCACCGCAGCCGCTGCATTGGAGCAGTGTTACAAGGCACCTCCTGTGCCCATTTATTTCCCTGACGTGTTTCCAAGAGTGCTGATGACTCAGGAAGATGCTGTTTATGAAGCTACCAAGACATCGACAGGACACATCAATACATTATGACCAAGTGACAAGACATGTCAAGAAGGTGGATAGCTGTTTTTTAACATTTCAAAATTTCAGTGTAGCCCTTTGTGAGCCCTCGCAGGCCATGATAGTGCATCACAGCATACCCTGGCATGGTGCTCAACGTCAACAGGATTCGCCAAGTCTTAGATCTGCCTACAGATTGGTTCATGTTATGCTAAAACATTGTGAAGGTTCAAATCCTAATTTAATATCCTGTCTTTTGCCAGCAGCTATTCTCCTGCCTGGCTTGTATTCTTGATTAAAGTTTCCTTGAACCCAGATTAAGATTGTGTGAGTTTAAAGTGCCTTTTGGACTTCTGTATGTTTCCTGCTTTTAATGGTCAGTGTTGTAACCATCTGTAAAGTAGCAGATGGGAGGGCAAGGTCCTTAATCCACTAGTTGCTCCCTGTGTGTAGTGAGTGACTTGTATGGCAGCACCCTGACATCGGGGTGAATGTGAGGCATTATTGTAAAACGCTTTGAGCGTCTGATGCAGATGGAAAAGTGCTATATAAATGCAGTCCATTTACCATTTGCCATTACAGAGTTGTGCAAAAGCTAAGCGATATTTTCGGAAAGTTCTCTCATGATAACTGTCATTATAGAACTGTAATTCTAATAGTAACAGTGATGGCAGGGTATCGCCTGATAAATAATGCAATTTGCCTTTCATCTGTTTATGCATACTGTGTTATGTATTTTAGAATGTCATGTCACTTTTTCTGTACATCATGTGACCTTTAATAGCAGAAAAAGTGGTTCCATTGCAGGTTTTCAAAATGTGACTTTTCCAGATTGCGTAAAAATCACCAGTAAAACCTTTTTGTTATCATCATCAATCTTTATTCCAGACACAAAAGGTCCATAAAAACATATACAATCATACAAAAAAAGTATAAATAAATAAGTTAAGATCTATATATATATATATATTTTTTTTAATATGCACACTTCCATTAAGCATATTTTCAATTCGCTCCTTCAAATTACGCAATTTGTAGGGTCATGGAAACCTGCCTATACTGTCTGACACTGTCTGCTAGCTCCGGATGGATGTATGTAAGACAATGATTTCCAAGCTACACAAATGCATAAAAAAGTAATGTCTCTGAAAGGATTCCTGAACACCATTTTAATGCTTGAATTGTTCTTAGCAAAATGCTCTGTACAACTCTGCAGACATATAAGGCAATCCTTACAAGTCAATAGCCAAATTTCATCACCTGTGGCAATGAAATATGTAATGTGCCACTCAGCGTCTGTATGTGAACACTTGCATGCACTCTGCAAAGATCTGCTCCACACTGTACGAGGTTTTATTTGGTAGAACGCACATACAATGTAATCCAAACATAATTCTTGAGGGTCAGCTTCCTCACTTTCACCCAATGAGGAACTCAGTACTGCATGTCCTGTAGTCTGCAGCCATGTTCTGCTTCCTGAGGGTATGCGAAGAGTCACAAAAAGGCTAAGCTGCTCAGATGCGGGAAAAGAACACATGTCCTCAGGGGGCATGATTTCTCTGTCTGCTGCATCCCTGCAGACACATGAGGAAACATGACAAGAATAGCCAGAGTGCCGTTCTCACACTCGTGTGTGTGTGTGTGTGTGTGTGTGTGTGTGTGTGTGTGTGTGTGTGTGTGTGTGTGTGTGTGTGTGTGTGTGTGTGTGTGTGTGTGTGTGTGTGCATACACGCGTGTGTGAATGTCGCCACTGAGGCTGACCATATGTCGATATTTACATACTGGAGAGATTAGCTGGGCTTTGGTGCTTCGTCAGAACAAATACATGAATTGTGTTCGCCTGGCTTTGTAGTGTTGTGTGTCGTGCCCATGTTTACATTGCAGGCGGTTTGAACTCCGGTGTATGTACATATGTGTGTTGGGGTCTACACTGGATCACGTTATTGTTGATGTACCAGTAATCCTATCCTCATATTATAGATATATCAGAACTGGATGAGGCAACCAGCTAGTAAGCTATTTTGAACGACACCTCTTAGTGCTTTAAAACAGTTCGTCATCTCACTGTCTCTCATGGCGCTGCAATGAAAAACAACAGCACACCTGTGGTGAGTTTCAGAAACAGTTTTACACTTTGTTTTCTTTAAAATACCCACAATGTCTGTGCACCTCATCTGGCTGAGTTAGCACACAACAGATGCAGCAGCTAAAAACAGCAGCAGCTCACCCATGGTGACTTAAAAAAAATATTCACGCTTTGCCAACTTTCAAATACACTATCTTTCAAATACGCACCCCTAAACCCGAACAGTCCAATTGTTAACTCTACTGAGGTCTTTAGTTTGGGTCTCATTAACAACAGATCACTGTCCTCAAAATCTCCATTGATTAATGATCTAATTATGGATCATCAATTAGATATGATTGGTTTATGTGAAACCTGGCTTAAACCTACAGCTGTCCTCCCCTTAAATGAGGCCTGCCCACCAGCATACATATTTAGTCACGTTCAAAGTTGGGTAGGATTACTTTGAAATGTAATCCAAAAGTAATCAGATTACAAGTCAACCAAATGTATGTACATACATATGTACATGTAATCCACATGTATTCTTTCAAAGTAATCCTACCCAACCTTGGTCACGTTTCTCGTGGTGCAAAGCAAGGCGGGGGTATTGCTTTTATTTATTATCCTAGGTTTACCTTATTGGCTGTTGGGGGTCACAAATATAATTCGTTTGAGCATTTGATTCTCTGCTCTGCCCATGATGTTCCTCCAGGCCCAGACTGAATTCTTAGATAAATTTAATCTCTAACTTGTCAATCAGTATGGATAACATTTTGATTATTGGTGACTCCCCTTTGCAAATCATTTTTGGAAATTGTGGATGCATTAGGATTCCAGCAATGCATTCTGGACTCGACGTACATTAGTGGAAAGACCCTGGATTTGGTTCTTACGCGTGGCTTTGCTGTCACGAATATCGACATCTTGTCTCTTGCATTGGTGGTCTCTGACCTCTCACTTGTTAGGTTTACATTTACGCTGCTGTGTTTAGTGGAGCAACAACTTTGTCTATTACTGAGGTGATGCATTAAACCCTCAACCATGACTGAACTTGAAGCTAGACTGTCTGAAATTTTAGCTTCAAGTTTGGAGAATGCTCAATCAGTAGACAGTCTTGTAGATAGCTTAAATTCAGTGCTCAGAACTACACTTGATAAGATTGTGCCTCCTCTATTAAGGCCACGCCTTCCCAAGGCACAGTCACCTTGGTTCAGTGGTTACTTGTGTGGCCTCGGACACAAGGCTAGAGGTTTGGAACGGAAATGGCGTAGCTCCAAATTGTGTTCCACCTTGCGTGGCGTGATGCTGTCTTTGATTATAAGCATGCACTATTGGCTAAAAAGTGGACCTATTACTCTGATTTGATCAACAAAAACAAGCATAACTCAAAGTTTTTGTTTGACAATGTAGCATTTCTCATTCATGGACAGCCACCTGTTGGCCACTCGCCCTTTTCAGCACAGGACTTTTTGGATTATTTTGAGAAAAAAATAGAAGACATTAGGTTGAGTACATCTCAGCATGCCTTGGCCCAGCCACTGCACCCTGCTATGGAGGTGGGTGCTACCACTGAGGTGTTACCTAGATTTACAGAATTTGATGCACTGAAGTCTACAAAAAGCACAACCTGTTTATTTGATCCCATACCAACAAAATTGTTAAAGGACCTATGGCCCACTCTTGGACCGACTGTGCTGAAAATTATTCATCTCTCATTAACTTCTGGATCTGTTACTAACATGTAAGTCCCTTCGGCTGCTCCCTTGTTTGCACTCTGGGTCGCCACAGCAAATCCAAGGTGGATCTGCATGTTGAATTGGCACAGGTTTTACGCTGGATGCCCTTCCTGATGCAACTCCATATTACGTACATGGAGAAATGTGGCAGGGGTGGGATTTGAACCCGGCGCCTTCTGAACTGAAACCAAGTGCATTAACCACTGTTACTAAATGTTTCAAATCTGCAGTGATTAAACCATTATTTAAGAAATCCAACCTTGACCCTAGTGTATTGAAAAATTATAGGCTGATAATCAAATCTATCATCTTGTTCTAAAATTCTGGTAAAAGTAGTTTCACGGCAGCTCGTGGACCACCTTGCTGAGAATAATCTTTTTGAGCCACTGCAGTCTGATTCAGATTCAAATTCAGACAATTTTATTGATCCCTAAAAGGGCAATTCATTTCACACCCAGTTACCTCAGATAAAAATACAGCAATTAATTCAAAATTATTACTAGTTGAACACAATAATGGCACACATCAGAATTAAAATAACCGCACATATACATTTGATTGTTTATGTACGCTAAACTTTGGGGGGGGGGGGGGGTGGCGCAGCAGCATGTGGCCATGCAGCCAAGCTTGGGGGGGAATGGGGAGCTGCTGCAGCTAAAGCCGCGCTGCCTCCCAGAGGGGGATGGGAGTGGCGTGAGCGGGGGCCGGAATGGGGTGGGAACAGAAACACAAAGGAGGGGTAAGGATGGAGGCGTGCGTCATCTGTGCAGCTGAGTTTATATCGTCTGCTTTTAGAAAATATCATTGCACTGTGACAGCACTCACTAAAGTCTGCGAGCAATGGACTCGGACACCACTACAGTTTTGGTGCTGATAGATCTGACGTCATACCTGTCCGGTCGTTCTCACTGTGTTTTGTATAATGACACTACCTCTAACTTAGTGACATGACATTCAGGGTTCCAGAGGGATCCGTTTGGGCTCCCTGCTTTTCTCCCTTTATCTAGCACCCCTTTGGGATTGCCTTTCATTGTTATGCTGATGATACTCAATTGTACATGCTGGTAATCTCATTTACATAAAATCTTTCGAAGATTGCCTTGCAACAGTGAGAAGCTGGATGTCTAGTAACTTCTTACTGTTAAACTCTGATTAGACTGAAATGATGGTTCTTGGTCCAGCGAGACAGAAATCAAATTGATCAGCTAGCGCTTAGCTTAGGTTTGTGTGTTATACACCATACAAAGTGAGGAACCTCCTATGATCCTATGTTGTCCTATGACCTCCACATTAGAGACATAACGAGGACCGCTTTCGTCCATCTGCGGAATATAGTGAAGATTCATCCCATCCTGTCTATGGCTGATGCTGAGACTCTGATACTTGCATTTATCTCTTCCAGATTGGACTTGCAATGCCCTATTTTCTGGTTTACTGCAGTCCAGCATTAGGGGTCGTCAGTTGGTTCAAAATGCTGCTGCCAGACTTCTGACATGAAGCAGAAGGTTTGACAACATTACACCCATCTTCATTGGCTTCCTGTCTCTCTGAGATTGGATTTTAAGGTGCTGTTACTGGCTTATAAAATTGTTCATGGACTCGCACCTCCCTACCTGGCTGACATGGTTAAGCTCTACGTACCGGCTCGGGCCTTGCGTTCGCAGGGTGCAGGACTGCCATGTGTTCCTAGGTTGAATATAAAGTCTGCAGGTCACAGAGCTTTTTCTTATTGTGCCCTGGCTCTGTGGAATGATCTCCCTGCACAGGTACAGAAATCGGACTCTGTGGAGAATTTCAAGTCCAGATTGAAGACTTATCTTTTTACCCTGTTTTATCGTTAGTATTTTTCTTTTATTCTTTTTACCTTTTTATGTTTTTATTCTCTTATTGTGCTTTTTTAATCTTTTAATTCAGTTTGTTCTGTTCTTTGTGTTGTGTGAAGCTCCTTGACGTGACCCCATCGTGAATTGGCACTATACAAATTAATAAATTTGATTTTATTTTGCACAAAAACTTCTTCTTCTGATGATGCTTATGATAAAAGCATGGATAAAACCTTCATACCTGTCAATCATGCAGATCTTTCCACATTAATACATGTGTTCTCTGTTATGTATTTGAGGAAATAACAGTATTTGTACGAGGTCTATTAGAAAAGTATCCGACCTTATTATTTTTTTCAAAAACCATATGGATTTGAATCACGTGTGATTGCGTCAGACAAGCTTGAACCCTCGTGCGCATGCGTGAGTTTTTCCACGCCTGTCGGTTACGTCATTCGCCTGTGAGCAGGCTTTGAGTGAGGAGTGGTCCAGCCCCCTCCTCGTTGTTTCATTGCCAGGAAATGGCGGAATGATTTGGGCTTTTTTTCCCCATCAGAATTTTTTCAGAAACTGTTAGAGACTGGCAGCTGGAAACCATTAGAAAAATTTATCTGGCTTTCAGTGAAAATGTTACGGGCTTGGTAGAGAATAAGGAGTGTTACTGTCGCTTTAAGGACGGCCCCCAACGGCTGTGGGGTGCCGTGCTCCGAAGCCGCCATCGACAGGCTGAGCGACCATTTCATTTCTAAACGGATGGCTGTCTGGATCCGTGACCATCGTGTGCCATTTCTCTGGTTATCACAAGAGCTGGACATCAACCATTTTCCGGCAGATTTCACTTTTAACAAGAGATTTTGTCATGGAAAGCCGAGCGGAGGTTTCGCGCGTCACGATGGATTCGCTACTGGAGCGACACAAAACCACTTCCGTTTTGGCCTCACAGGACGGCTTTGAGATGGCATTCAGACAGCTGTCAGTGGTTTTTCCATCGAGTGATTATCCGAGAAATTGTGGATGTGCCTGGACATGCCAGAACATGTCCCGTGCGGCTTCATCACGCCGTTGCTGTGTGCCATGCGGCACCGCCGTGACGTGCGAAGCCTCCGCTCCTCTTTCCATGACAAAAACTCCTGTAACAGTGGAATGTGCTGTTCATTTCCAAACTGGACGCTGTTTTATCCAAGACGTCGTCTGACTAGCACAGGAATTGTGAAAAGACGTGGACATCAGCACTTTTTCGGCACATTGAGACAGACGTGCGGAGGAATTCCGCGCGTCGCGGCAGTGCCGCATGGCACAAAGCAACGCCGTGATGAAGCCTCACGGGACATGTTCTGGCATGTCCAGGCACATCCACAATTTCTCGGATAATCACTCGATGGAAAAACCACCGACAGCTGTCTGAACGCCATCTCAAAGCTGTCCTGTGAGACCAAAACAGAGGTGGTTTTGTCTCGCTCCAGTAGCGAATCCATCATGACACGCGAAGCCTGCGCTCAGCTTTCCATGACAAAATCTCTTGTTAAAAGTGAAATCTGCCGGAAAATGGTTGATGTCCAGCTCTTGTGATAACCAGAGAAATGGCACACGATGGTCACGGATCCAGACAGCCATCCGTTTAGAAATGAAATGGTCGTTCAGCCTGTCGATGGCGGCTTCGGAGCGCGGCGCGCTCCCCAAAGCCACTGGGGGCCATCCTTAAAGCGACAGTAACGATCCTTATTCTCTACCAAGCCCGTAACATTTTCACCGAAAGCCAGATAAATTTTTCTAATGGTTTCCAGCTGCCAGTCTCTAACAGTTTCTGAAAAAATTCTGATGGAAAAAAAAGCCCAAATCATTCTGCCATTTCCTGGCAATGAAACAACGACGAGGGGGCTGGACCACTCCTCACTCAAAGCCTGCTCACAGGTGAATGATGCAACCGACAGGCGTGGAAAAACTCACGCATGCGCACGAGGGTTCAAGCTTGTCTGACACAATCACACCTGATTCAAATCCATATGGTTTTTGAAAAAAATAATAAGGTCGGATACTTTTCTAATAGCCCTTGTATGCTTTGGGAAGGCACTACTTTTTGCTGGTCAACACAGTTGTCAGTGTACCTGTTTAGTTGTTTGTTTTACCTGGTTTAGTGATGTGTCAGCGCATTGATACCTGTTAACTGAATTTGCACTTGAACAGTAAAAGTCCTGAAACTGTATCTCGTGATTCAGCTAATTATTTAAGGCTGTTATTGTAAGTGAGAAACATAACAGAATTGGCGACGAGACTGTAGAAATCCCTAACGCGCACAAGACAGGCTAAATAGGGACATGACGGACTATATCGACCTGGTTTTCTGTGGAAATTTGTCTGCTCTCCCTGCATGGATGCTGTGCTGACGGACAAGCTAGCAGGAGGAGAGGACGTATGCTAAACAAAAACCGAGGTAACAGAAGAAATATTACGCTGTGGAAAAGAAACTAAGAGAAAATGTCTGGAAGTGTCGGACATATGGACAGTTTCGATAGCACGGTGGAAGACTGGACAACATATGTTGAAAGAGTTGAACAGTATTGCCTGGCCAACGAAATAAGTGATGAGAGAAAAGTTGCTGTTGCTGCTCAGTGTTATGGGTGCCAAAACATACAACTTGCTCCGCAGCCTCATTGCACCCACCAAACCTGCTGATAAGACTTTTGATGAGATCACAGATACCTTAAAGAAGCATTTAAATCCGACGCCACTGGTAATAGCGGAGCGCTTCAGGTTTCATAAGAGGAATCAATCAAAGACTGAGTCTGTATCGGAGTACATGGCAGAGCTTCGTAGGCTGGCGGAGCACTGTCAGTTTGGGGAATGGCTGTCCGACGCACTGAGGGACAGGCTTGTGTGTGGGCTGCACAACGAGGACACCCAGAAACGCCTCCTCACAGAAGAGAGACTGACACTGGCTCGTGCATTGGAGATCGCGGTGTCAGTGGAAACTGCAGCAAAACATGCTGACGAGTTGCAGGGTAAACACTCAGCAACATGTTCAGTGCACAAAATACACACAAAACAACGCAATGAGAACATACAGCCTTGCTTCAGATGCGGGAAAAAGTCACATGATCCTGCAGATTGCTGGTTTACGAGCAATCTAAAGCAATCTAAAGATAAAGACTGCAGACTGTGTTATAAAAAAGGGCACATACAGAAAATGTGTAAATCAAAGTATAGTGAGAGATAGGGAAAGAAAACAGGAAAAAGGAACAAAAAAGTACATGAAGTAACACAGACAGACTCCAGTGAATCAAATGAGGAGAATTTGTCTTGCCTTGAGTTATACTCCACAGAAGATGATGACAGTGATGTCATATGGTTGACACCTAAAATTAATGGAGAACCACTAAAAATGGAACTGGCCCTGGCTCAGCATTGTCCATCATATCCTTAGAAGACTACAAGAAACACTTCCCTCAACTGAAACTCAAACATACAACAGTGAGACTGAAAACATACACAGGTCAGAGAATCAATCCACTGGGAAAACTGAAAGTACAGGTGAAATATGAGAACCAAAGGTGCAACCTTGAGCTGTATGTGCTTAAGTACGGAAGTGTACCATTGTTTGGACAACAGTGGCTGAAGCACATCCGCCTCAATTGGCAAGAAATAAAGGCCATGCCAACAAAGAGAAAAGCCAGTGTGCAGATGAAAAACTGACACAAATACTGGACAAACGTGCAGAAGTGTTCAGAGAGGGCATAGGTACCCTAAAACACAAAGGCACAGATTGAGCTTGAGGACAATACAAAGATGCAGAGCTCCAGCACCTGGTGGACCAAGGCATTTTATCCAAGGTGGACTGGTCTGAGTGGGCCATGCCCATTGTGCCTGTCAACAAAAAGACAACTGACAAAGTGTGTATATCTGTGGTGATTTTAAGGTGACAGTAAACCCTGTAATACATGCAGATCAGTATCCACTCCCACGGATAGATGACATTTTTCCTTCCTTGACACATGGTGAGCGTTTCTCCAAGATTGACCTTGCACAGGCCTATCTACAGATGGAAGTGGAGGAGTCATCATGCAAATATTTGACCATAAACACTCACAAGGGTCTATATTAGTATAGCCGGCTAGTGTTTGGCATCACCAGTGCTCCAGTGATTTGGCAACGTGCCATGGACCAAGTTTTGCAAGGGATCCTGGGCACCCAGTGCTACCTTGATGACATCATCGTGACAGGCCCAGATGATGCCACTCATTTGGCAAACTTGGATGCTGTTCTGGCAAGGCTAGAAGAATATGGACTGTGAGCCAAAAGGAGCAAATGTGAGTTCTTTAAAGACTCAATTGAGTACTATGGACACAAAATCGCTAAACATGGTCTTCACAAAACTCAGGACAAGATTGACGCTGTACTGAAGGCTCCAGAGCCAGAAAATGTGAGCCAGCTACGCTCATTTCTGGGTCTTGTCAACTACTACCATAAGTTTCTGCCAAACCTTTCAACTGTGTTACACCCACTGAACGCACTGCTGCAGCAGAACACCAAGTGGAGCTGGAACAGGGACTGTACACAGGCATTTGCAGCACCAAAACAGCTCATAACCTCAGATGAAGTGTTGACACACTATGACCCATGCCTCCCACTTTGCCTGGCTTGTGATGCATCACCATATGGCATTGGTGCTGTGTTATTACACAAAATGACTGATGCTCAGAGCAACCCATTGCATTTGCATCACGGTCCTTAACATCTGCTGAGAGCAATTATGCACAAATTGACAGAGATGCTTTAAGCCTGGTATGGGGTGTGAAAAAGTTGAACCAGTACCTCTATGGAAGACATTTTATACTGATAACTGATCATCAGCCTCTAGTATCCATCTTCAGTCCCCAGAAAGGTGTTCCGGCCATGGCAGCTGCACGTCTACAGCGGTGGGCTCTATTTCTAGGAGCACACACATACATGATTGAATATAAAGGTACTAAGCTCCATGGAAATGCAGATGGGTTATCTCAAAATCTGAAAAAGCCATTGACCCAGCTGTAGTGCTACACATGTCGCAGATGGAACCTCTTCCTGTCACCAACGCACAGGTTCAAAAAGAGACAAGAAATGACCCTGTCCTGGCCAAAATCTATGACCTGACAGTGCATGGATGGCCATTACATGGAGACACCCAGTTCCCAGCATACTCTACTCGATAAGATCAGCTTTCTGTGTGCCAAGAGTGCATCCTGTGGGGGTCCCGCGTTGTTGTTCCCCCAAAACTACGCCAAAGGGTGCTTATGTCATTACATGAAGGGCAACTTGGTGTAGTTAAAATGAAAAGCCTTGCCAGAAGTTATGTGTGGTGGCCTGGCATGGACAGCCAAATTGAAAATCTTGCCAGGTCATGCACAGGTTGTCAGCAGACCCAGCGCCAACCACAGCAAGCACCTGTCCACGCACGGGAGTGGCCAGTTACTCCTTTGGCAATGCATCCATGTCGATTATGCAGGCCCATTTTTGGATCATATGTTTCTCATTGTGGTCTACGCCCATTCAAAGTGGCCTGAAGTCTTTATTGTAAAGAAAGCAACTGTTACTAAGATAGTGAACCTCCTGCGGACGCCTTTTGCTCGCACAGGCTTGCCTCTGCAACTGATGAGTGATAATGGCAGCCAATTCATAGGGGACAAGTTTCAGTGTTTTCTCAAGAGCACTGGCATAAAACACATCACGACAATACCACATCACCCTGCTATTAATGGACTAGCAGAACGCTTTGTTCAAACATTCAAACAGTCCATGAAAGCAAGGAGGAAGGAGGGACTGTCGTTACAACAGAAGGTAGCTAATTTTCTTCTTGCATACAGAAACACTGTACATACTACAACAGGACAGACACCGGCAATGCTGTTTATGGGAAGAAGTCTGAGGTCACGCTTGGATTTATTAAACCCGGACATTCGCAAACATGTTCAGGAGAAACAGTGTTCTCCCAGTCAGTTACAAAGGAAGTTGAGAACCTTTGACATCCTTGCCAGAGACTATCGGACTCCTACTAAGAAATGGCAGTCTGGTGAGATACTATCACAGACAGGACCCCTGACATACACCGTTACTGTAGGGCCAAACATGGTCTGGCGCAGGCATGTCGACCAACTTCTAGATACCTTAGCTGGAGATGTCACTGCACAACCAGAGGGTCCCGACACTCCTCAGGACTCAGAGGAGACCCTCATGACACCAGATTGTGCTCCTGTCACCAGTGACACTCAGGTTCCAGAAACTGTGGACTCTACTCACCAAAGTGTAACTGACCCTGAATCCTCTGCACGCCGCTACCCAGAAAGAAACCGCAGACCACCTCAGAGGCTGGATTTATAGACAACTCCAGCAGAGATAAGTGAACTAATGTTTACTTAAAAGGAAAGTGTTGGTTTAGAAAAAAAAAAAGGGAAAATGTTGGTTTATAAAATGGTTAATGTTTGAATTGTATATCATCTATCATAATGGTAATGGTGCCTTATTTTGATTTAAGTCATAGTTACTAAAAAAAAAATGTATTTGAGGAAATAACAGTATTTGTACAGTTTGGGAAGGCACTACTTTTTGTTTTTTTGTCAACACAGTTGTCAGTGTACCTGTTTGGTTTAGTGATGTGTCAGCGCATTGATACCTGTTAACTGAATTTGCACTTGAACAGTAAAAGTCCTGAAACTGTATCGCGTGATTCAGCTAATTATTTAAGGCTGTTATTGTAAGTGAGAAACATAACATTCCCCATTCTTCCTGCTCACAAACTGTCCAGACCAGGGATGTAGCCAGAGGGGAAGAGGATGGAATAGCCCCCCAACAATATTTGAATAAAGGCTCCCTTTGAATACACTTTAGACATTTTTTGCATATAGTACTACTCCTACTATTACTACTACTACTATTATTACAATAGTACTACAATTCTGCATTAAGTGTACTTGATGAGCCATATCAAATGTTTATTTTATTTATTTATTGAAGCAATATATAAGCTATGACATAACTGGGTCTGTCTGAGGTTCCAGCATTAAAATCAGGTCAGTTTGGGAAGCCATAAGAATGAAAATGAAGAGTTTTGTGTTTGTAATTGTCAAACAAACATGCACACTGTAATGTTAATTTTGGGTCGGGATAAAAGCAAAGAAAATTTGAAAATGTGTCAAAAGAAAATACAAATGCAACACACATTAAGCGGTATAAGAAAAATATAAAAAAAATGGGAGAAACACCAACACCACACACTACAATTTATGTATGCATTTAAATAAAATTCATATAAGATGTATTAAGCACATAAATGTTTGTAAATGATATAGACTCAACTGTGTGTTGGAATTTCAGTGATATTTACAATCACATGATGTTTCTAATCAGTTTTAGACAATGTAAAAATGCTCGAGTGTGTTTGCATCAGTAGTGCATGTGTGAAGCGGGGGGTTCTGTATGTGGCTTGATCCCAGCGGTAGCACTAATGTATGTCACAGCTTGATGTTATCATTGTGAATGGCCTCCGTGCATGCGCTGATAAGCTGATTAAGGCGCAGGGGCAGATGGGATCTCGGTGTTTTTGATGGTATTTGTGTCTTTCACAGTATATCCTATGGGAAAACAAAACTGGGTTGGCTGTGTGAGTTTAGCATGTTGTTGCAGCACAGCATCTCGCCTCTCTTATCTCTCCAAATCCATCTTTCTGTCTTTCTCTCACTATCTGTTCATCTCAATTGTATGAGACTCTTCAGCAAAAACTGCTCTGACACATTCTTTCATACATTTCCAGCAAAATTCCCTAATCTTCCATCCGACCTCAAACAAACAACTTTATTTGAAGTGTTTACAGCCAGGCCCATAAGTATTTGAACATTGACACAGTATATGTAATTTTGAGTCTGTACACCACCACAATGGATCTGAAATTAAACAAGAGGTGTTTATCATGCAGAACTTCATCTTTAATCCAAGGGATTGATCAAAAATATCACATCAGACATTTAGGAATCACAGCCACTTGTAGACACTGTCCTTCCATTTTCAGTGGCTATAAATTGTTGGACAAACTAAATACAAGATGAGGTCTGGGAATGGTTCGACACATCCACCACACTAGGGAACCACCCTGTGGAATTCGAATACCAGCAAAAAAATCTAATAATACCAAACCATTGTTTTTTTTATTATTTTTGCTATAATTTCTAACTTTTTGCTGATCAGAAACTAGACAGAATCTGATTCCTAGAGTGTGCCAGAATGCGCCTTAGAGCATTTCATCCCGGGGGGGCAACAGCTCCAGCAGGGGACCCCAGACTTCCCTTTCCCAAGCCAAATTGACCACCTCTGACTGGGGGATCCTGAGGCGTTCCCAGGCCAGTGTGGAGATTACCAGATGCCTGAACCACCTCAGCTGGCTCCTTTCAAAGCGAAGGAGTAGCGTCTCTACTCCGAGCTCCTCACCCTGTCTTGAAGGGAGACACCAGCCGCCCTCCTGAGCAAACCCATTTCGTCTGCTTGTACCTGCAATCTAGTTCTTTCGGTCATGACCCAACCCTCATGACCATAGGTGAGAGTAGGAACAAAGACTGACCACTAGATCGAGAGAGTCGCCTTTTGGCTCAGCTCCCTTTTTGTCACAACAGTACACTACCGCAAATACAATACCGCCCCTGCTGCGCCGATTTCCCGCCAACCTCATGCTCCATTGTCCCCTCACTCATGAACAAGACCACGAGAGATTGGATGGCCCTGAGATGGCCATATTTTAAAAAGGGGACCAGAGAGTGTGTGCCAATTACAAGGGCACCACACGACTCAGTCTCTCTGGTAAAGTCTACTCCAGGGTGCTGGAAAGGAGGGTTCGGCTGATCGTCGAATGTCTGATTGAAGAGGAACAATGCGAGTTCCGTCCTGGTTGTGGAGCAACCAACCAGCTCTTCACTGGAGGGTGCCTGGGAGTATGCCCACCCAGTCTACATGTATTTTGTGGACTTGGAGAAGGAGTATGATTGGGTACCCTGGGAGATACTGTGGGAGGTCCTGCGGGAGTATGGAGTGAGTAAAAAAAAAAAAAAATATATATATATATATATATATATATATATATATATATATATATATATATATATATATATATATATATATATATATATATATATATATATATATATATATATATTTATCAGTTATCAAGTTGGTAAAACAACTTGATAACGATTTTATCATATACCTATAAATGATAAATGCACGCAGAACACAATGCGCGTGCTCTCCCTTCGCTCACTGCTTCCGGGGGTACGGATGCGGGACCCGCAAAGAATCCAAGTCATGGCCACGGAGCTCTGCGGCTGCAGTTACCGAGACCATGCAGAAGGTGCTGCGCATCAAAACAGCGAGCGTAGTCTCTGGACCTGTTGCTGCATGCAGCTCGGCACAGCAGACAGGGGGGTGGTGTGAGTGGCCCGCTGTGGCGCTAACCGAGCCCGCAGACTCAGTAAGCGCATCGGAGGCAGTGAGAGCAGTCGCGGTGATACCAACCGGTGTAACGTACAATTCTTTCCACCTCGCTTAGGAAACAGCGCTTGGAACTTGAGGTGGATGGATGATGAAAGAAACAAAACACCTTCGCAATTTACATTGATATTTTGATGAATTTCTTCATTCACAGCAGCCTCATTAAACAATTGTACTCGAATGATTATCAGCACGACAGCGATCTTACAGGCTAACCTCCGCTAACACTAGAAGACAGTTGCCAGTTATGGCTTCTGAAACAAGGGAGAAAAAAAAAGAAACAGCACAGTTCAGCTGAAACATTAGTGTACGTATGTGACACCGGTGGGAAACACACACATGGAACAAGAGGTGAAGCTCTTAACAGACAGAATATTTTACGTCCACTAATGCTTCAGCTGAAAGGTGCTGTTTCTTTTTTTGAATTGTTTGTAATTGTTCTTTTTTAGAATTGTACGTGACACCTGATTGGCTGATTACTCGGGTGGTATGAAAAATATTACCCGTCCGCGAAAAGGGTGTATTCCTATTTATTCTTTAGTGTTTTATCCAATTATATTGGCATATTATTTCTAGGTATATGATAAATATATATATTGTCTGGCATTCATCACTCAAAGAAACAAGGCGATCAGAGATAGCAAACTTCGTTTGACGTAACTTTTAAATAAGGCAATTAATGAGATATTCTGTGATTTTTTTTTTCCCAGCCATTGTTCAACATTGTATATAAATATCAGTGTGGTACTAAAAACACAAACACAAAAAGAGACCAATTAAACATTACATACAATCAATAAATACTCATGAATACGAGGTCTGTCCAAAAAGTAACGGACCTTTTTATTTTTTTTCAAAAACTATATGGATTTGAATCATGTGTGATTGCATCAGCCAAGCTTGAACCTTCGTGTGCATGCGTGAGTTTTTTCATGCCTGTCGGTTGCGTCATTCACCTGTGGGCAGGCTTTGAGTGAGCACTGGTCCACCCCACTCGTCGGATTTCTTTTGTCTGGGAAATGGCTGAGAGACTGCCGCTTTGCTCCATGAAATTTTTTTCAGAAACTGTTAGAGACAGCCAGTTGGAAACCATTCGAAAGATTCAGATGGATATCGGTGAAGATTCTGTCGGCGTCATGCGGATTAAGGACTATTAAAACCTTTTTAAAGACGGCCCACAACGGCGGAGGGCGCGCGGTGCACCAAGTGGCCATTGACAGGCTGGATCGACCAGATCATTTCTAAACTGAACGCTGTGTTGATCCGGGACATCGTGTGACTACCACAGAAATGGCAAGAGAGCTGGACATAGCAATTTTGCGGCACATTCCGCTGTTACAGGAGATTTTGTAATGAAAGACGTGCAGAGGATTTCGTGTGTCGGCACGGAGCCGCTCATGGTGCGCAACAAAAAAAAAACACCTCCATGTTGGAAGTCTCACAGGACATGTGGCATGTCCAGCTGTTACACAATTTCTCGGATACTCACTCGACTGAAAAGCCATCGAAAGCCGTCTGAATCTTCCGAATGGTTTCCAACACGGAGGTGTTTTTTTTTGTTGTGCGCCATGACCGGCTCCGTGCCGACGCGTGAAATCCTCCGCACGTCTTTCATTACAAAATCTCCTGTAACAGCGGAATGTGCCGCAAAAGTGCTTTGTCCAGCTCTCTTGCCATTTCTGTGGTAGTCACACGATGTCCCGGATCAACACAGCGTTCAGTTTGGAAATGATCTGGTCGTTCCAGCCTGTCAATGGCCGCTCGGTGTGCCGCGCACCCTCCGCCGCTGTGGGCCATCTTTAAAAAGGTTTTAACACAACTTAATCCATGTGACGCCGACAGAATCTTCACCGAAAGCCATCTGAATCTTTCGAATGGTTTCCAACTAACTGTCTCTAACAGTTTCTGAAAAAAATTTCATGGAGCAAAGCAGCAGTCGCTCTGCCATTTCCCGGAAAATAAAAATGCGACGAGGGGGCTGGACCAGTGCTCACTCAAAGCCTGCCCACAGGCGAATGACGCAACCGACAGGCGTGAAAAAAACTCACGCATGCGCACGAAGGTTCAAGCTTGGCTGATGCAATCACACGTGATTCAAATCCATATAGTTTTTGAAAAAAATAAAAAGGTTCGTTACTTTTTGGACAGACCTCGTATGTACAATTTTCACCAATATATATCATAAAGAAAAAAAATTCCAATGTAACTCCTATGTAGATAATATCCACATATTACCAATGATTGTTTTGTTTATTACTGAAGAAATGCTGCCAATGCATTACTAAAGTATAAAAAAATGATTTTCTCTTCAATGATTACATCAAACAGGACATGTTCCAATGACTCATCTCCATAACATATCATGCACATTGTATATATTTTCCTCATTGATGAGTCATCAGCCAGGACATGTCACAACAACCTGGTTTCATGGCAAATCGTGATTCAGCAGCATGAAATATATTAATCTATTGGTTCGTGATATTGTGACGAAAACCCCCTATTTTTCGTCAAGGCAGCACAAATTCATTGTAATTCATTCCATGATGGCTGCACAAAATTAAAAGTGAAGCGGGGGGTCGGGGTGGTTATGGTTAGGGTTGGGGGAAGGATTAGGAGTAGGTTATGGTTAAGGTCAGGGTTGGGGGTAGGAGTAGGGTTAGTAATAGTGAGTTAAAATAAAACCCCTGTCACAAAAATTTGACTCTTTTCCTGAGGGGAGTACGAAAAAAACAAACAAACAAAACGTGAGACTGGGCTGGTCACAACGAAGTGGCAACACTTGAGGTAGCATTTTGATCCCAACCAGGAAGTGCAGTTCCTCGACTGGACGCTTGAGTCTGGCTCCAAAACAGAGTGTATTCCCATAGAAGCCCATTTTAAAACGTCCAACTTTAGGGCAGAAATAAACATGTTTACAGCCTGGTACAAAAAAAAAAAAAAAAAAACCTAATGGCTTTGGTATTTATAGATAGTTTCGTCCTCCATGACAGCTGTATGGAGGGTGAATTTTTTTTTTCTAATGTCTTTGTTTAAGACGTTTTAATGAATAAAATTCTGTATAAGTGTGGGTGTGGTTGCTTTGAATGACAGTGACTGTGTCTACTGATTCCTGTTGTTGTCTCTGATTGGAATGGAGCCTTTCCATTTCTGTGTGTTTGGAATATTTTATTAGAAACACCTGCAATAATACAGCTTGTTGTGCAGTGAAAAGTCCTAACGGATCATCTAAGACAGGGCTGCCCATTCCAAAAAAAAAAAAAAAAATCCAGGAAATCACATTGTAGGATTTTTGAAGAATTGATTTGTAAATTATGGTGGAAAATACGTATTTGGTCAATAATAAAAGTTCAACTCAATACTATGTAACATAATCTTTGTTGGCAATGACAGAGGTTAAACGTTTCCTGTAAGTCTTCAGCAGGTTTGCACACACTGTAGCTGGTATTTTGGCCCATTCCTCCATGTAGATCTCCTCTAGAGCAGTGATGTTCTGGGGCTGTTGCTGGGCAACATGGACTTTCAACTCCCTCAAAAACATTTCTATGGGGTTGAGGTCTGGAGACTGGCTTGGCCACTCCAGGACCTTGCAACGCTTTTTACGGAGCCACTCCTTCGTTGCCCGAGTGGTGTGTTTGGGATCGTTGTCATGCTGGAAGACCCAGCCATGTTGCATCTTCAATGCTCTCACAGATGGAAGGAGGTTTTGGCTTAAAATCTCATGATACATGGCCCGGTTCATTCTTCCCTTAACACAGATCAATCGTCCTGTCCCCTTTGCAGAAAAACACCCCCAAAGCATGATGTTTCCACCCCCATGCTTCACAGTAGGTATGGTGTTCTTGGAATGCAACTCAGCATTCTTATTCCTCCAAACACGATGAGTTGAGTTTTTACCAAAAAGTTCTATTTTGGTTTCATCTGACCACATGATATTCTCCCAATCCTCTTCTGGATCATCCATATGCTCGCTGGCAAACTTCAGACGGGCCTGGACATGTACTGGCTTAAGCAGGGGGACACGCCTGGCACTGCAGGATTTGAGTCCCTCTCTGCGTAGTGTGTAGCCTTTGTTTCTTTGGTCCCAGCTCTCTGCAGGTCATTCATCAGGTCCCTCTGTGTAGTTCTGGGATTTTTGTTCAATGTTCTCATGATCATTTTGACTCCACAGGATGAGATCTTGCGTGGAGCCCTAGATTGAGGGAGATTATCAGTGGTCTTGTATGTCTTCCATTTTCTTACAATTGCTCCCACAGTTGATTTATTCACACCAACCTACTTGACTATTGTAGATTCACTCTTCCCAGCCTGGTGCACATCTACAATTTTTTTTCCCTGGTGTCCCTCGACAGCTCTTTGGTCTTGGCCATGGTTGAGTTTGGAGTCTGACTGTTTGAGGCTGTGGACAGGTGTCTTTTCTACAGATAACGAGTTCCAACAGGTGCCATTAATACAGGTAACGAGTGGAGGACAGAAGAGCTTCTTAAAGAAGAAGTTACAGGTCTGTGAGAGCCAGAAATCTGGCTTGTTTGTGGGTGACCAAATACTTATTTTCCACCATAATTTACAAATAAATTATTAAAAATCCTACAATGTGATTTTCTGGATTTTTTTTTTCTCATTTTGTCTCTCATAATTGAAGTGTACCTATGATGAAAATTACAGACCTCTCAGAAATTCTTTAATTTCGGGCAACAATTCAGAAAACTGTTCCAGAAATTTACCTCTGCTGAGCCACCTAACGTCTGTGTGCAGCAGTCCTGCACCTGCACATGGAATAATGAAAAATAAATAAATAAAATATAAAACCACAAACACTGTCATCTTTATCAAAAGCAGTAAAATGCAGTATTAATAGTCAGTTTATCTCTGTATTATATTTATAAACTGTTACAGGAATGGTGTTGCTTTCGTAAACATAAAGAAATGAATGAAAAATAAATAAATAAAAATTAAAATCCAAAACAACAAACAAAAGCAGTAAATCACATAATTAATAGTCACAGTTCAACTAAGCTAATGGCTCAATATTTGCATTCACAAACAGAACAAATGCAAGAAAAATAAATTCATAAAAATACTGACTTTTGAACTGTTTACATACCGTTTTTGTCCACAGTGTAACTTATTTTGGCTGTTTAAGCTGTTATGTTGCTTCAAAAATGTTTTTTTCTCATTTAATTTTTTTCTTCTGCATCCTGTACCATAGAAGAAGAAGAAGAAGACGACGAAGAAGAAGAGGAGCCGTCTTCTTCTTTTATGGTGTTTAACAGCAGTCGGTATCCTTATTGGTGCAGTACTGCCACCTTCGGCATCAATCCATTATAGCAGCACTGTCCTTTACAGCACCAATGTCTTTCAATCGACTGGAACTTAGCTGGCGATCAACCAGTCGACCACAATCGACTGGCTGGGCACGCCAGCTCTAAGACGTCTCTGCTGCAATATTCATGCTGAGTGAAACTCTCGTCTTATTTAATATTAAATGCTAATGGTGTTAGCATTTTTAGCTGGCTGTCAGTAGGACTGAATGCACACTTACTGAGGGAATATGAGGTGGATAACATTTACAGTCCACACCAAAGTAAACCTTTATGAGAAATCCCAAAATATGAATTAATTAACACCCAAACCGAGGTTAGCTGTTAGCTTGTGCTTCAGAATTGGTGGGGGGTGTGTTTAGGCTTTTTCCATCACACACTGAGCAACCCATGCCCCGCCCCTTTATGCATTAATTTCATCGTGAATCAGTGTGGGTGGGGCTCTCAACATTAATGGGATTATTAACCATCAGATGAAAATCAAGTTTTAAGCAGAAACTCGTGAAATTCCATAGCACTTTGAAATGGCCGACGTGCAGTGAACGCATCAGATAGCAGCTTGTTTAGCTGCAGTGCTCTGATCGCTTCCGCAGCCTTTTATGATGAAATAATGCTGAATTTATGTGGAAATGACTGTTGCAGAAAAGCTTCAGGTATCTGTTGCTGAGACAGATGATGACTGGAATGCAGTTTGAAGCAGAAATGAGAATTTAATCCGTGAACTGCGGCTAATGATGCATGCACAGATGCAAAAGTCAGACCGAATTTTAGGGGGACTGTTCAGCCGGCGACACCGGGTCTCTGTAGAAAATCAGTGGGTGACGTCATGCAGGCTCCGCCCAGTATATATATGGTCTATGGTCACAACATGCACAGCAGTCCAATGACTCGTGTCGTCCGTGCAGCGTGGCCATGTGCGATTAATTTTGAGATGTATACTATTAAAAGTTAAATAATAAGTATCAATGTATTATCTTCAAAAGCCAGCGATCAAGAAAAAAAATACTTTTTTAAATTTATTTATTTTTTAAATAAATAAATAAAATCATACAGACTCATGCTGTGACAAATTATGCTACTTGCCTGGACATAAAGATCTGGCCATCCATTCATCATCTATATACAAGTATTGCCAGATGCAGAAACAGACATGCACACGCATGCACACGAGCACGCACACATACAGTAAAAACAATACTTCACTCCCCCCTCGTGGGGGGGTGGGGGTGGGGTTAATAAATAAATTAGAATTTTGAGCTGTTCTGCTAAAATACAACAAAACAATGTTTTTCTGTTTGAATAAAAGTGTTGTGTTGATGGGCTTGCACCAAAGAGTAACACATAGAAAGCACTTTAGGACTCTTTAAGGAGGTGCTCTAGGAACACAGTGACTAATTTATCTAGCCTATGAAGAGATTTGGGAAAGGCTTGTGGCTTGTGCAACATTTCAGCTGTCGATTTACAGCTTTGCTCCACATGTTTCGGTCTTGGTCTGATTCCAGTCACTTGGGTCATAACTCCTTTGAAACATGTCAGGAAACCGTCTTCTGTAGCCCATAGGTATGCGTGTCTTGTCTCCCCATATTTGGCATTGATTTGTTTGTAGAATTGTCTGCGTTAAATGCAGACAATTCTATAAATTATTTACTGATTAATACCAGCTTTACATTGTTTCTCCAACCTTACTGGTTTGAGATATCCTGGATTGTTTTTTCTCAGATTATATTTTTGACGACCTTGAATTTGAGCTTTGACTGATCCGCCCCTAAAGTTAATCAACTGGAGACACCCACTCAAAGAACATTCCTACCAAGTTTGATGAAAATCTGTGCACCTGTTTTTTGTTATTTTGTACACAAGTAGCAACAAGTGAAGGTTTATAATCTGTGGTACCAATTGTATCTATCAGGCTTGGTGTTGACAACTGGCTGGACACAAGTGCAGAACACAAACTCACAGATCTGTAGGCTTAACTCTTTTACTGGGTTGGTTAGCAGAGGTCGGTGCATGGTAAGGCAGTCAGACAAGAGCAGAAGTACAACAATCATCAGGACGTGGTCGAGAAAAACTAGCAGGTTGTCAAAAACACAATGAGGCAAAACGAAGCAAGGTAATGATACAAGAGAAGGCTGGAAAGAAGGCTCAAGGTACATCGATCTGGCGAAGGACCAGAGCCAACACAGAGTCTTAAATTCACCCAAGTGATGAGCTGCAAATCAAGGACAGGTGTGAGGGGAGAGACTAGAACAGGGGTGTGGTCAGACAAAGGGAAACGCCCACCACCAAGAGAAAGACAGAGAGAACCCAAGCAGAAAGCAACAGACAAAGAACCGACAACACCCAAAAATAAGACAAAATGTACAATGAATGAATGAATGAATGAGTTTATTCAGCACGCACATAAACAAAACAAAACAAAATACCAACATAAACTCTTGCTAACATAAATTTAAAAAACAAACAAAAGAAAAATACAACAATAACTCAGTTTCTCAAATTAGGCATGGGCTGAAGCAAAAGCTTATAAACGCCCACCCCGTACACCCGTTACTATCCACAGTTAAATACACTCAAATAAGATAGAAATCAGAAAATAACATAACTAAACAGAATAGAACAATTTCATATTTACATTTTACATTTACATTTTATATCTACATTAGAATATAGTTAGGTACTAACAATTGCATCAATGGCATTCCATTATTTTCAATTAATTTAAAGTTTAACACATTTTTACCTTCTAAGCCATTACAAATAGTCTTGCACCCTGATCATTACTGACATAATGTCATACATCAAATACTGTTCAATGTCTATACAATCGTCTACACTTCTTACTAACTCTATAAACATTTTTACTTGTTTGTGTACTGTGCTAACATAATTTCTTTATATTTCTTTTTGAACTTATAAATGTTTCCACACAATTTAATGTGGTTGTCCAAATGATTTCATAATTTAACTCCACATACCGACACACACCAACTTTTCAGAGTAGTTCTTACATAATTTACTATAAAGTTACCACATCCCCTCAATCCATACTGTCCTTCTCTCTTACAGAACAGTTTCTGTATATTACATGGCAGTTCATTTTTATTGGCTTTAAACATTAGTAATGCAGTATGAAACTTTACCAAATCAGTCATTTTTAATAATTTTGACCTGATAAACAATTCATTTGTGTGGTCTAGATATCCTACTTTATGCAAAATTCTAACTGCGCGTTATTGTAATATAACGAGGGGATGAAGTGAACTCTTATAGTTGTTACTCCATACTTCTATACAGTAAGTTAAATAAGGAAAAATCAATGTACAATATAACGCTTGAAGGGCATCATGCTCCAACAAATATTTAACTTTATTAATAACTGCGAGACTTTTGGAAACTTTACTCTGTATATATCTAATGTGCTTTTTCCAGCTTATTTTTTCATCTATTATTACACCAAGAAATTTACATTCTGATACTTTCAATTTGAACACCATTTATACATATCTTTATCTCAGAGTTTACTTTGTAATTTCCGAAAAACATTATTTTTTTTTTTTTTTTTAGTTTTATCTAGATTTAAAGATAATTTATTTGTGTCCATCCAACTTTTTAGTTTATTCAATTCCTCATTAATAATACGGGTAAGTTCACTATAATTTTCATTTGCATAAAATATGTTTGTGTCATCCACAAATAAAATCATTCTCATCATTTTGGATATGTTAAATATGTCATTTATATATAAATTAAATAATTTTGCTCCCAAAATTGAACCTTGGGGTACTCCGCATAAAATCTCCAAGTTATTTGATGTAAACTCACCCATTTTCACAAACTGCTTTCTCTCCGTTAAGTAACTCTGTATCCATTGCAGTGCAACTCCCCTAACACCATACATTTCTAATTTTTTAATCAAAATTGAATGATTAAGAGTATCAAAAGCTTTCTTTAAGTCTATAAAAATGCCAGCTGCATATTTCTTTCTCTCTATAGCATTGGTTATCTCCTCTATGGTTTCAATTACTGCCACTGAAGTGGACCGCTTACTCCTAAAACCATATTGGCATTCATTAAGAATTTCATACAATAAAATACAATAAAACAGAGCACAAACCAAAACCTGACAGTATCCAGGATAATAATGAGCTCATGTGGCTGTCTTGAGTTCCACGATATTATTGCACAGACAGACATTAGTTTCTTCCTTCTTGCAGACATCTTTGGCTCTAAATAAAAAAAAATTCTGTGTCCCTGAACATTCATAGTGTTCATGTTCTTTCGTGGCAAACTTACATTCAGGCTGCACCTCAGTACTGGGACTTTGATGGAGCTGAGGAACAGTGAGTACAGAGTGAGTCATTCACCAACTAAAGTATTAGGGGATGGGTTCTTGAACAAGACTTGAAATCCCAAACTACTTCATTTTTGCTATGTTAATCTGCAGGTGGTTGCCAGTCCTCAGGAATCTCCATGTGGGGTTGTTAGCAGGATTAACACTCCAGTCAGCGCCATACTAGTCTGCCTCATGTGGTTTTTAGGTGGAGTGTTTTCCCATAAAGGTGTCATCAGGTGATGATGTGGCATCTACTACGTGATCTGCACACAAAATTCACCCACAATAAAGAAAAGAAAAGAAAAAAACAAAACAAAACATTTTTCAGTTATCTGCCAGTTGCTCCACAGTGTGGCCTATCAGTGTTTCTCTCTTCATCATCTGTTGGGCAAGTCTACAAATCCCAACATTTACAGGAACACACACTGAAGAATTATTTGCTGGAAAATCCTGATGTGGAGTAATGATTGATCATTCTGTATTTAAGTCACTCTGACAACTGACTGCGTTGTTTCAGCATTTAAATACAACAAACCAAGTGCGTAAGTATCAGAATACTTTATTAATCCCCAGAAGGGTAATTGCAAAAGTGGTATTCAATATAACTAACACTATAACTAATTGCACAACTGAATGTTATTTGCACAACACTTTTAAATCAGAAATATCAAATATGTGCTGATGGAAACAAAAATGATCAAATCCCATCTCAAAATTGTAAAATTGTGAAAAAACAGTGGATGTTTTGAATCTATATGTTATTCAAGTTATATTGTGGTATTCCGGTACTCATATCAACAAACAAATTATTATTACAAGACCTGTTACTGCTAACATGGAAGATGTGTCATATCTATATTGTTCTAATTATGAGGGCTCTATATCATTTCTAAATAAATAAAATAATTAAGTAAACATGTTTTATACAGCTCATCAAATTCACTTAGTGCAAAATGGTAGTAAAATGTAAGCAGAGTAATATTGATTAAACATGTAATAAAATTATTGTTATTATTATTATTTTTAGTATATGCAAAAAATGTCTTCAAATGTGGACCTTTACTTTAAAGATGTTGTGGTTGGGGGGCTTTCGTCCTCTTTCCCTGTGGCTCTGCCTCTGAACTGAACAGTGAGCAGCAGTCATGGAGAATCATGTATTTATGTGCTACCTGATTGACAGCTAAGAAGGTTTTATCCATTCTTTTATTTTATGCCATCCTCTGAAAGAGACTTTGTACATATGTGGAAAAAAGCAAAGGGTTAGTTGTTTTTAATTATTTTACTCACTGCGGGTGTACTGCTGTTCTGTGTTTAGCTGCTGTTGGCTCTCTGCTAACATAGCCAGCTGATGCACACAGAAGAGCAAATGGGCGGACTCCTAACAACACAATGCAGGGTGCAGCCGCTACATACGAGGGTAGGCTGAAAAGTTCTAAGGCTGACTATGATGCAGTTGTCAAATTGAACAAATTCAGGGTTATTTTTCTACATAGTCTCCCCGTAACTCCACACACTTCTTCCAGCGGTGTTTGAGTGCTTTGATTCCCTTGGCATAGAAGCTTTCATCTTGAGAGTCAAAATAGTCCTCAACGGCAGCCATCACCTCATCATTGATCCGATAGTGCTTCCCAGCCAAGTTTTTTTTCCAGGTTTGGGAACAGATGAAAGTCCGAGGGTGCCAAGTCAGGGGAGTATGGTGGGTAATCTACCAGTTCAAAACCACACTCATGGATAATGGCCATGGCCACTGTTGACTTGTGAGCTGGGGCATTGTCTTGATGGAACAGCACCCCTTTCGTCAGCTTTCCTGGTCGCTTCTTTTTGACAGCCTCACGTAACTGTCTCAGTAGGTTAGAATAGTACTGTCCATTTATGGTTTGTCCCTTTTCAAGATAGTCCACGAACACAATGCCCTTGGCATCCCAGAAAACTGAAACCATGACCTTCCCCGCAGACGAAACCACCTTGGCCTTCTTTGGAGGTGGTGACCTTGGGTGTTTCCACTGCATTGATTGTTTTTTTGTCTCTGGTTCAAAGTGGTGAACCCAACACTCATCCTGGGTAAGAAAATGTTCCATGTAATTGGCTGGATCCTCTTCAAATTGCGCCAAGTTTGCCTTCGACATGACTAGCCTGGTGCGTTTCTGATCAGGCGTCAGAAGACGTGGCACCCACTGAGCTGACACCTTTGACATTCCAAGTTCTTCATGCAGAATGTGTTCAATTCTCTCACGGGATATTCCCACAGCATCTGCTAGCTGATTAATCATCGATTGTCTGTCGTCCATCACCATTTCATGAACAAGGTCAGTGTTTTTCTGGGTTGTGGCTGTTGCAGGCCGCCCAGACCTTGGGTCGTCTTCAAGGCTCTCTCTGCCCCTCTTAAATTAAGCTGCCCACTTCTGCACTGTAGATATGGAGTGAGCTTCATCCCCTATCCCATATCCGCATGAATGTCCTTGGGATTTAAACCCTTCTTATGCAGGTACTTAATCACACCGCAATGCCAGATTTTGTCCTTTTTTGCCATTTCCCTCTACCATGAACTTTCAAACTTGGCTATGAACCACAAACTACCGCATAACCTGGAAGAAAATAACACAGTTAGTCATCAGAAGAGTTGAACTTAATGCATGCCAAGTTTTATTGAAATGGCATTTCTCCTTCATGGTGAGCCTTAGATCTTTTCAGCCTACCCTTGTACAGTGCATCCAAAATGGATGAAATTCTGTTTTTTTTTTTTCATCAAAATTCTACACACCATAATGACAATGTGAAAAAAGTTTTTTTTTTTTTTTTTTGAGTTTTGCTAATTTATTTAAAAGCCCCTAAGAAATCACTTGTAATTAAGTATTCACAGCCTTTGCCAGGTGCATCCTGTTTCTACTGATTATCCTTGAGACGTTTCTGCAGCTTAACTGGAGTCCAGCTGGGGTAAATTCAGTTGATTGGACATGATTTGGAAAGGCACACACCTATCTATATATAAGGTCCCTCAGCACAAACCAAGCATGAAGTCAAAAGAATTGTCTGTAGACCTCAGAGATAGGATTGTCCCGAGGAACAAAGCTGGGGAAAGGTACAGAAACACTTCTGCTGAAGGTCCCAATGAGCACAGTGGCCTCCTTCATCTGTAAATGGAAGAAGTTCAGATCCACCAGGACTCTTCCTAGAGCTGGCCACACATATAAACTGAGCGATCAAGGGAGAAGGGCCTGATGGTCACTCTCTTAGAGCTACAGCATTCCTCTGTGGAGACAGGAGAACTTTTCAGAATGACAACCATCTCTGTAGTAATCCATCGTGAATTGCTACAGATGGTATGGTATGGTAGAGTGGCCAGATGGAAGCCACTACTTAGTAAAAGGCACATGGCAGCCCACCTGGAGTTTGCCAAAAGGCGCCTGAAGGACTTAAACAAAATTGTCTCATCTGATAAGGGCCCTGTTACATGGCACACGGTTATAGCTGAACGAAGGACAAGGATCATTGAGAAAAGGTGGACAAATGATCCTGCACCTTTCCATCACTAAAAAGCCTGCGAATCAAGAGCGCAAAAAGGAACGGAACAAAACTGAAACCATCGAAAGAAAAATGAACGAAACATGCATGATGACATGACCGACAGCGGGTATGAGACCGAGCACAGACAGTCCTGTCCTCATGTCTGCAGTACTTGCAGGTGTGGGATGTAGTTGTTTTGACAGCAGGTGAGAGATGTTGTTTGTCTTCACAACAACGTGTGCACACGTAGACCAGCCACAAATGGTTGGAACGTACGTAAATAGTTATGGTAGTTGCTAAACAAGCAATTAGCAATACAAGAATGTTTCGTTTAGCTCGTCTGAGCTTTAGTTATTGGTCCTTGCAGATATCTTCATCGTTCCTGTAATACATCAGACTTGGATGGTTGGATGAAGTTGGATGACAGTCAAATGGAATGCTGACTTTACGGAAACTATGCAGACTATAAGGAACCGCCAACACAGACAGCAAAATGGAATATGGACAAATTGAGGTTGTCGCCGGGATTTGTTCATATTTTTCAACAGTTTGAAAATTCTGATGTAGCACCAGCTGCACGAACGAAGCTGGACTACGGTTAAACGATACCTCCGAAAGTAAACGTAAGTCCAGGTTTCTTGTTTTGTTTGGGCTTCATTGTCCTTCATTAGTGCCCCATGACCAGGGCTTAAGACAAAAATTGAACTCTGTGAAGTGAATACCTGGGAACAAGTTTTGAGGAAATCAGGCACCATCCCAACAGTGAAGTGTGGTAGTGGAAGCATCATGCTGTGGGGATGTTTATCAGCGGGAAGATCTGGGAGACTAGTCAGGATTGATAGAAAGATGAATGCAGCAATGTGCAGAGACATCCTGGATGAAAACCTGCTCCAGAGCGCTCTTCACCTCAGACTGTGGTGACGGTTCATCTTTCAGCAGGACAATGACCTTAAGTACACAGCCAAGATATCAAAAGAGTGACTTCAGGACAACTCTGTGAATGTCCTTGAGTGACCCAGCCAGAGCCCCGACCTGAATCTTATTGAACATCTCTGAGAGATCTGAAAATGGTTGCGCACCGATGCTCACCGTCAAAACTAATGGAGCTCGACAGGTGCTGCAAAGAGGAATGGATAAAACTGCCCAAAGATAGGTGCACCAAGCTTGTGGCATCATATTCAAGATTACCTGAGGCTGTAATTGCTGTCCATTCTTTGTAGGTGGGAAAACCTGCAAAACTGACAGGGGGTCAAATACTTATTTTCCCTACTGTATGTGATTTGTTCGTTTTTAATTTTTAATTTTATGTTGCCTTATGGAGTGTTGTGTGTAGAATTTTGAGGGAAAAATGAATTAACTCCATTTTGGAATAAGGCTGTAACATAATGTGACCAGGACGGTGGTGGGATGGAACCCATTGACTGCTCGAACTAAAGACCAGAACTCTACCAGGTCAGCCAAAGGGGAATTCCCCGTTAGCCAGGCTAGTGGAAACGTCTTTTCAATCCGGACTTCACCTTGCTACAATAACAAAATGTGGAAAAAGTGAAGCTCTGTGAATACATTCCGGGTGCGCTGTATATATCTACAACACTGAGTGTAGAAACTAACTAACTAACTAATAAATTATCATGAAAACTTTAAGCTCATGGTGATACATGCAGGAAGGTCTTCAAACAACTCTAAAGCAGCCAAGAAATATGGTGTGAGAGTGCAATGTTCAACGATGTTGACCCCCCCCCCCCCAAAAAAAAAGAAGTCTGAAAAATACTCACAGTCAGAAAACTTACCAAGATCCTAAAAGCAGCAGTGTGTCAGTATGCCTAAAGCAAGAAAGGATGGGCTTCCCATCAAATGTGTTTTTATTAGCATTATTTTCAAATCAAAGTATTTTCGTTATATAAATTAAGATGACGATCTTCCAAGAGTCATTTCCCAAAAATATGTCTTGTCAAAAGGGGTGCTGTCTTATAATCATGATCGTCTTATATTCAGAATAATACAGTAGTGTAAATACATCACTGTAGTCACACAGACCTGCATTTTTTTTGTGTGTGTGCATATTTGCTGTCTTAATTTGCTCTGTTTGAAACTCGTTACATTTTTTTTTTATTTCTGTCTGTTTGCAGTGGGACTCTGATCCTATGAACTCATGACATGACAGCAGTCCCACATATAAACAAGTCCCACAGGCTGTGTTCGCATCCTCCACAACCTTTCACGCTACACTCTAATCCTTTACAGTGAGTATCAGGCCTGTGCAGGGAGGACAGAGGGTGGAAAAAAGGGAAAAAACAACTCAACACTTTTCAAAGGTTTTGGAGGTTGAGATGGAAAATTTGAAGAGGCAGCAATATGTAACTTCATCTCAAAGAGTACAAGCAAGTTTTTTTTTTTTTTTTCTGCAGCAGTAATCAGAGGAAACCCAGTTTACCTGCCGGGGTGGCTGCCAAAACAATACAGAATGTGTGAATGTGCATGTGAGCAAGAGCTAGTTCACTTCCAGAGGTATAATGTTTACACAAACCTCTGACTGAGTGGGAGTGGGAGGGAATCAGTGTCCCTTCTGACTAACCATCATCATCATCATCATCATCATCATCATCATCATCATCATCATCATCATCATCACTATAATATGGGAAGTTTACCCACCCTGTTATTTCCAACTTTCAGACCTCCTGCTGCTTCTAAATATCAGGAGTCTTTTTTCAAAGAGATAATGTCCCTTTGGGGTTTTCTTGGATTTTACTCAATTTTAAGATAATTAAGGTCTTTATGCCTGTCCAGCGTGTACACAGCTCTCACCCCATGACTGTTGGGATAGACTGGAGCTCCACTGTGACATCTAACTGGAATAAGCATGTATAAAAAATAATGATTGTGTGATGTCTTGATGACAAAGTACTACTATGGGTCTATACAGGGTTACGGTGTTATCACGGTGCCAGTATACTGACAAACCCCATATTTTCAGTATATTAGCGCTGGATGAGGCGAGTCGATAGTCTGCTGTTTTATCCGAGAACTCTGAGTGCTTTAACACAGTCACATCGTCTCACTGTGTCTCATAGCACTGTGGTGACGCAACAAACAACAATACTACTACAACTAAAAATAATAACAACACCTAATACATGATTTTTTGGATTTTGTTTTGGGGAGGGTGTTGGTGTATAGGACACATGGAGTATAAGTGACAGGACCTCCCAAATTATTAAAAGAAAAAAAACCTGACTTTTAACCTCCTGACTACCAGGATTTATATATATATATATATATATACACACAGACACACTGAGGGATACACCGAAGAATATGGTACACATTTTTAATATGTTTATATAAATGCAAACCAAGTTTGTATGAGGCCTCATAAAAAAAAAAATTAAAAAAAAAAAAATTCATTTATCACCCCGCATCCCCATGCCAAAATTGGCCTGCATCAAAATTTTTCATTTTTTTATTTCGGGGAATTTTATTGACTGCGGTACAGCTAATGCAAGTTAGCACATCCACAGGTGGCGAGTGGTTGCTTGTCATCATTGACAACCACAGACGCAAGGACGATGCTGTTTATCGTGATACAGATTGCCAACAAAGTCAAGAAGCTGAAGCCATGGTATGGGGTTAGGGTTCGCTCCGAGGCAATCATGAGCGATATTTACAGCCAGTATGCATGTGGTATTCTGGACAACGAAGGTAGCTTGGATGCTAAGTACAACGGTTGCAAGGTAAGTTATTCCTCACTCGCTTCTTTTTCCACGGTGACTCATGAGTGCTAAAAAGCACTTGTAGTCGGTCGTTCCATCCGCTTGGTCTGGCCTGCGAGGTTTTTTTTTTCCTAGGATACTTCGGCATATGTACATATTTTTGTGGATTTTAATCAAATACTATTGCAGAGCAGTGAGGCTGGTTTTTGTCATAGTTCTAAATGAAACTTCCCCTTTAGGCCTCAAATTTTTACTGTATTGTTTGTTCTCTGTTTCTAAGAAAAAAAATTGCCCTCCCTCATCACTTTTTATGTCAAGGATGATAAAATAATGTTTTTTTTGTTTTGTTTTCAAGGGGCCTAATGAAAATTCATCCTTCCTGGAGCCTATGCCAGCTAATGGTCAATGGTCAAAATATTTTGTGAAAAGACCAATGTTATTGTACAACAAAAGAAAATGCTTTCATCTGGTGAAATTTATGAAAAAGAAAAGAGATGTACAATATAGCAGACACAGTCATTGGCACATTTTATCATTTGACAATAAATCTTCACTTTCACTTCGGATTATCTTTACATAAGTCACATATTCACCTTACATAAGGTGAATACATGAACATTTTCAAGTCCCCGAATATGTCTTGGACTTCATTTACATTAACATACACATTCAGTATGGTGCTGTGTGGTAAATATGTCTGGAGAAGGCAGTTTTCAAAAAAACAAGTGACTGCAACCGAGAGACTAGTGAGGGAAGCCATCAAAACTTCCACGGCAACTCTGAAAGCTGTAAATCTGTGGATGGGATTGGAGAAACTACACAGTGCAACATGCATAGCTTCATGCTGGAGTTGGACAGAGAAGAATTTGCATACTTTGAGATTCAGGACTCATTTGAATTTAAATATGAGCTTTAGGCGTACCTATTTCTGGATAAGACAACGGATAAGACAACGTGTTCAAAATAACAGCAGTCATATCTCACTAGTATAAAGTAATTTTATCTTAAAGGGGATAGAGAATCAAAATCATCTTTTTCATGTTTTTGGTGTTAGTTCAGAGTCTCCCCGCTGTGGGGAAAACACACGAAGTGCCAGCAAGTTTCAGAATCTCTGTTTCAAGTATTTCTCCTTTTTTGAATTGCCCCTAGAAAACAGGCCAATCCGTTTTTGAGAGAAAACTTACGTCACTTTTTCACCAATAGCCCCCCCCCACACACACCCACCCCCTTTCACACACGCCCCTTCGAAATTAATTATTCATAAGGTTGTGCCCACCCATTCGTAACACTCGAAGAGAAGCAATGGCGAGCTACAGGTGTGCTTTCCCAGGCTGTTTTAGCGGACTATGATCTTCCCACGGAAAGCAATGTACGCGATCACTGGCTTTTATTCATTTTTAACCGCATCCCCAGTACATACAACCGCCAACTATTTCTTTGCTCTGCTCATTTCACGGAGCACTGTTTCACAAACCTTGCACGATTTCGAACTGGCTTCAGTCGGCATTTAATACTCAGTAGAGAGTCAGTTCCGACTCTGCGACAAAATCAACCCCAGCAATCAGTACAGCCTGTGAGTATCACATTTTCTTTTGTTTTAAATTTGTGTTGCGCCATATTCCTGTTGTAAGAATTGCACGTTAGAATGGCACGTTAGCTCTGGTTTGTTCCTCTAAAGGGAATGAGCTAACCCCTTAGCAGCTAGGGATGTGTATCGAGAACCCGTTCCTTTTGGGTATTGTTAAGAAATGACTTGATCCACCAACATCAATAAGCTTTGTGCTTAACGATTATGTTATCAGTCCTTCAGAGTGGCCGTTGTTTTGGGGGGTGTTTGTCAGGAAAATGATAATTTCTGTATTGATTACAGACCCTGCAGCGGGTCCGTAAACAACTTTGCTTTGCTTTGAACCTTGAACCAATCGAAGCAGTGCTTCGCAGATTGAAGCAATGCTTCGATTATTCTTTCTTTCTTTTGCTTAATTTTCTCCTGCTAAAACCCTAAAGAGCCTACATCTGTGAGTATTATTTACCTTTTCTATGTTAAACCGACCTGTTATGTTCTTCTGAAACAGTTGATAGATGTATTTTATAACTTAAAAACAGGAGCGATGCTAACGCGTTAGCATGTCTATGGCATTTTCAATGTTAAAAGTTAGCATTGCAGCTGTCATCACGTTCGGGTGCGTTTGTTTTCAAATTGTAATATTTCTTAAATTTATTTTTGTTTATATATTAATAATCTAATGATTATTATATACAATTTTAGAGAAAGAGGCAAAAAAAAAAAACCTGAATAGAAACACAACAGAAAATATAAAAGCAATGAAAATAAACAAATAATGCTTTCTTTTCAATCAATCAATCAGTTTTATTTATATAGCGCCAAATCACATCAAACAGTTGCCCCAAGGCGCTTTATATTGTAAGGCAAGGCTATACAATAATTACGTAAAAACCCCAATGGTCAAAACGACCCCCTGTGAGCAAGCACTTGGCGACAGTGGGAAGGAAAAACTCCCTTTTAACAGGAAGAAACCTCCAGCAGAACCAGGCTCAGGGAGGGGCAGTCTTCTGCTGGGACTGGTTGGGGCTGAGGGAGAGAACCAGGAAAAAGACATGCTGTGGAGGGGAGCAGAGATCAATCACTAATGATTAAATGCAGAGTGGTGCATACAGAGCAAAAAGAGAAAGAAACACTCAGTGCATTATGGGAACCCCCCAGCAGTCTAAGTCTATAGCAGAATAACTAAGGGATGGTTCAGGGTCACCTGATCCAGCCCTAACTATAAGCTTTAGCAAAAAGGAACGTTTTAAGCCTAATCTTAAAAGTAGAGAGGGTGTCTGTCTCCCTGATCCGAATTGGGAGCTGGCTCCACAGGAGAGGAGCCTGAAAGCTGAAGGCTCTGCCTCCCATTCTACTCTTACAAACCCTAGGAACTACAAGTAAGCCTGCAGTCTGAGAGTGAAGCGCTCTATTGGGGTGATATGGTACTATGAGGTCCCTAAGATAAGAAGGGACCTGATTATTCAAAACCTTATAAGTAAGAAGAAGAATTTTAAATTCTATTCTAGAATTAACAGGAAGCCAATGAAGAGAGGCCAATATGGGTGAGATATGCTCTCTCCTTCTAGTCCCCGTCAGTACTCTAGCTGCAGCATTTTGAATTAACTGAAGGCTTTTCAGGGAACTTTTAGGACAACCTGGTAATAATGAATTACAATAGTCCAGCCTAGAGGAAATAAATGCATGAATTAGTTTTTCAGCATCACTCTGAGACAAGACCTTTCTAATTTTAGAGATATTGCGTAAATGCATATTTGTACATACATATTTGTTTAATATGCGCTTTGAATGACATATCCTGATCAAAAATGACTCCAAGATTTCTCACAGTATTACTAGAGGTCAGACACCATGTTTATAAGATTTGTGGGGCCAAGTACAATAACTTCAGTTTTATCTGAGTTTAAAAGCAGGAAATTAGAGGTCATCCATGTCCTTATGTCTGTAAGACAATCCTGCAGTTTAGCTAATTGGTGTGTGTCCTCTGGCTTCATGGATAGATAAAGCTGGGTATCATCTGCATAACAATGAAAATTTAAGCAATGCCGTCTAATAATACTGCCTAAGGGAAGCATGTATAAAGTGAATAAAATTGGTCCTAGCACAGAACCTTGTGGAACTCCATAATTAACCTTAGTCTGTGAAGAAGATTCCCCATTTACATGAACAAATTGTAATCTATTAGATAAATATGATTCAAACCACCGCAGCGCAGTGCCTTTAATACCTATGGCATGCTCTAATCTCTGTAATAAAATTTATGGTCAACAGTATCAAAAGCAGCACTGAGGTCTAACAGAACAAGCACAGAGATGAGTCCACTGTCTGAGGCCATAAGAAGATCATTTGTAACCTTCACTAATGCTGTTTCTGTACTATGATGAATTCTAAAACCTGACTGAAACTCTTCAAATAGACCATTCCTCTGCAGATGATCAGTTAGCTGTTTTACAACTATCCTTTCAAGAATTTTTGAGAGAAAAGGAACGTTGGAGATGGGCCTATAATTAGCTAAGATAGCTGGGTCAAGTGATGGCTTTTTAAGTAATGGTTTAATTACTGCCACCTTAAAAGCCTGTGGTACATAGCCAACTAATAAAGATAGATTGATCATATTTAAGATCGAAGCATTAAATAATGGTAGGGCTTCCTTGAGCAGCCTGGTAGGAATGGGGTCTAATAGACATGTTGATGGTTTGGATGAAGTAACTAATGAAAATAACTCAGACAGAACAATCTGAGAGAAAGAGTCTAACCAAATACCGGCATCACTGAAAGCAGCCAAAGATAACGATACGTCTTTGGGATGGTTATGAGTAATTTTCTCTAATAGTTAAAATTTTATTAGCAAAGAAAGTCATGAAGTCATTACTAGTTAAAGTTAATGGAATACTCGGCTCAATAGAGCTCTGACTCTTTGTCAGCCTGGCTACAGTGCTGAAAAGAAACCTGGGGTTGTTCTTATTTTCTTCAATTAGTGATGAGTAGTAAGATGTCCTAGCTTTACGGAGGGCTTTTTTATAGAGCAACAGACTCTTTTTCCAGGCTAAGTGAAGATCTTCTAAATGAATGAGATACATTTCCTCTCCAACTTACGGGTTATCTGCTTTAAGCTGCGAGTTTGTGAGTTATACCACGGAGTCAGGCACTTTTGATTTAAAGCTCTCTTTTTCAGAGGAGCTACAGCATCCAAAGTTGTCTTCAATGAGGATGTAAAACTATTGACGAGATACTCTATCTCCCTTACAGAGTTTAGGTAGCTACTCTGCACTGTGTTGGTATATGGCATTAGGGAACATAAAGAAGGAAACATATCCTTAAACCTAGTTACAGCGCTTTCTGAAAGACTTCTAGTGTAATGAAACTTATTCCCCACTGCTGGGTAGTCCATCAGAGTAAATGTAAATGTTATTAAGAAATGATCAGACAGAAGGGAGTTTTCAGGGAATACTGTTAAGTCTTCAATTTCCATACCATAAGTCAGAACAAGATCTAAGATATGATTAAAGTGGTGGGTGGACTCATTTACATTTTGAGCAAAGCCAATTGAGTCTAATAATAGATTAAATGCAGTGTTGAGGCTGTCATTCTCAGCATCTGTGTGGATGTTAAAATCGCCCACTATAATTATCTTATCTGAGCTAAGCACTAAGTCAGACAAAAGTTCTGAAAATTCACAGAGAAACTCACAGTAACGTCCAGGAGGACGATAGATAACAACAAATAAAACTGGTTTTTGGGACTTCCAATTTGGATGGACAAGACTAAGAGTCAAGCTTTCAAATGAATTAAAGCTCTGTCTGGGTTTTTGATTAATTAATAAGCTGGAATGGAAGATTGCTGCTAATTCTCTGCCTCGGCCTGTGCTACGAGCATTCTGACAGTTAGTGTGACTCGGGGGTGTTGACTCACAACATATTCATCCTGCTGTAACCAGGTTTCTGTAAGGCAGAATAAATCAATATGTTGATCAATTATTATATCATTTACTAACAGGGACTTAGAAGAGAGAGACCTAATGTTTAATAGACCACATTTAACTGTTTTAGTCTGTGGTGCAGTTGAAGGTGCTATATTATTTTTTCTTTTTGAATTTTATGCTTAAATAGATTTTTGCTGGTTATTGGTGGTCTGGGAGCAGGCACCGTCTCTACGGGGATGGGGTAATGAGGGGATGGCAGGGGGAGAGAAGCTGCAGAGAGGTGTGTAAGACTACAACTCTGCTTCCTGGTCCCAACCCTGGATAGTCACGGTTTGGAGGATTTAAGAAAATTGGCCAGATTTCTAGAAATGAGAGCTGCTCCATCCAAAGTGGGATGGATGCCGTCTCTCCTAACAAGACCAGGTTTTCCCCAGAAGCTTTGCCAATTATCTATGAAGCCCACCTCATTTTTTGGACACCACTCAGACAGCCAGCAATTCAAGGAGAACATGCGTCTAAACATGTCACTCCCGGTCCGATTGGGGAGGGGCCCAGAGAAAACTACAGAGTCCGACATTGTTTTTGGAAAGTTACACACCGATTCAATGTTAATTTTAGTGACCTCCAGTTGGCGTAACCGGGTGTCATTACTGCCGACGTGAATTACAATCTTACCAAATTTACGCTTAGCCTTAGCCAGCAGTTTCAAATTTCCTTCAATGTCGCCTGCTCTGGCCCCCGGAAGACATTTGACTATGGTTGCTGGTGTCGCTAACTTCACATTTCTCAAAACAGAGTCGCCAATAACCAGAGTTTGTTCCTCGGCGGGTGTGTCGTCGAGTGGGGAAAAACGGTTAGAAATGTGAACGGGTTGGCGGTGTACACGGGGCTTCTGTTTAGGGCTACGCTTCCTCCTCACAGTCACCCAGTCGGTCTGCTTTCCCGGCTGCTCGGGATCTGCCAGAGGGAAACGACGGCTAAGCTACCTTGGTCCGCACCGACTACAGGGGCCTGGCTAGCTGTAGAATTTTCCACGGTGCGGAGCCGAGTCTCCACTTCGCCCAGCCTGGCCTCCAAAGCTACGAATAAGCTACACTTATTACAAGTACCATTACTGCTAAAGGAGGCTGAGGAATAACTAAACATTTCACACCCAGAGCAGAAAAGTGCGGGAGAGACAGGAGAAGCCGCCATGCTAAACCGGCTAAGAGCTAGTAGCTGCGCTAAGCTAGCGGATTCCTAAAAACACGCAAAGTGAATAACGTGTAAATAATTTAGAGGTGATTCAGCAGAGGGAGTGCTTTAGTTAAGGCACGTGAAGATTACACTGTGAAACAAATCGTTATCTAGGTAACTAGATCAATCTAACTGCGCAGATTAAACAGCTAACAGATACAGCAAAACACCGCTGTGCTCCGGAACAGGAAGTGATACAATACTGCAGTGAGAGCCAACCACCAGTAGAGGCAAGCAAGAGCCTGTGAGTAATCACAAATACTGCAGCTTTTACTGCAGTGAGAGCAAGGGCAGCCAATGAAACAACGGCAGCCGATCAGCGCCACCTACTTGCATTTCATAATGAGGTTGCCAAATAAGCTCCGAAACAACGCCATTAAAGCCAAACAAGGCATTCTAAATCCAGCATAGTAACATAGCTGTTTCAGAGAGCATTTTAGGAAGGTTCTGAGCCATTACAGACCCAACCAATGTTTTTTGGGGCTACATATCACATCACAGAACAAGGACTAATGCCCCATTCAACCTCTGTCTATCACCTTTAAAGTAGTGATTTATTTTCTTGTACTTTGACCTTCAATTTGTCAGTGTACTGAAATTAAGAATGCAATCAAATGAATGAACAAAGATTTATTTGCTGCAACTCACTGTGTTTTACTTATTTTGTGGTAGCAAGGCTGACTTCAAGTAAATTGATCAAAAAGCAAGTATTTGTCCGTTACTACTTATTTTAGTAAGATTTCTTGTCAATTAAATTAGCAATTATCTTGCTGCAGGGACAGAAAATTTCAATAGTATTAAGTCATTTTCTCACATTCAGTTTTGATTCCTTAAATTTTAGTTAAGCGTTTTGCCAGTGCATATAACTCTGACAAACAATGAACTGTTTGTGTACAGATGTAGATGTGACATGCATTCAGCTGTGTTTGTCACATGCCTGAAACACAAAAAAAGGATGTCACCTCGTTCTGCATTTCAAAATGTGATCTCAGTGTTTGTGTGTTGAGCATTTCAACATCATCAAATAATTAAAATACCAACCTGGTAAAGTGACATTTACGAAATGTCATTTTAGAACATTTCCACCAGTCTGGTGTGGTGCCAAGTTTGGGTGTGTTATCATCAGCAATTGAAAATAAAAGGACATTTGTAAAGGTGTAGACAGCACACCGTGCTCAACATATTAACACAGCTGTTATTCTTTCTATTGTGAATTTTTAAAGCAGGACAGCACATTTATTCAGTAGTGGCTACACTCTAAAACATTGCAACTGTGTTTAGTTATGTCTACTTGCTACTCGCTTTAACATAAAGAGATCTTACAAGTTTTGGATGTTGAACTCAACTTTACAACTCAACTCAACTTGTAAATTTGAGTTCAACATCCAAAACTTGTAAGATCTCTTTATGTTAAAGCGAGAAGCAAGTAGACATAACTAAATGCAGCTGCAATGTTTTAGAGTTTATCAAAAGCCACCTTGATACTTGCACAAATTTGATCTCCGCACTGGTGTGTAATATTGTGTGCCAAAGAGGTAAACTTGTAAACTGCGTAAACTGTGCGAGGCTGCATGCCAGTGCGCAAAGAATATTTGGAGATGTTCAAAACCTTTGGTACGGATAGATTTCATGCCACTTGCGTGAAATAGTCATGAACATTGTGCACCTTATTTGCAAACAATGTACAGTAGTGTTCAGAATGATAGTAGTGCTATGTGACTAAAAAGATTAATCCAGGTTTTGAGTATATTTCTTATTGTTACATGGGAAACAAGGTACCAGTAGATTCTCACAAATCCAACAAGACCAAGCATTCATGATATGCACACTCTTAAGGCTATGAAATTGGGCTATTAGTAAAAAAAAAATAAGTAGAAAAGGGGGTGTTCACAATAATAGTAGTGTGGCATTAAGTCAGTGAGTTAGTCAGTTTTGTGGAACAAACAGGTGTGAATCAGGTGTCCCCTATTTAAGGATGAAGCCAGCACCAGTTGAACATGCTTTTCTCTTTGAAAGCCTGAGGAAAATGGGACGTTCAAGACATTGTTCAGAAGAACAGCATAGTTTGATTAAAAAATTGATTGGAGAGGGGAAAACTTATACGCAGGTGCAAAAAATTATAGGCTGTTCATCTACAATGATCTCCAATGCTGTAAAATGGACAAAAAAAAACAAAAAACAAACAAACAAAAAAAAACAGAGACGCATGGAAGAAAACAGAAAACAACCATCAAAATGGATAGAAGAATAACCAGAATGGCAAAGGCTCACCCATTGATCAGCTCCAGGATGATCTGTTGTGTGGGCCGCTGAAGAGGAGGTACTGCTGGCCCACCACCACCAGAGGGCGCCCTGCCTGGAGTGCGGGCTCCAGGCACCAGAGGGCGCCGCCGCCTCACGTGAGCAGCTACAGTGACAGCTGTCACCCATCACCTGAGACAGCTGACGGCAATCATCTGTGGGGTATATCAGCAGGACGGCACCTCCACCTCATTGCCGAGATATCGTTTCTACCTACGAGGTAACGTATCAAAGCTGACGGAGTGTATCCTTTTGGATTAGTGTATAGCTTGTGGATTACTGTTCCAACGAGAGGTGGAGGTAACTTCCCTGCTGTTCGGAGTCTTGGGTGCAAACGCGCCCCCATCTAACTGTTCTTTGTTCCTCGCCAGCAGTACCAGGTCCGACACGCGGAGGCAGTGGCCACCTGGGAGTTTGGGACTTGGCGGCTCCAGTATTTCCGGGGTCCTGTGGCGGAGGAAGCCGTGTGGTTCGGGTCTTACCTTGGAGAGGCGTCTCCTATCTTCGAGCCTGCCCACACAACACTTTTGTGAATTGACTGTTGTCCATTTCGTGATTGGTTGTATTCGTTGTGCACGTTCACAACAGTAAAGCCTTGTTATTTGACTTTCTCCATTGTCCGTTCATTTGCGCCCCCTGTTGTGGGTCCGTGTACTGACACTTTCCCAACATGATCAAAGACAGTCTGGAGTTACCTGTAAGTGCTGTGACAGTTAGAAGACGCCTGTGTGAATTTGTTTGCAAGAATCCCCCGCAAAGTCCCTCTGTTAAATAAAAGAGAAATAAAGAGAAATGGAGGAAGATTTTGTGGACTGATGAGAGTAAAATTGTTCTTTTTGGGTCCAAGGGCCGCAGACAGTTTGTGAGACGACCCCCAAACTCTGAATTCGAGCCACAGTTCACAGTGAAGAAGGTGAAGCATGGTGGTGCAAGCATCATGATATGGGCATGTTTCTCCTACTATGGTGTTGGGCCTATATATCGCATACCAGGTATCATGGATCAGTTTGGATATGTCAAAATACTTGAAGAGGTCATGTTGCCTTATGCTGAAGAGGACATGCCCTTGAAATGGGTGTTTCAACAAGACAATGACCCCAAGCACACTAGTAAACGAGCAAAATCTTGGTTCCAAACCAACAAAATTAATGCCTCGCAGATGTGAAGAAATCATGAAAAACTGTGGTTATAAAACTAAACTCAACAGAAATGTAAACGCAACACTTTTGGTTTTGCTCCCATTTTGTATGAGATGAACTCAAAGATCTAAAACTTTTTCCACATACACAATATCACCATTTCCCTCAAATATTGTTCACAAACCAGTCTAAATCTGTGATAGTGAGCACTTCTCCTTTGCTGAGATAATCCATCCCACCTCACAGGTGTGCCATATCAAGATGCTGATAAAGATGAAGATGCTAGACACCATGATTAGTGCACAGGTGTGCCTTAGACTGCCCACAATAAAAGGCCACTCTGAAAGGTGCAGTTTTATCACACAGCACAATGCCACAGATGTCGCAAGGTTTGAGGGAGCGTGCAATTGGCATGCTGACAGCAGGAATGTCAACCAGAGCTGTTGCTCGTGTATTGAATGTTCATTTCTCGACCATAAGCCATCTCCAAAGGCATTTCAGAGAATTTGGCAGTACATCTAACCAGCCTCACAACCGCAGACCACGTGTAACCACACCAGACCAGGAACTCCACATCCAGCATGTTCACCTCCAAGATCATCTGAGACCAGCCACTCGGACAGCTGCTGAAACAATTGGTTTGCATAACCAAAGAATTTCTGCACAAACTGTCAGAAACCGTCTCAGGGAAGCTCATCTGCATGCTCGTCATCCTCATCGGGGTCTCGACCTGACTCCAGTTCATCATTGTAACCGACTTGAGTGGGCAAATGCTCACATCCGCTGGCGTTTGGCACGTTGGAGAGGTGTTCTCTTCACTGATGAATCCCGGTTCACACTGTCCATGGCAGATGGCAGACAGCGTGTGTGGCGTCGTGTGGGTGAGCGGTTTTCTGATGTCAATGTTGTGGATCGAGTGGCCCATGGTGGCGGTGTGGTTATGGTATGGGCAGGCGTCTGTTATGGATGAAGAACACAGGTGCATTTTATTGATGGCATTTTGAATGCACAGAGATACCGTGACGAGATCCTGAGGCCCATTGTTGGGCCATACATCCAAGAACATCACCTCATGTTGCAGCAGGATAATGCACGGCCCCATGTTGTAAGGATCTGTACACAATTCTTGGAAGCTGAAAATGTCCCAGTTTTTGCATGGCCAGCATACTCACCGGACATGTCACCCATTGAGCATGTTTGGGATGCTCTGGACCGGTGTATATGACAGCGTGTACCAGTTCCTGCCAATATCCAGCAACTTCGCACAGCCATTGAAGAGGAGTGGACCAACATTCCACAGGCCACAATTGACAACCTGATCAACTCTGTTGTGTGGGCCGCTGAAGAGGAGGTACTGCTGGCCCACCACCACCAGAGGGCACCTTGCCTGGAGTGCGGGCTCACCAGAGGGCGCTGCCATCTCACAGGACCAGCCGGGGTGACAGCTGTCACCTACGACAGCTGTTACCAATCTTCTGATCCGCCGCGGTATATCTGCAAGACGTCATCTCCACTTCTCTGCCGAGATATCGCTCTACCAAGGAGGTAACGTACTCAGCCAATTGTGTTATCGTCTTGACAATAATACTTTGTTGCTTGTGTGTAGGACAGCTGGAGACTGTATTGGACTTTTTTGGATAAGTACTCACATTCCTACACTACAGTATTTTTCTGACGAGAGGTGGAGGTGGTGTTTCCACCCTACGTGTTGCTGGGTGCAGACGCACCCACATCTGACTGTTTCTGTTCCTCGCCAGCAGTACCGGATCCGACAAGCGGAGGCAGTGGCCACCTGGGAGTTCGGGACTTGGCGGCTCCAGTATTCCCGGGGTTCGGTGGCGGAGGAAATCGGGTGGTTCCAGTTCAACTTAGACAGACGTCTCCTATCTTCGAGCCTGCCCACACGACACCGTTGGAATTCGGCTTATTCTTGGACATTGTAATCGGTTGTGTTTGTTGTGCGTGTTTCACAACAGTAAAGCATTGTTATTTGACTTCCTCCATTGTCCGTTCATGTGCGCCCCCTGTTGTGGGTCCGTGTTCCTACACTTTCCCAACACAACTCTATGCGAAGGAGATGTGTTGCACTGCATGAGGCAAATGGTGGTCACACCAGATACTGACTGGTATCCCCCCCAATAAAACAAAACTGCACCTTTCAGAGTGGCCTTTTATTGTGGACAGTCTAAGGCACACCTGTGCACTAATCATGGTGTCTAATCAGCATCTTGATATGGCACACCTGTGAGGTGGGATGGATTATCTCAGCAAAGGAGAAGTGCTCACTATCACAGATTTAGACTGGTTTGTGAACAATATTTGAGGGAAATGGTGATATTGTGTATGTGGAAAAAGTTTTAGATCTTTGAGTTCATCTCATACAAAATGGGAGCAAAACCAAAAGTGTTGCGTTTATATATTTGTTGAGTGTAAATACTAGTTTAGTGATTCACAGGATTGCTAAAAAAGCAGTTTGAACATAATAGTTTTGAGTTTGTAGTGTCAACAGCAGATGCTACTATTATTGTGAACACCCCCTTTTCTACTTTTTTTTTTTTACTAATAGCCCAATTTCATAGCCTTAAGAGTGTGCATATCATGAATGCTTGGTCTTGTTGGATTTGTGAGAATCTACTGAATCTACTGGTACCTTGTTTCCCATGTAACAATAAGAAATATACTCAAAACCTGGATGAATCTTTTTAGTCACATAGCACTACTATTATTCTGAACACTACTGTATGTCACTGTGTGTCAGTGCATGCAGGGTCTCACACAGTTTATGCACAGTTTACGACAAGTTTACTCATTGGCATGCAAGATTGAGTGATCAAATTTGTGCAATTATCAAGGTAGCTTAAGTCACAGGTGACTATTTCTGATCCAAAGTTACAAGAAATACCTACTTTTCTTCTGTACAATACAGTTTAGTAAAATATTGTGTTACTCAAGGTTCCTCTGAAGAGACATAATGCTAAAGACATTCAGTTGTTGCTTTGGGTTACTGGTTAGCATTCTGTGTGACCAGGTGGGAAGTGAACCTGGGACCTTCTCACTGTGAGGAATCTGATGGTTTACAGTATGGGTTTGAAAATCTATGTATCCATATCTGGAGCCAACTCAGCATTAATGCATTAATGATATATGTGTGCACTGTATTTGTACTGCATGTCAAACTACATAGATATTTGAACATAACATACATAAACCTTTCAGTGTAAAAGCACCACTGGCATCATTGGCTGAACTGATTGGTTGTCTTTCAGCAGAAGCCTCCTCTATTTGTTTGGTAAGTTTTCACAGACAGCCTTTTGTTTATAATTATGCTCGGCACTCATGCTTACAGTGATCATGTTTAAAACACACTGGCAGGCGAAAAGAAAACACAGCCTGAAGGCTTTGATTCAGCACATTCTTCTGTCTATCTGTCTGATTTCATTTGTGTAGTTTTTCTTTCCAGTCAATCTTCTTTGTGCATTCGTGTGTGTGTGTGTGTCTTTGTATGTGTGTGTGTGTGTGATCACCTCTGACCAGATGTTACATACTTACTTTAGCAAGCTCAGCGATTCACAAAGTATGTGTGTTTGATACGATAAGGGTTTTTTTTTCTTCCTTTTGTTACAGCTTTGTTCCAGTGAAATCTAAAAAGACAATTTTCCAAAGTTTTACGTCACACTACAGGTGTACAGACTGAGGTTACAATGTGACATTCACAGACTAAATGGACAAAGTGACATGAAAATTTCTCTTGAAATGAAAGTGAGTAGAAGAGCTCTGAATGAAAAGTGCAAAAAGGTCATTTAAAAATCTGTTTTCAAGACATTTTGAGCAAATATGAAATTGGCTCCTTATGTGCCACCAGAGTCGTTATCTGAATTGGCCACGGGGTCGATCGGTTTGTACCAGTTGTCTGTCAGTGAAATGCTGGACTGCAGCTGGTCCCCAGTGATACAGTCAACGGTCTTAAACAGCTGCCACTGAACACAAGTGAACTGTGGGAAAGTATCTGGTGTAAAGGATTAGAAAAAAAAATACAGTGAAAATGTACATAGCTAATGCACCCATTAATCCACTAATAAAATGGACAAATTCGAAAACTGAAAACAAATATGTGTTTTCTATTGAGGTTATGTTGCATCCTCAGGAAACATCTTGAACAGCCCTCAGTTTACTGTCAATTTTTTCACAGCATGCACATTTTTACTGTTTGTAATAGAACACTTTGGTAATCCTGGACTGAAAATAATCCTATAGTGTGGCTTTTGCTTTGCTTTGAATCTGGTATGTCAGAACTGCTAATTGGGCAGCGCAGTCTCGTTTGAGGGTGGGTGCTAAAGGGGAAAATATGGCGCATATGATGGAATTTCTCTACTTCCGAGGATGTAAACACAACACTTTCTCTGGGTTTTGGGGCAAATTATGCTCAAAGTGAAAATGCAAAGAAAAAGTGAAGATGCTGTGGAAAGTGGACATATAGGACCATAGGACCATATTTATTGTACAGTGAGGAAAATAAGTTTTTGAACACCCTGCGATTTTGCAAGTTCTCCCACTTAGAAATCATGGAGGGGTCTGAAATTTTCATCTTAGGTGCATGTCCACTGTGAGAGACATAATCTAAAAAAAAAAAAAAGAAAAAAAAAATCCGGAAATCACAATGTATGATTTTTTTAAATAATTTATTTGTATGTTACTGCTGCAAATAAGTATTTGAACACCTACCAAACAGCAAGAATTCTGGCTCACACAGATCTGTTATTTTTTCTTTAAGAAGCCCTCTTATTCTGCACTCTTTACCTGTATTAATTGCACCTGTTTGAACTTGTTACCTGTATAAAAGACACCTGTTCACACACTCAGTCAATCACACTCCAACCTGTCCACCATAGCCAAGACCAAAGAGCTGTCTAAGGACACCAGGGACAAAACTGCAGACCTGTGTAAGGCTGGGATGGACTACAGGACAACAGGCAAGCAGCTTGGTAGAAGACAACAACTGTTATGATTATTTATTAGAAAGTGGAAGAAACACAAGATGGCTGTCAATCTCCCTTGGTCTGGGATTCCATGCAAGATCTCACTTTGGGGTAAGGATGATTCTAAGAAAGCTCAGAACTACACAGGAGGACCTGGTCAATGACCTGAAGAGAGCTGGGACCACAGTCACAAAGATTACATTAGTAACACATGATGCTGTCATGGTTTAAAATTCTGCAGGGCAGCAAGGTCCCCCTGCTCAAGCCAGCACATGTCCAGGCCTGTTTGAAGTTCACCAGTGACCATCTGGTTGATCCAGAGGAGGCATGGGAGAAGGTCATGTGGTCAGATGAGACTAGAATAGAGCTTTTTGGAATCAACTCCACTTACCATGTTTAGAGGATGAGAACAACCCCAAGAAAACCATCCCAACCATGAAGCATGGGGGTGGAAACATCATACTCTGGGGGTGCTCTTCTGCAAAGGGGGCAGGACAATTGCACTGTATTGAGGATGGATGGGATCATGTATTGTGAGATTCTGGCGAACAACCTCCTTCCCTCAGTAAGAGCATTGAAGATGGGTCATGGCTGTGTCTTCCAGCATGACAATGACCCCAACCACACAGCCAGGGCAGCTAAGGAGGGGCTCCATAAGAAGCATTTCAAGGTCCTGGAGTGGCCTGGCCAGTCTCCAGACCTGAACTCAATAGAAAATCTTTGGAGGGAGCTGAAACTCCAAACCTGAAAGATTTGGAGAAGATCTGTATGGAGGAGTGGACCAAAATCCCTGCTGCAGTGTGTGAAAACTTGGTCAAGAACTACAGGAAACGTCTGAGCTCTGTAATTGCAAACAAAGGCTACTGTACCAAATATTAACATTGATTTTCACAGGTGTTGAAATACTTACTTGCAGCAGTAACATACAAAAAAATTATTTAAAAAAAATCATACTTTGTGATTTCCGGAGTTTTTTTTTTTTTTTAGATTATGTCTCTCACAGTGGACATCCACCTAAGATGAAAATTTCAGACCCCTCCATGATTTCTAAGTGGGAGAACTTGCAAAATCGCAGGGTGTTCAAATACCTATTTTCCTCACTGTATATATTGTTTATTACCCTTAATATTTAAATATGTTATATATATGATGTCTTATCGTTCTTATGTCTTATTATTTATTATTATATATATATGCCTTTTTTCTTGAGCTGCTTGGGTGGGTAGGGAGAGTTCCCATGGGATGAAAAAGCTTTTCAACCTACCATCACTGGTTCTCAAGACCAGGCACCTAAGTGGCTCTACTCTACTCTTTTCTACTCTTCTATTTTACTCTTCCTTTTTAAATATTTAGATATACCTTAGTATACTAGCATAGTTCCACCTTAGAATAGGAATATAATATATATGATATACCTTACTGAATTTTCATGTGTTGAAGTTTGTTTATGACCCAAAGCTCAGGCGTGTCAAGGCAGTTTTGCAGGCGAGAGACTGCAGGTATTCTGGTGAGCTGTGTAGGCTAACACTTACTAACACGACCGCTCCCATTTGCCTTGTCTTCCCTTGTCCACTGGGAACCGTAAAAACTGCACTTTTCCCGACTGCTTCGGTGATTACAGCAGAAAACAAAACAGTACACCATTTTCCCATGTGAAGTATCGTATCGTATCGTAAGTTATGCTGTGTATATATTGCAGCTGTCCCCATAAGTGGTCAAATTCCACAATATCACGCAGGGTTCAAACAAGACTGCGCTGCCCTATTGCAATCTGTGTCCTTGAGCTAGATGAAGCATGGATGTGTGAAAATATTACAACCCTAACTTTTTCCAGTGTTTCTTCAAACTGCATAAGTGGTGTAAATGTTAACCATAGCAGCTATTGTTGTAGTGACTGTTTTTTTTTTTTTTTAGCTATGATAGCTAGCTACATTAATGGTAGATAACATTAAAGGACATGTTGCACATTATTTAACATCCTGGTTAGCACCACAACATGAAAGTATTCAGGATTATAAGTCTATCCACGCAAATGTGGTAATAATTAGTGGTTGCAGGTGTATTTTATTGCTAATTATCCTTCTCGCTCTGCAAGTTAGGAAAAGCAGAAACATCCTGATGGCTGACAGACAGAGTGAAACAAATGCTGCAATATCCAATAATGAAGCTTCTGAGCTTTCATTCAAAAGTGATGGCTCAGATTTACATAGAATGTACAGAGAGGAGACGATACAGTTCACCCAGAAACTCTTAATTTTTTCAGAGTCTGCCGGAATTTGGAACCTAACATATGGTGACACTGCTGGTTGTGTCGCAGGATACTATTTTGCTGCCACAAGGAATGTGAATGAATGAATGAATGAGTTTATTCGGCACACAATTCAACAACAAAAACAAAAAACTCATAACAAAGCAACTTTATTAAAGTCCTGCTTGGCTGAAAGGGTGAGGGCAGAAGCAGAGCTTGTAAATATCCACCCCTTATACTAAAAAATAACAAACATATACACACAAATGAAATTTCATAAATACATATCTACACAATCACACACATATATATATACATACACAAATACATACACATACGCAGATATATACACGTACACATACCTACATGTACATACATACATACGCACACACGATGACAATACCAAAAAGAAAAAACGTGCAAACTTAGTCAATGAACTCAAATTTATAAAATATAACCAGACAATACTGGCACACAACACACAAACCCAAAAGTAATAATAAGACCTAAGTCTTCAACTATAGCATGCAATTTTATTATTCTTGTAATGTCTTTTAAAGCCTACTAATGTACCAAGTACTTTAATGTTGTCGGGACAGTTGTTCCAGATGTTAACACCTTTGACAGATACACAATGACTTTTTGCAGTAGTTCGGATCCTTGATTTTTCAAACAATAAAATTCCTCTCAAATTATAACTGGAGTCCCTCAGTTTAAACAGATCCTGGACATGTTGTGGCAGCAGTTTATTTTTAACTTTATACATAATTTGTATTGTAAAGTAATCAACCAAGTCCCAGAATTTTAGAATATGCAAACAGGCAAACAATGGATTCATTGGCTCACAATGTGATTTGTTACAAATAATTCTTACAGCTTTCTTTTGCAACAAAAATATTGGATTAGTATTAATTTTATATGTATTTCCCCATACTTCAATACAGTAGGTCATGTATGGAAAGAGCAATGAGTGATATAAAATAGTTAATTAGTGTTGGGAAATTAAATCTTGTGCTTTATGCAGAATTGCAATGGCTTTTGACATTTTGGATTTAACAAAATTAATATGCATTTTCCAGCTCAGTTTATCATCAATAACAACACCAAGAAATTTTGTATCAGTTACAGTTTCAATTTCAATATCATTTAATAATAAATTTCTGCAGGAAATCCTGGACTTGTTTCCAAATATAATACACTTTGTCTTACCAAAGTGGAGCGATAATTTGTTTAAATCAAACCATTGTTTAAACTTCTGTAGTTCCTTCTCCATCATGTCCCAGGTCTGTCCCAAGTGATCCCCACTACATAACACAGTCGTATCATCAGCAAACAAAATACAACTGACGGACTTGAAAACCAAACATATGTCATTAATATACAGAAGAAACAACAACGGCCCCAGAACTGAACCCTGGGGTACCCCACAAATAATTTTCATGGGTTCATATTTTGCCACACCAATATGTACACACTGATATCTAAGTGCACATGGAGTGTCTCCCCGACCCTGTTTTTATAGGCTGCCTGAACATGCAGATGTATTTCTTACATGGGAAAAAATTGGAATACATTATTTGCAGGAGATAATGGGCTTTCTATCTAATGTGTCAGAATCATGAGGGAACTTGAGGAGGTGACTGCGGAGCTGCAGTGAGACATTATTCTTGGGCCAGCAATCCGTGTGTGAGGACTTAGAGTGGACCTGGACATTGTTCTCCTGCTGGCAATCATGCATGATCTGTGCATAAGGACATCTTAGGTGGAGTAGATTTTACATATTTAATCTTGGAATTCATTTTACAAGTGGGTGAGTGGCCTGTTCAGTTTTTTTTCTTTTGTATTTTGTTCTCCTCAGTGGAGCTGGTAGGCTTTGTTATTTTTTTATTGTACTTTGAGAGAGTCTGTCTCATTTTAGATCTTGATATGTGTGGAGTCTGCTCTCTGAAATCGAACAGCACAATGTTTTAACCCATTATAGCTCCCACCGTAAACGTGCATGTGATCTAAGAAATATATCTGTGTGATCATGCTTCCTTATCACACAGATGTATTTCTTAGATTTTTCACACTTATATTGATGACAACACTTATAAGTGTGCACAAAGATGAGCCTGTAGCAGAAACTGTTTTTAACAGACTGTGTTTATGACTAACGGCTGTGCACATGCACTAAAGCCCAGGTTACACATAGACGGGTTTGTCGGCGGGTAGTACGTAGACCAAAGTTCGCGGTAGTTCCGGCTATTTTCATGGTGGAAAGGGGCGGAGCATTTCGCCGGCGTTTTGAGCGCCGTACTAGCCGCAAATACGCGGATAAAACGCCACTAAACGCCGTTGTTCACATTGTCTCCATCGTCATGCGAATTCTCCGGGAGCGCTCCCGTAATTATTCGACATGTTGAATAATTTTTTCGACGATTCCCGGTAAAGCCGGAACTAAGCCAAGCCCCCTAGTGCCGGTGTTGACAACGGTGTTTGATCCTTAAGATGGCCAAAAACTCTTCCGGGATGCTTTCGGGAGCTCTTACCCTGTATGTGTAAACGGGGCTTAAGTCTTCTCACAGTGGAGAGCGGCTGCTGCGTTTACCATGACTGCATCATAATGAACAGTTATCACTTAAAAATTAGTCATCATTACACAACATCATACTTATGTAAAGTTTTCTATTTATCTGCGGCTCCGTTCTTAATGTTAGCAGCTACATTCCATTCACCAGAGTGCTGGGATGTTTCCTCAAAGCTACGTAAACACTGTCAGAAACATTCAGAAAAATGAATACTCATGAGTACCTTGTTTTCTGCAGTCTGCTTAGGTGTTTGTTTTGAATACTGTAAACTTTGAGACCGTTATGGAAGTGCACAAAGTAATTCTGGTGGATCATCGGATGGTCACTAACAGCCTAAGTCTAAATTGTTATGATTTCGGTGCAACATGTCCATTAATGTTGTGTTCTCTCGCAGCAACTACACCACTGACTGAACTCATCCTGTGTGTATTATGCTTCAAAGAAGACACCATATTCAATTAAAAAGTAAAGTGTTGCTTTATTATTACCAACACCACAGCCTTGACAAAGTCTGGCCGTCTGAGTCAGAATTATGAATGTAGGGGTGGTTTTGGCATTCCCTACCAAAGGCTTGTAGAGCCTAGCTTCTTAGTTAAGTACCAATAGTTTGATCAGTTTCCAAATTAGCGTGGCCAGGCATCGCTTTTTTCACAGGACAGTTTCCAGTTTCGATGGCTCGTCCATAGCTCCAGCTGGCCCTCCCTGGAAATGTTCCTGCTTTAAACTGTGAATTACAAATAGACCAGAAAAAAAGACTTGGCAACAGAGCAAATACATAGACATTTCATGGTGTGCTTGTTAAGCAGTTTGTAGTATCACTATTCAATTCTACTAATAACTTACTCATCTAGCTTTATGGAAAACTACTGGGTAAAACTCAACCAGAACCAGCAAGTGACAATGGAATCCACAACATCCCCACAAATGTCTTTTCAAGCCACTGGGAAAGCCAGGCTTAAGGCGTCTTATTGACACTTGCACGTTGATCCGCGGACTTGCATGCACTCTGCTGTCCAGGAGAGTAAACTCGTCGCAAACCATTGTAAACCATTCTAAATTGTGCGCAGTTACTTGCAGTTGCAAGTGTGCAAAGAAAATTTTGAAATGTTCAAAATGTCTGTCACGCATTAATTGTGTGAACTTCATGTGAACATTGCACATTTAAAAAACACTGCATGTCGACATGTTAAATCACTAATAAACATACTTTTACAGCTACTCATAAGAAGGAATGAACATGCAACTGTTTTACCAAGCTATTGCAATATAAACATTACAAATAATTACCTTTTACAACCCCAATTCCAGTGAAGTTGGGACATTGTGTAAAATGTAAATAAAAACAGAATACTATGATTTGCTCTACCAGAGCAAATCATTGTATTCTGTTTTTTTTGTGTGTGTGTGTGGTAAAGAGAGAGCTGAGCAGGGGGGCAAAGCTCTCGATTTACTGACCGATCTACGTTCCGACCCTCACCTATGGTCATGAGATTTGGCTCATGACCGAAACAACAAGATCGCGAGTACAAGCGGCCGAGATGAGTTTCCTCCGCAGGGTGGCTGGGTGCTCCCTTAAAGATAGGGTGAGGAGCTCGGTCACTCGGGAGGAACTCGGAGTCGAGCCGCTGCTCCTCCACGTCGAAAGGAGCCAGCTGAGGTGGCTCGGGCATCTTTTTCGGATGCCGCTGGACGCCTCGCTGGAGAGGTGTTCCGAGCATGTCCCATCTGGAGGAGGCCCCAGGGAAGACCCAGGACAATGCTGGAGGGACTACGTCTTGCAGCTGGCTTGGGAACGCCTCAGGGTTCCCCCGGAGGAGCTGGGGGAGGTGTGTGTGGATCAGGAGGTCTGGGCGGCTTTGCTTGAGCTGCTGCCCCCGCGACCTGACCTCGGATGAAGCGGAAGAAAATGAATGGATGGATGGATGGATACAATGATTTGCAAATCCTCTTCAACCTATATTGAATTGAATACACCACAAAGACAAGATATTTAATGTTTACCCTTACCAAAAAATAGTACTGATAAGTATATAAAAAGTAAACTGGAAGTATACTTGAAACATACTTGCATGTACTACTTTTTGGTAAGGGTAAACTGATAAACTTATTGTTTTTGTGCAAATATTTGCTCATTTTGAAATGGATGCCTGCAACACATTTCACTAAAGCTGGGACATTGGTATGGTTACCACTGTGTTACACCACCATTCCTTCTAACAACACTCAATAAGTGTTTGGGAACTGAGGACACTCATGACTGGGTATAAAACGAGCATCCCCAAAAGTCTCAGCTGTTTACAACAAAGATGGGACGAGGATCACCACGTTGTGAACAACTGCATGAAAAAAATCGTCCAACAGTTTAAGAACAATGTTTCTCAATGTTCAGTTGCAAGGAATTTAGGGATTTCATCATCTACAGTCCATAATATAATCAGAAAATTCAGAGAATCTGGCAAACTTTCTACACGTAAGCGGCCAGGCTGAAAACCAACATTGAATGCCCGTGGTAAACATACCACTGTCCCAGCTTTTTTGAAACGTGTAGCAGGCATCCATTTCAAAATAGGCACATATTTGCACAAAAACAATAAAGTTTATCAGTTTGAACATTAAATATCTTGTCTTTGTGGTGTATTCCATTGAATATAGGTTGAAGAGGATTTGCAAATCATTGTATTCTGTTTTTATTTACATTTTACACAACGTCCCAACTACATTGGAATTGGGATTGTAGACTATTCCAGATGTGTTCTCCACGTCATGAAGCGCAGGAGGGAGAGAGAGAGAGAGAAAGCTACTTCTGAAATGGTCCCTTGTGATTCTGGAAGTGATTAGAAGTGTTTTCAACAGCCAAACTCTGAGAGAAAATGATTAATCCACTACAAAATAATTATTTAATATACGCAGCGTCCAGCGGCACAAAGCGCAGCATCCAGCTGGTGACACAGCAGGTGGTATTCTCACGATGAAGTGTACGAGAGTGCATAGCCAAAATGCGTGCAAGTGTTAAGGCACCTTTAGAATCAGGGTGGGGTTATTAAACATACTACCACGTGATAAGTAGCCAATTTCAAGGTATAAATCTTCTTACATTTTGGTGACCATGCAGTCTACAACAACAGGCAAAATAAACATGCTTTTTGGGTTGATGTCATGCATCAAAGTTAATCAAAACTAATCAGTCCATTTTCATAAGATACTCTTTTTATTTTGTGAGGTAAAAGATAATATAGTGTTCTTTGAGTTTGAATTATTGTCTTCACAAGCTGGCTGGGATGGACAAACCCACTCATCGACATTTTTGCTGTCCAAGCTCTATGCTGTGACCAGTGCAGGGAACTCATTGACCATTGAACTGGACATGGCTCTGCTTTCATTTTAGAATTCTGGTCATCTTTTTTCCAAATGGCTGCCAAAAATATTGTTTTCAAAATTCAAACTGGATGCACAGAAACATAATTGTTTATGCTTTATAATGCAAACAAGAGCAAGCCGAGATTTCTGACGTCCGTCAAGAGTTGACAAGGACTCAAAATAACACATATATGACTCACATAGTGACCCGGTGTCACAAACCAAATGGTCCCCGCCTAAAAATTGGTCCGCCCTGCCTCCACTGTGCATGCGTCATTTCGGAGCTCAGCCACTTGTCTAAGACAGAGTCTCGTCACCCAAAGGGAATAATGTGATTATTAACCATCAGATGACAAAGTAAAACCTCTTAAATCATTCTAAAGTCAGTTTTAAGCAGAAACGAAGTAATTTTAAGTAGAAACGAGGCAATACTCTGTGACAATTTGAAATGACCGACGCGCAGTGAACGCATCAGCTAGCAGCTCGTGTAGCCGCAGTCCTCTGATTGATTCCTCCATGTTTTATGATGAAATAATGATGATTTTATGTGGAAATGATTGTTATACAAAAGCTTCAGATATCTGTTGCTGAGATAGATGATGACTGGAGTGCAGATTTAAGCAGAAACAAGGTGATAATCAATGAACTGCAGCTAATGATGCATGTGCAGTGAAGGCAGGGCGGACTGCCTGGCAGACCAGAGATTTGTGAGTCCTTCAGGTACCTTTTGGCAAACTCCAGACAGGCTGCCATGTGCCTTCTACTAAGGAGTGGCTTCCGTCTGGCCACTCTACCATACAGACCTGATTGGTGGATTGCTGCAGAGATGGTTGTCTTTCTGGAAGGTTCTCTTCTCTCCATAGAGGAGAGCGCTCTCTGTCAGGCTGTAACTCTAACAGAGTGACCATCGGGTTTTTGGTCACCTCCCTGACTAAGGCCCTTCTCCCCTGATAACTCAGTTTAGACAGGCGGCCAGCTGTAGGATGAGTCCTGGTGGATCTGAACTTCTTCCATTTATGGATGATGGAGGCCACTGTGTTCATTGGGACCTTCGAAGCAGCAGAAATGTTTTTGTACCCTTCCCCAGATTTGTGCCTTCAGACAATCCTGTCTCAGAGGTCTACAGACAAATCCTTTGACTTCATGCTTGGTTTGTGCTCTGACATGCACTGTCAGCTGTGGGACCTTATATGCAGACAGGTATATGTCTTTCTAAATCATGTCCAATCAAATGAATTTACCCCAGGTGGACTCCAATTAAGCTGTAGAAACATCTCAAGGATGATCAGTGAAAACAGGATGCACCTGAGCTCAATTTTGAGCTTCAGGGCAAAGGCCGTCAATACTTATGTATTTGTGGTTTCTTTTTTATTTTTAATAAATTAGCAAAAATCTACAAAAAAAATCACATTGTCATTATGGGGTATTGTGTGTAGAATTTTGAGGAAAACAATGAATTTCATTTATTTTGGAATAAGGCTGTAACATAACAAACTGTGGGAAAAAATGAAGCGTTATAAATTTACTTACACAACAACAACAGGTAACATGCAAACAATGACAGCAATTTATCTCGTTCTTTCACTTCTGCTTTCATGTTTTCCTGGAGTTTCCCCACTGACTAAACCAGGGAGCTTTTCAAGGAGGAAAAAACCCTGCTCTCATTAGGAATGCACAATTTAGCCCACTTCTGATTTCAGCTAATATCCGTAAAACTGCTTTATAAGCCTACAGCAGCTTAGCAGCAGAGCGTGCATGTTACTCACTCTCTTTGTTCCTGTTAAGCCTGAAATACATTTCTCATGTCCAGTGCACGTACATTAGATGTTGCACATCATTCATCTCCATTTCTTCTGTCTAAATGTAACACATCCTCTGCTGTACAAATGCTGAAAAATACACTATAGGATTTTAAGAAGTGCAACGACCATCCAAAATGCAGGGAATGAAACACACTCTGGTGATCAAATGATGTTTGAGGTGGCAGCGTCTCTTCTCACATACAAAGCATGCAAATGTTGTGTCACACTAGTATGAGGAGATTGTGCTGCTGCTGAAGAAATTGGTGCCATTTGAGATTATTCTTCAGAAATCTCTATCATAAATAGATTTTATATGCAGCCACTTGCCACGTCTCCTATTTTAAAACACGGTTTTCTTTTTATTTTCTAGGAAAGCTGCACCATGTAATATAAACCAAATCCTGGTGTAAAATTACAATAATATATCAGAAAACTGTAAAAATACAGCAAGAGAGGCTTGTTTAATCATGAAATAAACTGGTGATCCAATGTGAAGCGATGATGTCAGGCCTGGTGGGTGTTTGTGATCACTTAACTTGTTTTGCTGTTTTTCCAGATTCACCTGATCTTTCTCCACATATTATCACAGTGCATTTCTTATGATGTGATATGAAAACTTAAGCACTATTTCATGCAAATTCCTATGAATTCCTGCATGCATGCACAAAGTGCTTTTTGCATAAAACATTCAGTATGATGCATTTGCATTTTGGTTAGGGTTAGGGATAACTGTAATAATAAGGACAAATTTATGATGTCACCACAAATTTATGTTGTCACCGCATTGCTATAGCGTTATGATACCATTGTGACAATGTTTGTGTTTTACTCCGAAAACTCTACAATTTTACTCTCTAATCTCTACAAATCAGACCTGTTTCAGGTAAGTGTTGTACTCTGCCAGAGGTCCGGATGGAACCAGACCGGTACAGGTGATGGACTCAAATGCTGGGAGCAAAGAACCAGAATTGCTTGTGAACGAAAATGAGATTTATTGACAATACTAAATAATGTACAAAAGGGCTGAGCTGAGAAAGCTGCTGAGCCAAGACAGGGCCCACATGTAGTGGTGGAAGTTCGGGAACTGCAGTCAGTGGTGTCAAAAGTACACACATTTGTTACTTAAGTAGAAGTATAGATACTGCAGTTTAAAAACACTCTGGGTAAACGTTGAAGTATCACTTGAACCTCTTTACTCAAGTAAAAGTGAAAACGTAATGTGCTTCCAAAACCTACTTAAAGTATAAAAGTATAAAGTAACCTTTAAAAAAAAAAGAAAAGAAAAAAGGTAGATGCCACTATATGAATTGAAAGCTTAATTTAAAAACTGATTCGTTCTACATGTGGCCCAAGACCCAAAACCTAAATTACCCCCGAACACCACCTGCAACGAAATGTTTCAGTTCTAGAAGCTCTGAACGCAATCTGGGGACTATTCAGACAATAAACTGCAGTGAGTGCAGCATCCATTTAGTGAAGGAAAAACAAAACAAACAAAACAAACTTTCCTTATTTTAATTCATTCCAGTAGTATTCTGCTCTTACTAGGATGCAGCAGTTTTCTAGTTTGGCAGATAGTTCTGGAGAAAATCACTGAAGAAAGTAACATATTGAAAATATGGTTTGACCGAAACAAACTGTCATTAAATAAGACAGGGATGAAGTGGAGGTGTAAGAGTCACTAGGTGTTCACAGGAAACATTTATGTACGTATGTATTTATTTATGTATGTTCATTGTTAGTTGCTTTTATATTTTCTGTTGTGTCTTTTTGCCTCTTTCTCTAGAATTGTATATAATAATCATTAGATTATTAATATATAAACAAAAATAAATTTAAGAAATTTTACAATTTGAAAACAAATGCACCCGAATGTGATGAGAGCTGCAATTGTTTAATGCTGTTTTAACATTGAAAATGCCATAGACATGCTAATGCGTTAGCATCGCTCCCGTTTTTAAGTTAAAATACAATTATCAACTGTTTCAGAAGACCATAACAGGTCAGTTTAACATAGAAAAGGTAAATAATACCACAGAATTATGCTCTTTAGGGTTTTAGCGGGGGAAAATAAAGCGAAAGAAAGAAAGAATAAACGAAGCAATGGTCGAAGCATTGCTTCAATCTGCGAACCACTGCTTCGATTGGTTCACGGTTCAAAGCAAAGCCGCGCTGCAGAAAAGTTGATTACAGGCGCACATGACGTGAAATATATATTATATATATATATATATATATATATATAATATATATATATATATATATATATATATAAACATTAAACTGAAGCCAAGAGTAAACGAGGCTGTTTGTTTTAAAATGTAAGGAATAGAAAGTACAGATACTTGTGTGAAAATGTATGAGTAAGAAGTCAGAAGTAGGCAGAAAAATAAGTAATGGAGTAAAGTATAGATACCTAAAAAGTGTACTTAAGTACAGTAACGAAGTATTTGTACTTCGCCCTGACTGCAGTGCACACCTGGACAGAATTGGGAGTCTGAGAACAGCTGGAATCCTGGAGCATATGGAGCTGAGGACAAGAATGGAGGAGAACAGAGTGATTGCACTTGTAACACTGAAGCCTTTAATAACAAACAGTTCACTGAAGGCTTAAACAGGAATGTTCTCAGTTCCAGGAATAAAGTTCACCATCTAGGAAACAGGGTTCTCTGTTCAGGAATTGTTTACAGTTCATGAATTATCCTCAGAGGTCAGATGTTGCGCATCTTATGACGCAGTTCCAATTAAGCAGGACTTGGTTTTAGAATGACTTGGAAAAGTTCTTGGTACTAGCTCTTGGAAACAGTTCTTAGTTATGCACAGTCACAATCATGAGCAGCATGAGAACAGGATCTCACAGACAGGCAGGAACTTGACTGAACTGTGGCAGAGCTATGTGCTCTGCATCTGAGAGCAGGAGAGTTCCAAAGTGATGTGGTGCAGACAGTCGTGGAGCCAGGAGCATATGCAAAAATGGAGCTGGTGCAGGAGTGTCGGAAACACTAGAGAAATCAACAAGCTCTAATACGGGAATTAGAGTCAGCCCTCTGCCTCTCAGGAGAAGGGTCTTGTTAGGTTTAAAAACTTCAGCTTTTGTTGGCTGTGTTATTCTTCTCTACAAGAGTCAGACAGAAGTCAAACTACCAGAGCAAGAAATTTAGCTGAGGAAGCTTCTGTGAGTAGAAGCAAAATGTCCTCGCGTCAAGCAACCCAGTCCAGGTCGAAGATTCAAGCTTCTCTACTATGGAAACCATAGAGGGTCCTGCCCTCTTGTGCACTTTGTTGTGACAATCCCACCTGCTCTGTGCGCCGGGCGCTGTATAAAAAAATAATTATTTTGTAGCAGATTAATCATTTTCTGAGTTTGGATGTTGAAAACACTTGTATCATTTCCGAATCACAGAGGCTGTTTCATCTGGACCTTTTTTTCCCTCTCTCTCTCTCTCCTCTCTCTCTCTGTCTCTCTCTCTCTCCTCTCCTCACCTCATATCCTCATCCCATCCTCTCTCTCTCTCGTCTACTCTCTCTCTCTCGTGTGCTGCATGAGCGTCAAGAACGTATTGGAACACCCTAGAAGGTAAGTATTTGTAATGTTTTTCTTGCAATAGCTTGGAAAACCAGGTGCATGTTCATTCCTTATTTGTAAGCAGCTGTAAAAGTAGTTTATGATAATAGATTTAACATCTTGTTGATCAGATGAGCTCCGCTCTGTACAACACTGATGCAATGACTCGCACTCACGATGCGCATTTACGCAGACGCAAAAGCGTGCCAAAGAGCGATTTTGGTAACAATAACGGACAAACACAAAGTAAAAAGTTGTCAAAATGACTGTAAGCTGTGGAAGAATAAAGCCAGCGAGAAGAAGTGCAGAGGCGACTGTCCAGAACGGTTTGGTTCTAGCTGGTCTGGTTATGGATGGATTTTGTGATGTATTGTGTTGTGTATTTTTGGAGGGGGGGGTGATCCACACAGGTGTGGGTGTACAGTATATAATTAAAGCAGCCACCTCATTGTGGTGTCTTTTTGTTTTTTTTTTGTTTTTTTTGATCACAGAGAAACCTCTCCACAGTAGTTCTGTTTCCTCCATCATTTTTTTCAAACTTGTACTGGGTGCACACGCAGAACTACTGCATTTAATGACTCTGGAACACAGGTGAACTGCAGCCTGGCGCAAGGCTGCACACACTGGCCGGACTGTACAGGAGTGTCTTTTTTGGATTAAAAAATGTGACAACATCTTGAATGGGTGCTGTCAATTGAAAACCCACTCTTTAAAGGGGCCATGTGTGGGAGGGGTGGAGGGTTGGACCAAACCCATGCCTAAACATGCATCAACATCGCGTTACATGCCGCTACATGGATCATATGTGGCGACACGAGCTATTCAAGGCTGGACGGGGCTCGAATGACAGGTCAGTCGTGGCTCATTAGAGCCTGATACCTGGCACATGCAAGATACTAAGAGGCACATAGAGGCTTCTTTGTAGTGGATATGTGATAGATTTTTACGTGGATCATTATTCAAATAATCACTGAAATTTCTGACTAATCCATATGTGGCTCATTATTATTCATGGCTTTATTACTTGGTGGGATCAAGGCTTACTGTGTGATTCATGGGGAAGACTCTCTTTTGCCCTTCCCTTCCCCACCACCTAATATTATTGTGTATTTCACACCCTAAGCAAGGGACCAAAGTGTCCTGGGCTGGATGAATGAAGTCTCAACATGCTCCACATTTTGCAGTTACCACACAAGCTAAGACTGTCAGCCTACCCTTTGTTCAGGTGTTTAACTCATATTTTTGCAGATGAGGTGGTGGCTTTCATCACGGGTGGCTTGGCTGTAAGAATATTTTGCCTTAAGCCCTGGTCACGGCACTAACGAAGGACAATGAAGCCCAGACGAAACAAGAAATCTGGACTTTCATTGACTTTCGTAGGCATCGTTTAACCTTCATTCAGCTTCGTTCCTGCAGCTGGTGCTTCATCAGAATTTTCAAACCATTGAAAAGTTTGAATGAATACCACAATGACAATCTCAATTCATCCATATTTCATTTTGCTTTCATTCTTGATGGTTTCTTATCGCTTGCTTAGTTTTCGTAACTTTAGCGTTTCATTTGATTTTCGTCCAACTTCGTTCAACCTCCCAAGTCCGACGTATTGAACAAAGGTCAACCAACTCAACGATATCTGAACAAATCAGTAACCAAAGCTTTAACAAGATGAATGAAACATCCTTGTTTCGCTAATGAATCATTCATTTTTGGGATGAAAAAGCAATGATTTCACACAGAAACAACAGTGCATACCTGCCAACGTTTGACGTTACCAATGCAGGACACCCACACGTGGGAACGGCACAGAGCATAACAAGGGGTTTTGGGTGTATGCCCAGACCCACACAACTGTGGGACTAATGGGCGTCTCACACACACTCATGCACATACTCATACACAGGGGTAAATCCTGCTGAATGGTTGGCAGCTCTGATAGCGTTAAGAACGTTTTATCAACTACTTAAACTATTTACACACATTTCAACTGTCTGTGGTTGGACTGCGTGTGCCTGTGTGTGCGTGTCTTAGGGAGTAGCCTTCATCTGACGTGGAAGGTTCCCCATGGCTGATGCCATGGACCCATCAAAGGTACTTGTCAGGACAAGTACTATCACAGATAAAGTGTAGAACAAAGTACAGACATGCCGCAAGAACTCAGAATGTGAAGACAAACAAAACTTGTTGTTGTGAAGACAAACAAAATTTTGCACCTGCAAGTACTGCGGAGATGAGGACAAGGCTGCTGTGCTCGGTTATATACCCACTTTCGGTCACAATGTTTCATTTTGATTTTGTTTAAAGCGTCAAGGTCAACGTTCCCTTTGTTTTTCTTTTGTTAGTTTTGATTTTGTTTTGTTCCTTTCTTTTACGCAATAGAAAAAGTGTAGGATCTTTCATCCACCTTTTGTCAATGATTTTTCACTTTTTATCCTTCGTCCAGCTATTGCCATGTGACCGGGGCAATAGTTTTGATGACACCATCAGTGCTCATGCCGCCAATCGATTGATCACTGCTAATTAGTGTTCAAGGTGCAGCCTGGTGCAGTCTGGCACCTTACTGTCAGACCAGTCACCCATTTGAGTCTGTTTGCTGAGGTTTCTTCCTCAAATCATCAGAGGGAGGTATCCTTGCAGCATGGTGTTCTGCCACAAAATCCTTCCAATCAGGTTTGACAAAATTCTTTTTGCCCTTCCTACTCAGAATATATATATATATATATATATATATATATATATATATATATATATATATATATATATATATATATATATATATATATATATATATCCCCTGCCTTCGCACAGTTGTCATTAATGGGGTACTAGCAATAGAGACCAAAACAGTGTTGTTGTTTTTTGTTTGTTTGTTTGTTTGCTTTTTTTGTACCAGGCTGGTGGACAATAAGGAGTGACTCCATTTTGGATCCAGCCTCAAGTTCAAAGAGCTGCAAGATCTGTCACTTCGATGTTGTCCTCATTTTCAGCACCAGAGGCTGAGGATTGGGAGAGATATGTAGCAAAGGTAGTCATGCCAGGATTCAAAACTGGGGACACTGAAGACCATATCTACAGCACATGTTAAGCTCCTACACCCCTCAGTCACCAGCACACCAAAGAAGGGCCAGTTCCTTTCATACACCAAAGAGAAGACATGAGACTGGAACATCTATCAGCAATGGCAGATGCCAAAATCATCAGGAAAATAAAAGGAACAGCAAGCATGATGACTTGTGCACACTTCTTGTATCATATACTGCCTCCAACGCACTCTACCCAGATGCCACACTTCACCTGAGCCAAACGGAGTGTTTCCAACAGTTGAGTATACCTCTGCTGCAGAGAAGATCCTGTAACATTTACAAATGTCTGAAATTCTTGTGAAGAAACAGTTCAGGATACGATGGCTACTTCATTCCATCTGTGATAGTTCTGCCTCTTGCACCAAAATACGTCTTCACTCAGCCAGAAGATATTTGTGTTTGCAGAGACATGGCCTGCAAGAGATGAAAAACATGCACACCAGGTGTGGAAGACATCCTGTACCGTATGAATCTAAACCAGCTGCAGAGAGAAGGTCCCTGCCTGAGAGTGGGCCAAAGCATGCGTGTCTGTCCATCTACAGTACCATACTGCAAGATACTTCACAATATTAGTGAAAAAATGAATAGCGTACATTCAGAACTTGTCTGAAAATGAGTAATTTCTCCTCCTGTTGCTCTATAATGGGTTTGTCATGCTTTGCTCCTCAATGCATCTTCAAAAGAAATCATTTCTCTGTGGCTCAGAGGCAAAGTCTGTAAACTAGGTCGAAGGAATGCGCTGAGGAATATTTGAAGACGGGATAGCAAGTTTATGTGCGTGTATATCAGTGTATCATTAAGGCATAATGGCTGGAGCCTGAGTGAGTATTTCTGGTGTGTGTCTGCAGAGACACTGCTAAATGCAGCAGGAGCATTTTTTAAAAGTGCCCCAAAAGCATTTATTTATTTAAAGTGTACATTTTTTTCAGTGTGATATTTATATCAAAATAAGGCAGAGTTGAAGGAAAAATGAGGGTGAAATCATAGGAGGAGAGTGTGAAAGAAGGACAGAATGTTCCTCTGCTGGGTCTTTAACTAATTCAGACAGTTCCTATCACAGTCAGACGGTCAGATAAGGCCACATTTGAAACTCTGACACCTTTTGCATGAGCATTGCAATGCACCAACACCGTCTGTGCAGACCAGGGGCCTCATGTACAAAGACTGCGCGGACTTTCTACTAAAAGTTGGCGTACGCCAAAACCACGAATCTGGCATAAGCACAGATATATTCAGGTGTATGAAAGTGTGCATAGGCATGAATCCACACAGGTTCCGTTTGTACATCCCACTGAACGTGGAACTGAGCGTGGAACCCAACTTCTCCCTGGTCATGCCCCATTTAAATATGCAATTTCATTTAAATAGGCCCTTGGAGCAGAGATTCCCCACAACGTCACATCAGACAACATGAACACAGAAAAGAAATTATACTATAGATGACTGGAAATTATGTGGAGACACACGCAGGGACAGTTTATCTGGTACGCTGTTAAACAGATTAATCATGAAACTGGAAAAATGTTTGTGGGAGCTGCAGAGTGTGTGTGTGAGACATCAAAAAGGTGAGGCGCGCCTCCACTGACAGTGTGACGTTCACAACTTACACACGTGTTTATTGACAAATACTGAACACAGGAAGCATGTTAAGAAGCTCTGCAGCTCACCATCAAGCAAAAAATAAAAAAATACATTAATAATAATAATAATAAAAACATTTGAATGCGCACATGCCCAAATGTGCCTGCGCTGCTTTTCGTTTGGAACAATTACACAAATAAACTATTTTAACACAAGCAGCCACCCATCACGCGCCGTGCCAGCCGCCTGATGCACATTTGCACATCACATATGATTTGAACATTGATGGAATGAAAATGGTTCCTGTTAACCATCATGTGATGGTGCTTTTATAGCAAAATGTGTGCAGTCAATAGCTCTGATTACATTTGGGAAACCGGCTCTCACTGCAAAATGCGCTGTAATGTTGGAATGTACCTGGATGACATTCGGATGATTGCGTTCCACACAGCTGGCGGCTCGGTGCAAGGCTGACTGCCACACGCCTGACCGGTCAGCCAGCTCTCGCTGGAATGCCCATGATGCCAGGAAGGCCAGCGTGGTCAGCACCTGTGTGGGCACAGACAACCCCTGGCTCCTCACCGTATTGCGCTCTGGGGCGACTGCAGTTCTGTGTGCATCTCCAGTAACAGTGGCCTTGGTAAACGAAATCAGTTTCAGAGCCAGTTATCCTCATTTGGAAGTAAATCCTTGCATTCCCTGAATACATGTTCACGTCAGATTGCACCATTTGCAAGGTCCTCTAACAACGCTAACGCAGCCACTGTTAGTGCCATTTTATGCATCACTTTGCGCATGCATTTATATCCACACATATACAGTAACTGCAAACACGTGGGTGTGTAAATGTTCATCGTGTCTCTGATGTGCACATCACTCTGATGACGTCTTGTTTTCACACTATTAATGGTTCCCTGCGTCACCTGTGCATGGAACAATAGCTGTGGAAACGTGCATACGCCAGCCAGGATTTTTTTGCAGGACCCACCACACATTTCCACGGTCATTTCACTTTTGACACATCTGAACAGTGGCATGGAGATGGACACACACCAGGTTTTTGTGGGTACGCACGCTTTACACATGAGGCCCCAGGTGATGGATCATGATGATGATGTCCTCTATGCCTACTCTCCATTTTTGGTGTGATCGACATCTCCCTCATAAAATATGTCACACCATTAAAAGTCCCAGAGTCTTTCTGCCCTAATGTGGCTGCTTTGCATTTGATGAGGTGAGACCCTTCAATTTCAATTTTTTCAATTTATTTTCATTTATATAGTGCCAAATCACAACAAAGCTTCCTCAAAGTGCTTCACACGAGTAAGGTCTAACCTTACCAACCATAGAGTAAGCACACAGGTGACAGTGGTAAGGGCCCCATCACACATAGTGCAAATTTGGTCGATTTGCGCATGAAGTGAGCATGAAGCAGGAATCGTATGCAGTATGTGTAAAATCATAGCTGCCTCCAACATCTCGTACACCTGTTGCTACAACTGTTTGTGCACACCAGTGGCTGAAAGACAGAGTGTGCCCTGTATAAGCCCATTCGAACCCTCTCGCGGCAGGTGTCGGCCAAATTCCAGGTGACACACATGAACATCTAACACCGCTCGCTTGGCACTTAGTGCCAGAGTGTCGGTTTCCCCCACAACACGTGCGTGTGCGTATTTCGCATGCCCCCCTGCAGGCAAGGTGCCTCTCATCTGATCAAAGAGTGATACCTTGGTCTGTGCGCTGAATGGATGGGGGTGTGGCAGCTGTTGACAACTCTGGTCCTGGATGTCATAGCTGCAGAACACGCACCATGTTTTGACTGACACGCGCGTGTGTGCTTGCTGTCCTCACATCGAAATACATAAAAACATATATCACTTTTGCAACGGGCTGGAGAGTGTGCACATTGACAGGCTGTTCCAGCTGGAACGGACTGTCAGTTCATGTGGACACGCAGCAGGTGATCTGAATGTTACATCTGTCTGTCAGGACACGCATGTCCTGTGAGTGGCGCACCGCAGGAACATATGACAAGCCAACAGTGCAACAAATACACCACTTTCAGTCACGTATCAGCAGAAACATGCCGTAACAAACGACGTTTAGTCAGTTATCATGCCATTTTTTTCTCTTTTTTTAAAAAATACATTTATCTGCTTGTTGATTTTAGCTATTTCACGTTCCTGTTATAAAACAGTGATTGTAGTGCAGTGGTAAAGTTTTTGTCTGGTAATTAGAGCTTACAGGTTTGAATCCCATGAGTGGCATTTTTTTTTAACCAGGATTATTTAACCGCAGGGTTCTGTATTGCGTCCCCCTTTATGTATTATTTTATCAACCCAGTGATATTCACTAATTATACAGCTGGTTTTTATTTTATTGTTCTCCACATCAGCGGCGCGATGTGGTTCACCACCTCCCAGCTGCTCACACTGTGTTCTGCTTGCACGACACCATCGCAGCAGGATCATGCACACCTGCCCGTCGGCTCGATGTTTTCGTGGTTCGCTCATATGAGCTGTTCCACCATGATTCACCCAGATTTGTACTAATTTGCATTATGTGTGAAGGGGCCCTAAGGAAAGATTCCTCTGATGATGTTGAGGAGGAAACCTCAAGCAGACCAGACTCAGAGGGGTGACCCATGGCTTAGGCCATTCTAACAGTTAGGTTTAAGGTTTTAAACATCTTTTTAATCTTTTTAACATCTTGCTGTCAAACAGAGAGCATAAACTGCAGCATGCATGTGCGAGCAGAGGGACACGCAGGTAGAAAATATGTGCATCTTTGCAGTCATGGGAATCTGTGAGTGCAAGTGAAAGAGAGGCAGCACCCAAAAACAAAAGTAAGCTAAGCATAGTGTTTGTGATTGTGAGTATGTAAGTGTGGAGCATCTTCTCTAAGTGGGTGTTTGCACATGACCACCAAGGCGCTGCACTCCAGGGCCTGTAATTCTACTGCATTTTTCCATTAAGACTCAGACCTGCACATATAAGTCATGAAATATGCAATGTGAGACTCCATAAGCAGTTTTGGTAAAAGTCAACCCTTTGTGTGTGTGTGTGTGTGTGTGTGTGTGTGTGTGTGTGTGTGTGTGTGTGTGTGTGTGTGTGTGTGTGTGTGTGTGTGTGTGTGTGTGTGTGTGTGTGTGTGCTTGCACCATGTGCATGTAGCAATATTGAAGATGAATTACAGAAAGCTGCTGGTTTTCTGAGAGCAAGGAGGAGTAGCAGGTTGTAACTACAGCTGATGTACAAGTCAGATGTTTCTGTACATTTGATAAGAATGATTTTAAACTGAGAGCTCAGTGCTGTGTGGCTGTGCATACTGACACTTTCAGCTAACCCTTGCTGCTCAGGGCCACAACAGGATTTTAGAGCCATGTTTGTGGTGAGGATGAGGCTGTTAAAAGCCCATTATCCAAGCACCTGGCAGCTACGAGGACAGGACAGGCTGTTTGTGTTGGGAAAGTGTAAGTACACGGACCCACAACAGGGGGCGCAAATGAACGGACAATGGAATAGGTCAAATAACAACACTTTACTGTTGCGAACGTGCACAACAAACACAACAGATTACACAATAGATCAAAGGTCAAATTACAAGGTGTCGTGTGGGCAGGCTCGAAGATAGGAGACACCTGTCCAAAGCAGAACCGGAACCACACGATTTCCTCCGCCACCAGACCCCGGGAATACTGGAGCCGCCAAGTCCCGAACTCCCAGGTGGCCACTGCCTCCGCGTGTCGGACCTGGTACTGCTGGCGAGGAACAAAAACACAATTAAACGTGGGTGCGTCTGCACCCAGCAATCTGCATGGCAGGGAAGCTACCTCCACCTCTCGTTGGAGAAAAAGTCTGTTATCACTCACAAAAATCACAAAAAGGGCTTTCTATCAAGCAGTCAGGCTGAGGATATTACCTTTCAGGTAGAACGATATCTCGGCAAAGAGGTGGAGATGACGTCTTGCTGATATACCGATGCAGATCAGATGAGTGGTGACAGCTGTCACAGGTGATGAGTGTCAGCTGTCACCCCGGCTGCTCCTGTGAGGCGGCAGCGCCCTCTGGTGCCTGGAGCCCGCACTCCAGGCAGGGTGCCCTCTGGTGGTGGTGGGCCAGCAGTACCTCCTCTTCAGCGAACCACACAACAGTTTGGACAGGCTATTTTGGACAGGCTTAGCCTTCTCGCGCACTACAATTCCACCTGCTTTGTGCGCTGGATGCTGTATATAAAATAATGAAATAATGAAAATAATGAATTGTGCAATGGTGGTAGTCGCTGAAGCAGGTACTGGAAAGCAGAGGGACGACAAAAGCTCAGAGCTGGATTGCAGTCCAGGATGTAGAGAAAGCCGGAGTTTGGCCTGCGACACCCAGGAGCACTCCTCATGTCCAAAACTCTCCCAGTCAACCAGATACTGGAAACCACAGTCCTGGCACCGCACATCCTAAATCTGGCTCACAGTCCAAGCCAGATGGGGATCGGCCAGACGGCACAACATGCTGGTATGAATGGGTTTCAGTTGAGAAACATAGAACACCGGATGAATGTTAAGAGGTAGACGGAGTTTGACAGCAGCAGGATTAATAATCTTGTCCTCAACATATGGGCCCACATACCTCGGTGCCACCTTCTTATCCTCCACTTGAAGAGGGATGTCCCATGCCGAGAGCCACACCTCCTGTCCTGGACGATACTGGGGAGCTAGGGTCTGGTGCCGGTCTGCATGGCGAACAGTCTGGTCTCTCGTCCGGAGGAGGGCTGAATGGGCGGTCCTCCAGACCCATCAGCAACGATCCACATGGGCCTGCACAGAAGGCACTGAGAGATCCTCTCAGATGTTGGCTTTTGAACTTTGTGCTGGTAACAATCTGGATGGTCTTTTTCCTCTTTTGTCCAGAGGACACGACGTCCATGATTTCCAAAAACAATTTTAAATGTGGACTCATCAGACCACAGCACACTTTTCCACTTTGCGTCTGTACATTTCAAATGAGCTTGGGCACAGAGTAGGCGGCGGCGTTTGTGGATGTTGTTGATGCATGGCTTTCACTTTGCATGGTAGAGTTTTAACATGCACTTGTTGATGTAGCGACGAACTGTGTTAACTGAGTGGTTTTCTAAGTGTTCTTGAGCCCAAGTGGTAAGATCCTTTACACAATGATGCCGGTTTTTAATGCAGCGCCGCCTGAGGGATCAAAGGTCACGAGCATGCAATGTTGGTTTTCGGCCTTGCCGCTTACGTGTAGAAAGTTCTCCAGATTCTCTGAATCTTCTGATTATATTATGGACTGTAGACGATTGAATCCCTAAATTCCTTGCAATTGAATGTTGAGAAATATTGTTCTTAAACTATTGGACTATTTTTTTCACAAAGTGGTGATCCTCACCCCATCTTTGCTTGTGAACGGCTGAGCCTTTTGGGGATGCTCCTTTTATACCGAATCATGACACACACCTATTTCCAATTAACCTGTTCACCTGTGGAACTTTCCACACAGGTGTTCTTTGAGAATTCATCAACTGTCCCAGTCTTTTGTTGCCCCTGTCCCAGCTTTATTGAAATGTGTTGCAGGCATCCATTTCAAAATGAGCAAATATTTGCACAAAAACAAAAAAGTCTATCAATTTGAACATTAAACATCTTGTTTTTGTGTCTTTGTGTATTCAGTTGAATATAGGTTGAAGAGGATTTGCAAGTCATTGTATTCTGTTTTTATTTACATTTCACAGAATGTCACAACTTCATTGGAATTGGGGTTGTAACACTGACAGTGTACATATGGTCCCACTCTGACCAGAGTAGGACCATATGTATACTGCCAGTGTTAGTTTGTACAAATTGGCATATGTACACTGCCAATTTTACTGTATATATATATATATATATATATATATATCCAAAAATGTTAATTGCCTGAAAATAACCTCACGGAAATCCACAATTCCTGATCTCAACCTCTGTTTCTGATCTGCTGCGATACAGTTTCCATTTCAAGCCATGAGTTGTGTGCTTTATGCCCTAAACTGATATCCATGAAGCAAGGTAGCTTCATTCACTTCATTATTCCATTTTGGGTGAAACTAAGAAAAGGGAGAACAATTCTTCTTATTGGAAGAGGTAAGGAGAACAGTATCACCTACAGAGAATAGCTTATGTCTTGACTGTTGTTTTTGTTTTGTTCGCAAATTTTTTTAAATTTGCATTTGATTCTTTGCAGAAAGATAACTTGTTAGTTTTAAACAATTGCTTTTATTCCAATTATTAGTTCAATCACATGAGTATTTGATGTGTATGCTTTCTCAAACTTTACAAAGTTGGATGTGGACTCCGTAATAGAAAGAAAAAAAACTCTTTTGGATTTACATCATTAAAATATGTACATTGGTTGCACATGATGTGTCTCACTCTTATTTTCTTTGAATTTTTTTTCAGTCCTCCACTCATACTGATTTGTTTGCATGTTAAAGATGTCCTCACTGTCTTTGTTCTCACCTCTCATGTAGTCCATCACCTGTATCCCACAGCACTGTTGGTGTAGTGTTATCATGCAAAATTACCATTCTTGTGAGCTGGGTTCAATTCCCAGGCAGTGCAAAACTCCAAACACAATGTTTTCTGTCTTTTCAAGAATTCTCCATTTTGTCATTTTTTGCTGTTTTTAATACAGACAGAGATTCACAATCTGGGTGGTGGAAAAGCAGTTAGTCTGCTCAGATTTAGTGCAGAAGTTTTCCGGTTCAAACCCCACCCCTGCTACATTTCTCCATGTAATGTGGAGTTTTGTCAGGAAGGCCATTCAGTACAGGTTCTTTGCAAAAGTATTGTTCAAATGAAGAAAGCATGCGATTTGGCACACATGCAGCACAGGGTATATAGAAAATAATTCAGAGTGGACACCCGTGAAATTGATCTTCTGAAGTGGTGTTGCAACATTTTTTAAAGATGCCCGCCAGAGTGCTACAAACTGCATTTTTTTAAAGTAGTTCTGTCCTTGCATGCTTTGTTTTTTTATTATGATTGATGGTGAAATTCTTTAAAAACTCACAAAGCAATGTAGTCTATTTGAAGTGCATTCTGAACATTTTTACCGCCAGCCTTTGACTGTCACGTTGCAAAGAGTGACTTTTTACTTGAAGAAATTACAGCAATTATATTGTAATAACGTCAGTTTTATTGTTCTTTTTTGTATGATGTTGAAAGAGTAATATTTCATGCATAAAACATAATATTGTATTGTCTTGAATTTCAGAGGCAGTGGTCAGAACCATTGAAGAATGTCCCAGGTACATAAAGAGAATAATTCAAGTTCTTTTGTTCCATGCATGAGTAAAATGATCGCTCACTTCTCAGGAACTCAAGCATGCAGAGGGTTATGTAAATGCAAGCAAAATGCCCTGACTTGCTAAATAAATGTATACTTACAAAATATTCCTATCTTTCAAAACTGCCACTGTGTCCTCAGTTCCCAAACGCTTATTGAGTGTTGTCAGAAGGAAAGGTGATGTAACACAGTGGTAAACATACCACTGTCTCAGCTTTTTTGAAACATGTTGCAGGCATCCATTTCAAAATGAGCCATTATTTGCACAAAAACAATAAAGTTTATCAGTTTAAACATTCAGTTCAGCTGGATTCTCAACTTCTTAATTTCCCCTTTTTCACTTATATATATATATATATATATATATATATATATATATATATATATATATATATATATATATATATATATATATATATATATATATATATATATATATATATATATATATAAGTGAAAAAGGGGAAGTTGGATGCCACAAAATTAAGAAGTTGAGAATCCAGCTGAATGGCACACTGGGTAGTTTGTTTCAAAATACAGCATGAGAGGAGGAGTGATTAGTACAAACAGCAAGACACATAAAAAACTGTGTGAAGACTTTTTCTAAATGTAACATCACTTGTATTAATTTACTCTTTAACAATGTATGACATTACTGAATTCATCCATAATTTTTACACACAGAGTTTTAAAAATCCCTTGTTATTGTGTCAGGAACACTGGGAATCAAACCCAGGCCACAAGAATGGTGTTTTGTATGATACCACTACAGAAAAAGTGCTGTGGAGTGAACACCTGTGGGGCAGAGGTGATGGACTACATGAGAGGTGAGAACAAAGACAATGAGGACATCGTCAACATGCAAACAAATTAGCAGTGGTGGACTGAAAAGAAAGTCAAGGAAAAATAGAGAAAAGATATAGGAATACTTGTTTCGAAAAATTTATGTCACATCCAAGCATGTGCATTGACAAGAACGTAGGTAAATAGATACCAGGAAAGAGAGAAAGCACGGTGTCTTCGAGGTCAGGAAGCGATTTGGCGGTACCAGTTCTTTGCAAGTGGCCATGTTAAAGTCCTGTGGTTCCATCCTGTTGGAGACGACGGCCCGTTCTGGTTCCTGAAGGAGAAAGTTCTTCCTTCACAGAGGATAAATGACCGAACACATGGTCCTTCTGCATACATAAATATGATGCTTCTGTTTATTGTGCTCACAGGTAAGTGTAATTTTACTTCTGACCGGCTGTAATGTCTGAAAGCCATGTTAAACTTGAGTGAAAATATTTTGAATGCTTCCAAACCACTTTACAGTAACTTGCTCACACCACAAGTGATCAGAAGTGAATGGATGAATTAGTAAATTGTTATTATGAGAACTGGGGAATTGATGAGTCTAAAGATTTTAAATTGATCTGACAATGGAAGGTTAATTTGTCTTTGGATTCTTTATATTGTTTGTAATTTTTTATATTTATACTTTATTTTTTATATTTTTTAGACTTTTACTTTTAAAATTTATGAACTGTTGGTGTTTTTTTTACATGTACACATGATGTACAAACAAATATAATTTACAGTCTTACATTCCAGGAACAGGTAAATCAAAACATGTGTTCTCAAGATTTAAAGTGGCATGTCTATGTATCATGCCCTTCAAATGAACAAGTCATCTTACATCTTACATTTTAAATCATACAATAAACAAAGTCAAATTTATTTATATAGCACATTTACAGCAACCAAAGCTGCCCAAAGTGCTTCACAGATACAAAATAAAAGGGTATAAAAATACAAAAATAGAAAATACAAGATCCAAACACTAATGAGTACAATAAAAGTTTAAAACAAAAGTGCAACTCTGCTTAAGTATTGAAGGCCTGTGCAAAAAGATGGGTCTTCGATAATGACTTAAAATCATTTAAGGAAGACGCAGATCTATTATTAAAAGGAAGGCTGTTCCACAGCTTAGGAGCAGCTACAGAGAAGGCCATGTCTCCTCTGGCTTTCAAACATGTTCTTGATACATTGAGAAGGAGCTGATTGGTGGACCTCATCATCCTTGAGGGAGCATAAGAGGACAACAGCTCAGATAGATGAGGTAGAGCCAAACCATTCAAGCATTTACATACAATGAGCAGGATTTTAAAATCAATGCAATAGCTGACTGGAAGCCAGTGCAGAGATGATAGAACAAGTGTGATGTGTTCACTGCGCCTGGTGCCCATCAGCAAGCACGCAGTGTAAAACACATTTTGATTGGCTCCCGTGATTTTTTGGTCAGTGTGTAGATGAACAAATGACAACATGACCAGCAAAAAGGATTTTCATGTCAAAACATTTTTATTTGTAACTCATTGTATAAAACACATAGATGCCACTGGGCAGTGTGTGTATACATGAAAATTCAGAAAGGTATGTCTTCTATAATACGAGGGCTGTCCGTAAAGTATAGGTCCTTTTTATTTTTTTCTAAAACTATATGGATTTCATTCATATGTTTTTACGTCAGACATGCTTGAACCCTCATGCGCATGTGTGAGTTTTTCCACGCCTGTCGGTGACGTCATTCGCCTGTGAGCACTCCTTGTGGGAGGAGTCGTCCAGCCCCTCGTCGGAATTCCTTTGTCTGAGAAGTTGCTGAGAGACTGGCGCTTTGTTTGATCAAAATTTTTTCTAAACGTGTGAGACACATCGAAGTGGACATGGTTCGAAAAATTAACCTGGTCTTCAGTGAAAATTTTAACAGCTGATGAGAGATTTTGAGGTGATTCTGTCGCTTTAAGGACTTTTCACGGTGCGAGACGTCGCGCAGCGCTCTCAGGCGGCGTCATCAGCCTGTTTCAAGCTTAAAACCTCCACATTTCAGGCTCTATTGATCCAGGACGTCGTGAGAGAACAGAGAAGTTTCAGAAGAAGTCGGTTTCAGCATTTTATCCGGATATTCCACTGTTAAAGGAGATTTTTTTTAATGAAAGACGTGCAGGTGGATTGCAGCGTCGGCTCGCAGCCGCCGCGACGCTCCACCACAGGAAAAACACCTCCGTTGGAAGCCTTGAGGACAAGTTGGAACATCTCCAGCTGATAAACAATTTCTCATATACTCACTCCACTGAAAGCCATCAAAAGCCGCCTGGATTTTACAAATGGTTATCAACACGGAGGTGTTTTTCCTGTGCCGCCGCGCCACGTCGGCTGCGTCCCGACGCGCGGACCCGTCCGCACGGACCCGTCCGCACGTCTTTCATTAAAAAATCTCCTTTAACAGTGGAATATCCGGATAAAATGCTGAAACCGACTTCTTCTGAAACTTCTCTGTTCTCTCACGACGTCCTGGATCAATAGAACCTGAAATGTGGAGGTTTTAAGCTTGAAACAGGCTGATGACGCTGCCTGAGAGCGCTGCACGACGTCTCGCACCGTGAAAAGTCCTTAAAGCGACAGAATCACCTCAAAATCTCTCATCAGCTGTTAAAATTTTCACTGAAAACCAGCTTAATTTTTCGAACCATGTCCACTTCGATGTGTCTCACAGGTTTAGAAAAAATTTTGATCAAACAAAGCGCCAGTCTCTCAGCAACTTCTCAGACAAAGGAATTCCGACGAGGGGCTGGACGACTCCTCCCACAAGGAGTGCTCACAGGCGAATGACGTCACCGACAGGCATGGAAAAACTCACGCATGCGCACGAGGGTGCAAGCATGTCTGACGTAAAAACATATGAATGAAATCCATATAGTTTTAGAAAAAAATAAAAAGGACCTATACTTTACGGACAGCCCTCGTATATTCCAATTCTAAGGTAGAACTCTACTAGTGTGGCGGCACGGTGGATTAGTGGTTAGCACTGTTGCCTCACAGCGAGAAGGTCGTGGGTTCAATTCCCGTGGCCTTTCTGTGTGGAGTTTGCATGTTCTCCCCGTGTGTGCGTGGGTTTCCTCCGGGTGCTCCGGTTTCCTCCCACATCCAAAGACATGCGGGTTTGGTGGATTGGAGTCTTTAAATTGTTCGTAGGTGTGTGTGTGTGTGTGTGTGTGTGTGTGTGTGTGTGTGTGTGTGTGTGTGTGTGTGTGTGCTTGTTTGTCTGTTTGTGGCCCTGCAACAGACTAGCATCCTGTCCTGGGTGTACCCTGCCTTCTTATCTTATTTACATTGAAGGATGTATGTAATCTCTCCAAACAGCCTACAATAAGGGGATACAAACACTTGCTGTTTTGTAATACTGGGTGACCGAAACTGAAATTGCCAGTAAACTATGTAATTAAATAAATAAATGCCACAATAATTACACAAGTTTGCCAATATTTTTTTAAAATATTAATTTAACAGTTAAAGCAAATTAGACTGATAAATAAATCTTATTTTTATCCATCTTTTCTGGAATATATTTTTCTTACTTCACCATGGCTGTTTTATTTCAATTGCTCTTTATAACTTAATGACACTCTTTGACAGTCTATGTAATCCACTTTAAATGATCAATTCTTTACGAAACCTTACCTGAATAAATATAGGCTTTTTTGCGTATGTGAGATTATCTTAGTGATACACATTTTATTACTACAAGCTGAACTCATGCAAGTATTTGTTGAAGCATGTATTTATTTTATTATTTATTTCATAACTATATTAATTAATTTGAACAACTCCAATGGCAACAGTGCTTGGTGCCGCTTAAAGCATCACATTTTATCCCTCTGTACCTGGATAGTTCCTGCCTGTAGCACTGAAGGACTCCGCTAGAGACGTCTGTCTTGCTCTTGCAACACCTGACATCGTGCTCTCCTGTTCTGTCCGTCTCATCGTAAATGCCTCAAATTCTACGTTGTGGTTTAATCTGAGGGGGTTTTTTTAACGAGGATTGTTGTGTTGCCACAACTCTCTATCATTTTCCACAAACGATACATACTGTTTCTTGGCTGTTTGTGGAGCTGAAATAGTTCCACACGATTCCTTTTGCGCTCTGCCATTGTGTCAGAATACACAATGAGACTAATGGCCCAGACACACTGCACACAACGATTCCTGAACGAAGGGAAAAAGTAAAAAAAGAAATCACAATTCGCTGAGAAAAGGTGGATGAACGAATTTTATCACCAAAATAGCCTGTGAATCAAGAGCGTAAAAGGGATGAAAGCGGAATGAAATGAAACTGAAGCTAATGTTGATCTCGACGCTTTAAACAAAAGCCACTGCTAGAGAAGTGTGTGTCTGCATCTCTGCGTTCCAGGACTCAGCACTGGAACAGAGTGGCAGCTCCTCCACAAAAGTGCTCACAAACAGGCTTTTGTACTGTGTGAAAACATTCAACTGGTTGAATGAAGTCAAACAAAAGGCTAACATTAGAAAAACTAAGCAAACGACAAGAAACCGTCAAGAACGACAGTAAAATGAAATACGGACAAATTGAGGTTTTCGGTGCCCTTCGGTCAAATTTTTCGACAGTTTAAAAATCCTGACGAAGCGCAGGAACGAAGCTGAGCAAAGGTTAAATGATGCCAATGAAAGTAAACAAAAGTCCAGATTTCTTGTTTCATTAAGGCTTCGTTGCCCTTCGTTATGTGTCGTGTGACTGGGCCATTAGTGACTGACTGACTGAGCAGCATGCGGCTGCGCTTATGCATTACGCACTTACCCATTTACCCAGGCAGAAGAAAAAGTAGTTCACACCAACCGTGTGTTATTTAGACAAGATCTCAATAGTTTAGTTGCTTTCCACTATGTTTCTGTTAATGATATATACATTACCTCAAATGAGCGAAGTATAAATATCAATCGATATTTTGATTTGAGAATCGATTTTAGACCACAAAGAGTTGGTATAGGAGGTATTGATATTTTGGTATCGATACGCACATCACTACTCAGTACCCCTACATGGATGAAAAACTCTTATATTTGTTTACCGAGTTGATCAACGATAAATTCGAAATACTCTTATAACCTGAACAAATAATACTATTACATACAAGGTCTGTTAGAAAAGTATCTGACCTTTTTATTTTTTTCAAAAACCTGATGGATTTGAATCACGTGTGCTTGCATGAGGAAACCTTGAACCTTCGTGCGCATGCGTGAATTTTTTCACGCCTGCCGGTTGTGTCATTTGCTTGTAACCTTTGTGTGAGGACGGGTGTTGTCTCTCGTCGTTTTTTCTTTGCAAGGAAATGGCGGAACGACTGGAGCAGCGTGATTGCATCAAATTTTGCCAGAAACTGGGCGACAGCCAGGTGGAAACCATTCGGATTATTCAGCCGTCTTTTGGTGACGATCCTCTGGGCATCACACAGATTAAGGAGCGGTACAACCGGTTTAAAGACGGCCGCACAACGGTGGAGAGCGCACTGCGCTCCGGGCGGCATCAACATGCTGAAATGACCAGACCATTTCCAAAGTGAACACTGTGGTGATGTGGGACCGTCGTGTGACTATCCGAGAAATTGTGGAAGAGGTGGACATCAGCACTTTTTCGGCACATTCCACTGTGACAGAAGATTTTGCCATGAAAAGAGTGGTGGCAAAATTCATCGGCACGAAGTTGATGGTGCAGCAAAAGCGCCACCGTGTTGAAGCCTCACAGGACATGTTGTAACATGCCCAGCTCTTCCACCATTCGGAAGATTCAGACGGCTTTCGGTGGCTTTTCAGTCGTGTGACTATCCTAGAAACTGTGGACTTTCCTTGCAAAGAAAAAACGACGAGAGACTCCACCCATCCTCACACAAAGGCTGCTTACAAGCAAATGACACAACCGACAGGCGTGAAAAAAATCACGCATGCGCACAAAGGTTCAATGTTGGCTCATGCAAGCACACGTGATTCAAATCCATCAGGTTTTTTAAAAAAATAAAAAGTTCGGATACTTTTCTAACAGACCTCGTACACATTTTAAGTTCACTTGCACATATTTGTTTTTTTTTTAAATAGGTTCTAAAAAAATAAATTGTGGCATCATTTTTACAGATGAATATTTATGCATGGATCAGGTTGCTTGAAGATTAAATACCATTTTCACACTGTTCAGTTCCACATACTTCAATAAATGTGAGCTGGTGTAAACCTGGGATATCTGGGCTTTTGATGGATTCATGTGTAATTTTGTAGTGAGAGAGAAATTTAATTAATTAATGTATAAAGAGACAGATGAGTTCATCGTCGCTTTGAACAGACCACATACATTTTCCAACAATGGACGTAAATATATGTTGTGAATAAATTACTGCTTAGTGGACAGTGAGGAGCCAAACTCAACTAGAAAATTATTCCTTTGACATTTGTGATGATGTAAATGTACTCGCGACTACCCAACAGGAAGTGGATCCCACAAACAGGAGTGAGGCGACAGCTCCCAGTTCTTGTGTTGAATTGCAATAATCCACGCAAATCTTTTAAGTTCCCAATCAGGACTTCTCAGCAATTGTACCCCTGAATCCTTCAGGAAACGATTGGTGCAGTTAATAAGGCAACAACTGACTGGCATTATTACACAACTCTGCTGTCCCTGTAAATACCGATTGCACACTACGGCTTTCTGCCAACCGCGGAAGTCAACAAATGCACATGACCAGATTCAATTGTATTTCAGCATTTCTTTGTGTTCGACAGTGGGAAATGGTGCTTTTGGTGATTTTTTTTTTTTTTAGACATTTCTCTGGAGGAGTCACAAACATTAAATACGTTTTATGAAGCAGTGATCGTGACAGTGAAAGGAGAAGTCTGCCGGTGCAGATCATGTGACTGCTCTCTGTCCTGTGTCACAGAGCCTTGAAGTGTGTGGAGAACAACAGCTCAGAGACCAAACAACAGTAAACAAAATCAGATAACCCTTAAAGCTGGATGGCACACATTTAAAGCAGTGTGAGGATCAATCGGTTAGTGTGCTTGTTTCCAGAGCAGCAGGTTTCTGAGTCAAGACCAGATGTGTCCATTCTCCATGGAGTTATCTCAAGATGCTGCATCCTGTATGTTCCCACGACACCAAGAGTTCTGACAGCTGTTGTATTGAGGTCAGAGTAAAGTCAGTGAAGAGAACATCTTTAAAAAGGACAGAATGGGGAAACAGACGGATCAATTTTTATGTATCAGTCACGCTGTCTTTTTTCACCTGAAATTGCAGAGTGGAATATTAACAGAGGATACACGGCTTTCAACTCAAGCGTGAAATAGGATTATAATACTAATTTGTGAGTCTGCAGGCAACATGGAGTGATGTTTGCATATCAGTAACTTTATATTCTATTCCTATTTTCTTCCCACATGACATCAGAATGGAATGTTAGAACATACACAGCTTTCTGTGTAAGAGGAAAAAGAGGCTTTTTAATCAGAATAATTATCACTGCTGTCACTTTACAGGCTTCATCTCAGAAAATAATGAACAAAAAAGGAGGTCTTTAGAGGTCATTTACATGTGTGATTTCTGTGAAAAAAAAAAAAAAGAGTCCTGGTAGTGTGGTTTACACACATCACACTGCTTCTTGGTTTTAGTCTTAAAAGAAGCACAAACAGTGAACTGTGGTTGTTCATGTCAGAATTCTCATATGAGAAATGATCAGGACCAAACTGGACACAAGCAGAAAACTAAAAATTCATTTAGCTTATTCATAAAAGTGGTTGGAAAATGACGACCCTGTCTGTGAAAGAATAGTTTCACAAGAAATCAAACCATGAGAACACGTCCTATTTAACATGCTGTGATACATCTGACGCCCGTCACATGATGGAAAATTACAAGTTTGATTTAACTGAACCTGGTGTGTTATATTGATCAACCAGTCCATCCCCACATCTCATAAATAACCATCTATCTGCCAAAACCAGGTGGAATATGGGCATCCCCTTGAGTTTCTTCAGCCACTGGGGTCCTCAACACTGAGGCACCTACATGCTACATCACACTCAAACAAATGCGGCACACAGACAAAATTTTGTAGGTGATGCTCTCTGTTTGGCTGGTTTGAACAGACAGATAAGTTGATCACCTTCAGTTTATCTCAATAAGATTTCTCCTGTTTCTATTTGAGAAACAGGAGAAAATTATGTTGTTTGCACACATTATGATCATGAATCCATGGCTGTATTAAAAACAGCAAAAAATGACAAAATGGAGAATTCTTGAAAAGACAAAAATGTTCAGTTTGGAGCAAGAAGATGTGCACTGCTTGGAAATAGAGGTGGGCGATACTGGGAATTTTGGTATTGATCCGATACCAAGTAAATACAGGCCCAGTATCGCCGATATCGATACCGATACCAATACATTTTCATATTTAAGCTTCACAGATGCAAAGGATCCAAAAGATAGAATTTTGTCAAACATTGTACGTGACAACAAAATACTTTATTATCACAATCAACATTTTTGTTTAAAAAAATATCACTCAACACAACTTAAAACAAAATCTCCTGGGGTAGAGGGCTGACAAACCACAATACAAGGGTGCGCTGCTTCGTGTTGTGTGTGTTGTGTGACACAGAGCAGCGCTGCTCTTACAGACAGAATGTAGACTTTGATGAATCTGCGTGAGCAGCAGTCAGTGCGTGCGGGAGAGAAAAAAAGCTTGAGTAGCGATTTTTTTTTACACAAGGATTGTTCAATATCAATACTAGTGTTGGTATCGATATTATCAATATTAGGATCGATCCACCCACCTCTACTTGGGAATCCAACACCTCGTACACCTGTTGTTACAAGTATTTGTGCACACCAGTGGCTGAAAGACAGAGTGTGCGCTGTGAGAGCCCATCAAACCCTCTCGCAGCAGGTGTCAGCTAAATTCCAGGTGACACGCACACACATCTAACACCGCTCGCTTGGCACTTAGAAAATGTGTGCCCATTTTGCCTATTATCATGAAAACAGTCAGCATACGATCACTTTCGAGCTGGCAGTGAAATTTGTCAAAGTGCCCCATGACTGTGAAGTTGCTGAGTGCACATGTGGCGTGCCAGTGTCAGCTCCCACCACAACACGTGCGTGTGTTTTGCGCACCCCCCCACTCTCCCCCCTCCCAACATGTGCGTGCCTGTGTGCGCGCCCCCCGCAGGCAAGGCGCCTCTCACCTGATCACAGAGTGACACTTTGGTCTGTGTGCTGAACAGAGGGAGGTGTGGCAGCTGTTGACAACTCTAGTCCTGGACATCAGAGCTGCAGAACATGCACCATGTTTTGAATGACACGCGTGCGCTTGTGTGCTTGATGTCTTCACGTTGAAATACATAAAAACATGTTACTTTTGCAACAGGCTGGAAAGCGCGCACATTGACAGGCTGTTCCAGCTTGAATGGACCATCACTTCATGTGGACACACAGCAGGTGTTCTGAATGTTATGTCTGTCTGACAGGACACACGTGTCCTGTGAGCAGCGCAGGACCATACGACAAGCCAACAGTGCGACAAATACGCCACTTTCAGTCATGTATCAGCAGAAATACGCCATACCAAACACCGTTTGGTCAGTTATTACAGCGTTTTTTTTTCTCTTTTTAAAAAAAATACATTTATTTGCTTGTTGATTTTAGCCATTTCATGCTACTGTTACAAGACAGTGATTGTAGCACAGTGGTAAATTTTCCATCTGGTAATCAGAGCTTACAGGTTCGAATCCTGTGAGTGGCATTTTTTTTATTAATTTAGCCAGGGTTATTTAACCATGGGGTTCTGTATTGCATCCCCTTTTAAGTATTATTCCTATCATTCGAGTGATATTCACTAATTATACAGCCGGTTTTTATTTTACTTTTCTCCACATCAGTGGCGCAATGTGGTGCACCACCCAGCTGCACGCATTGTGTTCCTTTTCGCATGACACCGTCGCATGCACGATAGCGTTGCAGCGGGATCGTGCACGCCTGCCCGTCGGCTCGATGTTTGCGTGGTTTGCTCATATGAGCTGTTCCACTGTGATTTGCCCCAATTTGTACTTATTCCCACTATGTGTGAAGGGGCCCTAAACCACTAGACTATGGCCTATGGTTAAGCCTTAAAGTTCTGTGTTAAAGTGTTCTGTTAATGTTCTGTGAGTGATCTCCAATGTTAAATGTCACTTCTGTCTTTGTACTATAAACCTTTTCTTGCTCTCACAGGTGCTAGACTCTGTACCAACATTTCTTAGCAGGCTCTGAATTTTGACTCGTACCTTAAAATTGGAGTAAATGAATGCACCCCATTCATTAGACATGTTTAATCCTTTTGTGACCCCGCCACAAAAATGTCCCACAATTCTTATATGATCTGTTTCCATGTCCTTTTCTCTCTTTCTTCTTTAACCTTTTCACTCTTCCCCTGCTTCCATTGTTAATGTCCTCCTCATTGTCTCTGTTCTCACATCTCATGTAGACCATAACCTCATAACCCATCTACACTGTTGTTGTAGTGGTATCATACAAAAGTCCCGTTCTTGTGATCTGGGTTGAATTCCTGCACAGTGCACTCTTTCTTACTCAAAACATGTTTTCTGTATATTCACAGTTCTTCCTTTATGTCATTTTCCCTATTTTTATCCCACCTTGGATTAAATAAAATTGAAATCATGTGCTGTTCCCATGGGCAGATTTAGGGTGATTCTTCATGGGGCTGGAGACCTCCTCACCCAAGGACATCAGTTGTCTGACTACAACCTCACTTGGAAATTCTCATTTGCCATTCAAAATCCATTTGAAATCGTTCATCTCAGCGTCTGATCCCATGCAGAGGCCAAACCACCCAACCAGTGAATGAGGGAACATCTGCTCTGAAATTTTGGTCATATGCCACATTTGTTTGAGTCTGATCCAGCATGTAGGTGCCTCAGTGCTGATGACCCCAGCAGGTGGAGAAATCCAAGGGTACGCCCATGTGTCCCCTAGCTGTGACAGATAGTTATTTCTGAGACTTCTGCTCACTCGAAGTTGATTTCTGCTCGCGCACAGAGAATTCCTGCTCGCTCGCTTGAATCTTGTGACACTATGGGGGAGGGAACCAGGTTGGCACTAGCTCTGCTGTGATTGGCTGTCTCTGGAGAGTGAGGTTTGATTAACAGCCCTCCTCTGACACGGAAGTCTGTCAGAGACGACGGCATTAAGCGATTATCACGTCATTTCTGCTTAAAACTTTACTCCAGTCATCATCTATCTCAGCAACAGATCTCTGAAGCTTCTGTGCAACAATCATTTCCACAATAATTCAGCATTATTTCATAACAAATTACAGAAAGTCCTAAAAATTACCTCCTGACACTCATCTGCAGACTGACTCTGTACACCCCAAACTGATCAAAGGGAATAATGCGATTATTAACCATCAGATGACAAATTAAAACTTCTTAAATCACGTGCAAACCATGACGCCACCATTTCCCTGAAGGAGACAACGGCATCTCCTCAAAAAAACAAAAAAAAAAACAAAATAATAATAATTATTTATTAATGAATCAAATCAAACAAACAAAAAAATCTAACAAAACAGGTCCTGTACAAAATCCTGAAATGCTCATTACAATCATACAATACAGTTACTTAATAATTGTCTCAAAAAAATTAAGATTATATTCTTAAAGATTTTGGAAAGGAGGATATACAAAAGATTAGATGTAAATATTTAACATTTCCAGTCTCACCAAAGACAAAAGAACTCCAATTGAAAATTCCGAGCAAGATTTATCCAACTAAGGAGTTTTTAAAACAGAGATTCCAAATGGATGTTGGTCACTGACTGGAAGTGAAGACCTGCTGGACCATCTTTTCTTTTTGTGTGAAACAGTGCAAAGCTTTTGGTTTGACCTTCAACAATGGATTGTCTCTGAAGGAATTTGGATCAGCGATCTAAACATCACAGACATCAGTTCTGGAATATTATGTTATGTGTCGACGTGGGTTGAGGAGCGGACCTGCGTCTGACGGAACCCAGCGCTAAAATAACCAGAAAGCGGTTCCAATAACAAAACAATTTATTTTTTCCACCCTCTGGTGCATAACAAAGTGTATGAACAAAAGATGCGTCAGTCTGGTGGAGTGAAGGCTGGCACGCTCTCCAGCGCCTAAAAGGATCGAAGCCCGGCGCTTCTGGACTCACTTTACCGCCAAACACCCCCCAGGTGGACACGACAAACCGACTCTCTGCGAAGGATAGAAAAGGTGAGGTAAGTCAGCAGCTACAACCAATATCCTTCAAAAGGCACACACTATCAGCAACACATTCAGGTCTGTATTTAAGCTTTATGTAAATGAGCAGCTTCTCACAACAGGTGGAGGATTACCACTCCGCACGCCACGACAGTGAGAAGCGAGCTGCACAATTCTCATCACAATTCAAATCTACTGCGTAACAAAATACCAAGTTACTATCAACAATTAGTCAAACAATTAATCACCTCAGATGTGTGCTGACAGCATGTGTCCCTCACCCTTCTTCCTTCACAGGCACGATGTGTCAAACCCAGGCGCGGTCCTCAGCGTCTCACAAACGGACATCACAAGGTCGAGTTCCCGGCAATTCTGCTTGAATCACACATGGCTTAAATGCAGAATGCCATCTCATTATCTGCTTCAGCTGAAAGTCTTTAAGGTTGCACTTGAGCACCATCCACAGGTGCTGCACATAACGCTGATGAGGGTGAAGGACTCTTCAGCCAGCACCTTCTCCACAGACAAATCAGTTTTCATACCACCTGGAGAGCAAAGAAAAGAAAAGAACACCAAAATGTCCAGCCACACACCCCCAACACACAACATATTAACTGTAATGACTTTGGTATTAATAATATAATTTTACTAAGCAAACATTACATACACAAATGTCCTTTTTTTCCCAAGACAAAACCAAACATTACTCATTGGAAAAATGAGGTAAACTTAATTATAAGTCTCTATCATTGATTGAATCCAATAATGTTTTAAAAGTAGTTTCTTTTATAGACAAATTTGATTGATATATTTTCTTTTCTTTTATTATTTGTAAATAATATTCAGTAAGCCCCTTATGTTCTTGCATTTGTATTTTCATGTATACAGCTATCAGGATTTTGTACAGGATCTGTTTTGTTTGGATTTGATTCATAAATAAATTATTTAATTTTTTTAACAAGACGCCGTTGTCTCCTTAATCACACTATTCCCTTTGTGCGGTTTGGGTGTACAGAGTCAGGCTGCAGACGAGTGTCAGGAGGTGATTTTTAGGACTTTCTGTAATTTGTTATGAAATAATCCTGAATTTATGTGGAAATGATTGTTGCACAGAAGCTTCGGAGGTCTGTCACTGAGATAGATGATGATTGGAGTAAAGTTTTAAGCAGAAATGACGTGATAATTGTTGTGTGGGCCGCCAGAAGAGGAGGTACTGCTGGCCCACCACCAAAGGGCGCCCTGCCTGAAGTGCGGGCTTCAGGCACGAGAGGGCGCTGCCGCCACGGACACAGCCGGGAGTGACAGCTGTCACTCATTAATTCCTGACAGCTGTCACTCATTCTTCATCATCGCACTCCATAAAACCCAGACGTCATCTCCACCTCATCGCCGAGATATCGTACTTCATTGGAGGTAATATCCTCAGCCGTTTGTGTTACAATATAATTTGTATATTGTGAGTGTTTGCAGGAGTACCGGTACCTCTGTCGGTGGAAGCTGAGAGAGCGCTGGAAGGCACTCTTTTCCCCTGAGGAATCACTGCGGTACTCTGCAAGTTTCTGAGTGAGAGGTGGAGGTGGCATTCCCACCGTTGTTGTTACTGGGTGTGCACACACCTACACTTGACTGTCTTTGTTCTCGCCAGCAGTACCAGATCCGACAGTCGGGGACGGTGATCACCTGGGAATTCGGGACTTGGCGGCTCCAGTATTCACCAGGTTCGGTGGCGGCGGAAATCGTGTGGTTCCGGCTCTTCTCAGGACAGACGTCTTCTATCCTCGAGCCTGCCCACACGTCACCTTTGTGGATTGACTGTAATCTTATTCTGAGATTGTCTGTATGTTCGTTGTGCTCCTTCACAACATTAAATTGTTACTTTTTGGCTCATCTATTGACCGTTCATTTGCGCCCCCTGTTGTGGGTCCGTGTCACTACACTTTCACAACAGGATATCTCGGCCAGCGTCATGGACTCCGAGGGGCGTCACCCGGCTGTTGAACGACCAATGGGAGAGCAGGGAGCGCAGGCGTCTGCAGGAGGCGTGATAGGTGAGCTGCAGCACATTCTCACCGCCTTTACGGCTCGGTTGGATCAAATGACCGAGCAAAACATCCTCCTGAACCGCAGGGTGGAGGCTCTCTCCGCGCAGGTGGCGGCGAGCGCTCAGGGCGCTGCTGCAGCTCCTCCTCCTGCCGACCCTGTGCAGGATATGAACGTTCCAGTGGTGGTTCAACAACCCCTCCCACCATCCCCTGAAGCATACATAAGCCCTCCTGAGCCGTACGGAGGTTGTGTGGAGACGTGCGCGGACTTTCTCATGCAGTGTTCGCTCGTCTTCGCACAACGTCCCGTCATGTACGCGTCAGATGCTAGTAAAATAGCTTATGTGATTGCTCTGCTTCGGGGTAAGGCATGCGTCTGGGCTACGGCGCTCTGGGAACAGAACTCACGGTTGTTATCAGCATACACTGGGTTTGTGGGGGAGTTCAGAACAGTGTTTGATCACCCTAACAGAGGAGAGACCGCTTCAACAATGCTGCTGTCAATGCGACAGGGGCGCCGGTGTGCAGCCGAATATGCAGTCGACTTCCGCATCGCAGCTGCGAGGTCCGGCTGGAATGACGTTGCGCTCTGCGCCGCCTTCATAAACGGACTGTCGTTGGTCCTGAAGGAGCATATGGTAGCTAAGGAGGAACCGCGGGATTTAGATGGGCTTATCGATCTCGTTATACGGTTAGACAATCGGTTGGAGGAACGCCGTCGGGAGCGAGGCGAAGGACGTGGCCGGATACGCGCCGTCCCTCTCCCTTCCGGGTTCGAAAAGGGGCCGCCCTCCCCACGCTCCACAGCCGCAGCGCTCTGTGGGGCAACAGCTCCCCCTGCTGACGTTGTTAGGGAAACGCACAGGGCCAAAATGAGGAGGCTGATCCGCGGGGAGTGGTTTCTCTGCAGCTCAAAGGAGCACACACAGAAAAACTGCCCCAAACGGCCACAACAACAACCGCCCTCAGAGACTGGGCTAAGGGGGGGGTCAAAACATTCACGTGAGACACACACAGATTGCCACACGACTCCCAGTTACAATCCTGAGCGGGGATTTAACCCTTCAAGCCCCAGCACTGGTGGACACGGGGTCAGAAGGGAATTTGCTAGACAGCAGATGGGCAAGGGAGGTAGGGCTCCCTCTGGTGGCACTTCCTTCGCCATTGCAGGTGCGGGCACTAGATGGCACCCTCCTCCCTTTAATCACACACAAGACACAACCAGTAACTCTGGTGGTGTCTGGAAACCATCGGGAGGAGATTGAGTTTTTTGTAACTCCTTCTACCTCCCGCGTGATTTTGGGCTTCCCATGGATGTTGAAGCACAATCCCCGGATTGATTGGCCGTCTGGGGTGGTGGTTCAGTGGAGCGAAACCTGCCATCGGGTGTGTTTAGGATCCTCGGTTCCTCCCGGTTTACAGGCTAAGGAGGAGGTCAAAGTCCCTCCCAATCTGACGGCAGTGCCGGTTGAGTACCACGATCTTGCTGACGTCTTCAGCAAGGATCTGGCACTCACCCTTCCCCCGCACCGTCCGTACGATTGTGCCATTGATTTGGTTCCAGGCGCTGAGTTCCCGTCCAGCAGGCTGTACAACCTCTCACGACCTGAGCGCGAATCAATGGAGACCTACATCCGGGACTCATTAGCTGCCGGGCTGATCCGGAACTCCACCTCCCCGATGGGGGCAGGTTTCTTTTTTGTGGGCAAGAAAGATGGCGGCCTCCGTCCATGCATTGATTACAGGGGGCTGAATGAGATTACGGTTCGCAACCGATACCCGTTGCCATTGTTGGATTCCGTGTTCACCCCCCTGCATGGAGCCAAAATCTTTACTAAGCTGGATCTTAGAAATGCGTATCACCTGGTTCGGATCCGGAAGGGAGACGAATGGAAGACGGCATTTAACACCCCGTTAGGTCACTTTGAGTACCTGGTCATGCCGTTCGGCCTCACCAACGCCCCCGCGACGTTCCAAGCCTTGGTTAACGACGTCTTGCGGGACTTCTTGCACCGATTCGTCTTCGTATATCTGGACGATATTCTCATCTTTTCTTCGGATCCTGAGACCCATGTCCAGCATGTACGTCAGGTCCTGCAGTGGTTATTAGAGAACCGACTGTTTGTGAAGGGCGAGAAGTGCGAGTTTCACCGCACGTCTTTGTCCTTCCTGGGGTTTATCATCTCCTCTAACTCCGTCACCCCTGATCCGGCCAAGGTTGCGGCGGTGAGAGATTGGCCCCAACCAATAAGCCGTAGGAAGCTGCAACAGTTCCTCGGCTTCGCTAATTTCTATAGGAGGTTCATTAAGGGCTACAGTCAGGTAGTTAGCCCCCTGACAGCCCTGACCTCTCCAAAAGTCCCCTTCACCTGGTCGGATCGGTGCGAAGCCACGTTCAAGGAGTTGAAACGACGGTTCTCTACTGTGCCAGTTTTGGTGCAGCCCGACCCTAGCCGCCAGTTCGTGGTTGAAGTGGACGCCTCTGACTCAGGGATAGGAGCCGTGCTGTCCCAGAGTGGAGAGACCGATAAGGTTCTTCACCCGTGTGCCTACTTTTCTCGCAGGTTGACCCCAGCTGAACGGAACTATGACGTCGGCAATCGAGAACTCCTTGAGGTGAAAGAGGCTCTTGAGGAGTGGAGACACCTGTTGGAGGGAGCGTCTGTGCCGTTCACGGTTTTCACTGACCATCGGAACCTGGAGTATATCAGGACCGCCAAGCGGCTGAACCCCAGGCAAGCCCGCTGGTCACTGTTCTTCGGACGTTTTGACTTCCGGATCACCTATCGCCCCGGGACCAAGAACCAGAGATCGGATGCCTTGTCCCGGGTACACGAAGACGAAGTCAAAACGGTGCTGTCGGATCCACCGGTGCCCATCATTCCGGAGTCCACTATCGTGGCCACCCTCACCTGGGACGTGGAGAAGACCGTCCGGGAGGCCCTGGCACGGAGCCCGGACCCCGGAACCAGTCCGAAGAATCGTCTATACGTCCCACCAGAGGCCAGAGCTGCAGTCTTGGACTTCTGTCACGGTTCCAAGCTCTCCTGTCATCCAGGGGTGCGAAGGACCGTGGCAGTTGTCCGGCAGCGCTTCTGGTGGGCGTCTATGGAGGCCGACGTCCGGGAGTACATCCAGGCCTGCACCACCTGTGCCAGGGGCAAGGCAGACCACAAGAGGTTCCAAGGGCTTCTCCAGCCACTTCCTGTGCCTCATCGCCCCTGGTCCCATATCGGCCTGGATTTCGTCACGGGCCTCCCGCCGTCCCAGGGCAACACCACCATCTTCACGATAGTGGACCGATTCTCCAAGGCGGCCCACTTCATGGCCCTCCCGAAGCTCCCAACAGCCCAGGAGACAGCAGACCTCCTGGTCCACCACGTCGTCCGTCTGCATGGGATACCCACCAACACCATCTCTGATCGTGGTCCCCAGTTCTCCTCACACGTCTGGAGGAGCTTCTGCCGGGAACTGGGGGCCACTGTGAGCCTCTCGTCCGGGTATCACCCACAGACCAATGGACAGGCAGAACGGGCCAATCAGGAATTTGAGCAAGCCCTGCGCTGCGTAACGTCCGCACACCCGACGGCCTGGAGTGAACATCTGGCCTGGATCGAGTATGCACATAACAGCCAGGTGTCCTCTGCCACCGGCCTCTCCCCGTTTGAGGTGTGTTTGGGGTATCAGCCCCCATTGTTTCCCGTGGTGGAGGGAGAGGTCAGTGTGCCCTCGGTCCAGGCCCACCTGCGGAAGTGCCGTCGGGTGTGGCGCTCCGCCCGTTCTGCCTTGTTGAAGGCCCGGACGAGGGCGAAGACCCATGCGGACCGCCGGCGATCCCCGGCCCCTGCTTACCAGCCCGGGCAGGAGGTGTGGCTGTCCACGAAGGACATCCCCCTCCAAGTGGACTCCCCTAAGTTGAAGGACCGATACATTGGACCATTCAAGATCCTCAAAATCCTCAGTCCTGCCGCAGTGAAGCTCCGACTCCCAGCTTCACTGCGGATCCACCCGGTTTTTCATGTGTCCAGAATCAAGCCTCACCACACCTCACCCCTCTGTGCTCCCGGTCCGGCGCCGCCTCCTGCCCGGATCATTGACGGGGAGCCGGCTTGGACAGTGCGCCGGCTCCTGGACGTCCGTCGAATGGGCCGGGGGTTCCAGTATTTGGTGGACTGGGAGGGGTATGGACCCGAAGAACGCTCCTGGGTGAAGAGGAGCTTCATCCTGGATCCGGCCCTCCTGGCCGATTTCTACCGTCGACACCCGGACAAGCCTGGTCGGGCGCCAGGAGGCACCGTTGAGGGGGGGGTCCTGTTGTGTGGGCCGCCAGAAGAGCAGGTACTGCTGGCCCACCACCAAAGGGCGCCCTGCCTGAAGTGCGGGCTTCAGGCACGAGAGGGCGCTGCCGCCACGGACACAGCCGGGAGTGACAGCTGTCACTCATTAATTCCTGACAGCTGTCACTCATTCTTCATCATCGCACTCCATAAAACCCAGACGTCATCTCCACCTCATCGCCGAGATATTGTACTTCATTGGAGGTAATATCCTCAGCCGTTTGTGTTACAATATAATTTGTATATTGTGAGTGTTTGCAGGAGTACCGGTACCTCTGTCGGTGGAAGCTATCACGGTTGTCAGACGAGGAAGGCAGGAGACAAATGCAGGACTCACTGGAACAGTTCTGGTTCAGAGAGGCTTTTACTGAGGTGCTTAGCAAGGTTCGGTACACAAACAGACAGTCCAAGAAAAGCAACCAAAACCGAAACATCAGGCAGAGGCGTAGGCAAAAATACAGGCAGGCAGTCAAAACACCAAGAGACAGCTTAACAAAACGTGGTACTGAGCTTGAAGCACTGGCACAGGGCACAACGATCAGGCAACACCCGGTGCAACTAGTGGCGTCTAAATACTCCCGGAACAAGTGTATAAAGACCCAGAACAGGGCGTGACCCACTCACCGAGCACCGCCCCCACCAAGCACAGTGAAGGCAGACAAGAGACATACAGACCCAAAAAACCCAAACACAAACCACCCAGCCACAAAAGGGAACAAACAAAAACTCCAACATTAACATGATACATGACAGAAGCTGAGAGAGCGCTGGAAGGCACTCTTTTCCCCTGAGGAATCACTGCGGTACTCTGCAAGTTTCTGAGTGAGAGGTGGAGGTGGCATTCCCACCGTTGTTGTTACTGGGTGTGCACACACCTACACTTGACTGTCTTTGTTCTCGCCAGCAGTACCAGATCTGACAGTCGGGGACGGTGATCACCTGGGAATTCGGGACTTGGCGGCTCCAGTATTCACCAGGTTCGGTGGCGGCGGAAATCGTGTGGTTCCGGCTCTTCTCAGGACAGACATCTTCTATCCTCGAGCCTGCCCACACGTCACCTTTGTGGATTGACTGTAATCTTATTCTGAGATTGTCTATGTTCGTTGTGCTCCTTCACAACATTAAATTGTTACTTTTTGGCTCATCTATTGACCGTTCATTTGCGCCCCCTGTTGTGGGTCCGTGTCACTACACTTTCACAACAATAATCACCTAACGCCGTTGTCCCCATTGATCTGTATAGAGATCAGTGGTTGTCTCCGACTGACTTCTGCATCACAGGAGGGCTGTCAATCAAACCTCGGTCTCCAGAGACGGCCAATCAAAGCAGAGCCAGTGCCGACCTGGTTCCCTCCCCCATTGTGCCACAAGTTGAGCAGGAATTCTCTGCGCGTGAGCAGAAATAAACTTCGCGCAAGCAGGAATAAACTTCTCACGAACAGAAATCAACTTCGAGTGGGCGGGGTGCTGGTCCTCACGATAATTTGCATGCAGGGCTTGATTATTTGTGCCTGCGCAGTTAATATCTATGCATGAACGCATTTTTTCGCGAGTGGGGTTGTCGCTGATCTGATGCCATAGAGCCGAGCGTGAGATGGATTTGAGCGGGATTCACCAAGGTCTGAATGTAAATGTGGCTGGAATCAGGCTCTCTCCGGGATTATGACGTCGAACTTTTTCATTATATCCGTGTGTCCACAGTATCTTCTCCACTGTGGCAGCACTCAGTAAAGCAAACAACCTCCTTTATCGGCGGTGCTATCTCGCCACACACAGCACAGCACAGCGCGGCTTTGTGGTTAGCACTGATGCCTCACAACAAGAAGGTTGTGGGATTGCTTCCCGCCATTTCTGTGTGGAGTTTGCATGTTTGTGTGTCTTGAGCTGGATTGAGTTTGGATGCATGTGTAGGATGAGCTGGATTTGGAAAAACAGGTCTGAATTCAATCTGGCTTGTTCACCCAAATCTGAATATGGTCTAAGCCACCCTGCCACCATTGCACAAATGTTTATTACCTTTATCAAGGGAACTGACAGAACTCCATACCACGACAGACCCTGGCTTTTGGACTTGTTGCTGATAGCAGTCTGGATTGTCGTTTTCATCCTGATCCGGGTTACGCACTGTGCATTTCATCCAAAAAAAAAATCATCTGGAATACGGATTCATCTGATCACAACACACATTTCCAATGTGTGATTGTCAGATGCCTTCAAGCCCAGAGATGTTGCTGCCAGTCATTATTAGTGATCTATTATGGTGCCCATATGATTTAAATAATTATGTTTGATGAAAACAGCCAGGCCTTTTGGTGTTATTTTGTTTCAGGGTGTGGACATGTAGTCTACATGCTTGAGTGAGACGTGTGCTAGCAAGCAGAAACACAATCTGACCCCTTTTGTTGTTTTGTAATTACTTATGACCCACTGGAGCCTTTGTTTAGTACAATAAGGTACTGGGAACCTCCTGTGCTTCTCTCCAGATGTTGTTGTACATTGGAAGGTTACATGAAGCTGAAGGTCTGATGCAGATACTCAGGTCAGTTCCACATATCCAGAAGTTATGGACAGCTGTTACATTTCTGAATATAACATTGCTCCAAGAGTCAATAGGTGTGGGTGAAGACTGACTGTGCCTGAAACATAAACTGCCAGCGCTTGTAAGGAATACCAGATATGAAGAAAAAGTGATTTGTGTTTGTAAAAATATATATTTGTTCTTTCAAATGAAGCCAGATAGGTTAAATGGACTGCATTTATATAGCGCTTTACCAAAGCACTTTACAATAATTCCTCACATTTACCCTGATGTCAGGGTGCTGCCATACAAGGTACTCACTACACACCGGGAGCAACTAGGGGATTCAGGACCTTGCCCAAGGGCCCTTAGTGATTTTCCGGTCAGGCTGGAATTTGAACGGAGGATCCTCTGGTCTCAAGATCAACGCTTAACCACTAGACCATCACCTCCCCTAGGCTGATAAACAACATGTCATCAGTGTCAGTGAAGTCTTAAGCCCATCAGGATGAAGTTCTGTTATCACAGGGACAGTTCTAAGTTTGTGCAAACTGACTGTATATGTAAATTGCTCCCACAAGGATGTATGATATGTATTGCATTAGGCTCAACATACGGATGCGCCATATCACACTGTCCATGATATACAGGTAGAACATTCTTCCATTTTCCACAGAATTTGTCATTCCGCAATGTTAATGATATAGTGGATGATGTGTTCACATATGGGCCGCACATGGGCAGCTCAAATGTACACTACAATAAGAACAAGCATGGCATAAGGCAAAGTTTAAAACTTAGGCAAACTATATCTGGTCATATGCCACCTGATTATACAATGCAATAGCACCTATGGACATTTTCATGTGTGCACCTTGAAAATTGGGTCAGTTCAATGTGCACAGCTTTTTTCTTTCCTTCAGCCACTCCCATTCAGGTTGTCATTAATGGAAACTTGCATCTCTACCTAAACCATGTTCTTTATGGAATTTGTGTACATTGATAAGAGTAAGTGTCATTAAGTCTGTGACCTGTGAAGTGTTGTATAGTAACGAAGTAAAAATACTTCACTACTGTACTTAAGTACGTTTTGGGAGACTTTGTACTTTACTTGAGTTTTTTTAATTCAACTTACTTTCACTTTTACTTCACTACATTTCCGACCTTAATTGCATACTTCTACTCCGATACATTTTCTATGCGTCATGCCGTTACTCGTTACAAACACACACACACACACACACGCACACACACACACACACACACACACACACACACACACACACACACACACACAAAAAGTCGTGTTTTCAGCCAGATACACCACTACTAGTTACTGCAACGAAGTCAGGTCGATTTGTCATGAGGCATGTCCGATAGGCTTTTTTGCAGTTGCGCACTTGTGGGGCGTTTGTCAGGAAAATGATCATTTCTCTGCATTGATTACAGACCTGCAGTCTGTAATCAACTTTTCTGCAGTGCTGCTTTGCTTTGAACCTTGAACCAATCGAAGCAGTGATTCGCAGGTCGAAGCAGTGCTTCGATCTACGATTCATGGATTTTATTTTGCTTTATCCTAATTTTTTTCCCGCTAAAACCCGGAAGAGCATATGTCTGTGAGTAATATTTAATATTTTTATGTTAAACCGACCTGTTATAGTCTTCTAAAATAGTTGATAGATGTATTTTATAATTTAAAAACGGGACCGATGCTAATGCGTTAGCATGTCTATGGCGTTTTCAATGTTAAAGGTAGCATTAAGCTGTTCCCATCAGCACGTTTGTGTTGATTTGTGTTCATTGTCGTAAAAGAGTCAAATTGAAATTTCTTAAATTTATTTTTATTCATATAGCAACAACAATAATAGTCTACATAATAGACAATAATAGTCAATAATAATAGACAATAATGTTACAATTTTAGAGAAAGAGACAAAAAGAACCTAATGAAAAAACACAACAGAAAAGATAAAACCATGTAACAATGAAAATAAATAAATACATATAGTAATAAATAACTGTTTCCTGTGAACACCTAGTGAGTAGCCTACTCTCGTTTAGGTTTTGAAGCCTTGTTTCTGAAGTGTTTTGTGTGATGTGCACAATTTTCAGTATTTTGACTAATACTACCAGTCATTTACAAGACTAGATCAACTTTTATTAAAAAAAAAAAATCAGTCCATTTTTGATTATTAACATTTACTTGTACTTTTACTTTCAATACTTGAGTACATTTAGTTGTACATTACTAGATACTTTAAAGGAGACCTGCATTGAAATAAATGCAGTCAGATCTTTGGACCAAAAAATGACTTATATTTACACATAAGATCCTTCTGAATGTAGTAAAGTAAATCTGCAAGCCCAGATCTGTCATTCAACGGAGAAATCTTCATTTGAAAATGACAAATTTACAGCTAACATTTAGCCCTCCGCAAGTTGTCCCTCTCATCATGGACGCTGTCGAGACGTCAGTTTGCATCTGCACCTTTTTCTTGTCTTATATGAAAGGATCTACTTTTTAAAACTTCATATGGGCTTGCGGTACGCTTGGTGAGTACACATTTCTTTTATTTGTGCTTGAAAATAATTTTATTTTTTGTGGACTTTTTCATACGTTTGATTGAGTGGTGTCGCACTGAAAATCTACTGTCTTTCACCTCCGGTGTACCATCGCGGGCTACGGAGGCGAGACCCGCAAATAATTCAAGTCATTAAAAATATATAAACCTCTCTCAGCGGCCACGGAGCTCTGTGGCTCCGATTACCGAGACGTGCGGCGCTGCGGATTTTGCAGCAAGAAGTCTGTCCTTGCAGCAACAGGTGTCACCGCGCGCACTGCATTAAAACGGCGAGCTTAGTCTCTGGACTTGTGCCAAGTTGGCTGCAACTCCATTCAGTAGACAGAGAGGTGGTGCTGGCTGCACAGCAGACACAAGGGTGTGAGTGCCGCGGAGGCATTTAACGAGCGCGTGCACTCGGTAAGCGTATCGGGGGCAGTGAGAGCGAGGCGTCGGGGAATAATGTCGCCTGCTGTCGATGCCGCCGCTGATCTGATCCCCGGATCTGAGCAAGCAGAGCTGTATCTCACATTCATTGCAGCTTACTTTTGGATGTTGAAACCAGGACATGTATAACAGTAACATTACTAAGAGATAAAATCAATTTCAATGCAGGATCGGACTGAAGGCGGGAACGCATCGTCTTGTCACCGACGTCATGGAAATGATCCGGATGTACAAACTGTTTTCACAGAGGGCTAAATGTTAGCTGCAAATTTGTCATTTTTAAACGAATATTTCTCCGCTGAATTACAAATTTTGGCTTACAGATTTACTTTACTGCATTCACAAGGGTCTTACAAATACATATCAGCTATTTCTTTCTGAAATCTGACCACATTTATTTCAGTGCAGGTCTCCTTTAAGACTTTTACTTGAGTAGCATTTCAATCGGTGACTTGAACTTCTACCAAAGTCATTTTTTTAATGGGTATCTGTATTTTTACCTAAGTGTGATTTTCCTGTACTTTATACAACACTGGTCATGTGCGTGTGTCTATGTGTCCCTCACTTTAGAAAACTCACTCAGTGCATCCATCAAAGTACTGAAATGCTCTCTGTCCTGGTTGGCAACTGCCCAGATAGACAATTGGTTCATCTCCACCTGACAAAATGAACCCCAGAGAAGTGTGTCACATGGCTTAAATGTTGTAGCCAGCGTTCACTCACAATGCAAGTAATATGCCTTATCTGAGTCTCCTGAAGTAACTGCCCATTTAACACAGAGTCATTCCAGGAGCACCCAAAGATCCAAAGAGACCAAGTGCCAGAGATGCCCAGTCATCACCTTAGGTCAATGATTAGTACCAGGCCTGGAAAGACTTGGATGTTCATTCTCTTGCAAAGATATTAACTGTCTCATGACCTCGTGACTCCATAAAATTTTCCTGGGTACGTATCTCTCAATCTTGAAGATCAAGGCCCAGAAGGCTTGACTGTAATGATGAAGATAATTCAAACAGAGATTCAAAAAGAGGTGCACATGGTGAGTGTGCATCCTTCCAAAAACAGAATGTCTCTGGTTTGAGCTCACCTGTGCCCTGTTCTCCATGTATATCTGTAGTTACATCAAGAAGGACATCAAGTTTGAAACCTGTGCTAAGTCAATGGAAAAACATTTCTACATCATTTAATCATGCTTTGTTCAGATAGACGTGATGGGGCTGTAAATACATTTTTTGTTTTGCAGTTTTGCAAGTTAGAAACACTGAGCTATGTTCATTATCAACATGTTTGGATGACTTGTTTTATGTGTATGCATTAATATACATTTTACTGCAATTTAGTTTAACTGGTTTGACATGAAACTCAGACAAATGTTTTATTTTCAATTGAAGGTATGATCAGTGGTATTTTTGTTTGTTGCTCTCTGCACAGATATTACTTTGTGACATCCTGTGCTTATGGATTTAACTGGGGGTCTTCTGTATTTTCTAAGTGGCTCCTCTGATTGGTCCAGCTCAGAGACCTCTGCCTGATGATCTACAATTTTCCTCATTATACACAAAGAAACAGATGTACTTGGGGGATAAATGGTGATTAGAATGATGATTGCGTTCAACCTCTTTAATATTGTCTGCTGGTACAAGAAAAAGGGGTGAGAGGATATAGGGTTTACAAAGAGGATGAGAAGAGGAGGGAACAAAGGGAAAGGGTAGATGTAAGTCAGCATAGCAATTAGAGAGTAAAGATGGGAAGCAAGGAAATAAAACAGAAAGAAGAGCACAGAAAATAAAAATGATGAACGTCAAAGATGAGACAGTCTAAGATAGTAGAGAAAATAGGACAATGGGATGTCGATTGCAAAAAACTGTTGTTGACTATAAGCTTACAGCTGGTTGATTGCTCAGCTGTTGGTTCAGTCCTCTTACATGTATCCCGAATTGTGGCCATCTAATCAATAGATGGGTCATAAAGATCTGCAGAATAATTCCAAACCTAATTATTCATTGACTGTAAACCTTTGCACTGTTGGTGTTATTTCAGTATGACAAGATATATTTGTACTTTTGTCTTTGCTCAGACTGCCCATTTAAGTCAGATCTAATGCACATGTGATTCAAAGAGGATCTGGCTGATCAACTATCCACATTATATACAGCAAGTGACCAGATCCGATCTGCGTGTCCCTGCGGCAATTCTCAATTTCTGTCTTATCCAGATTAGTTGCAATAGCAATGACATAGCACTGGCAGGGTATGTGAGTAGGATGGTGCAGGAGTGAACAGGGATTGGCATATTTGACAAAAACTGGAGCGTCACCGTATTCTCTCCCAATGTGTTGCTCCACTTTCACATACTGGAGTAATGCCGACAGGACTGCCCCTGGACAAACTGTGACCTTAAGCTAAATTTTATTGTAACACACACACAGCTGTTGCATGTGAAGCACATGACCGACGAGGTGCACCCATGCTGTTTCGTGTGTTCCAGTCAGGTGTAGGTATAGCTAGTGATGGGGACCTCGCTGTTGACACTATGATGCGCATAACTGTGTTCGCATAAAATGAGGTTGCCATACACATAGCACATGTTCTGCGATTTAGAGGACTGTACTTCAGTACCAGACTCACTGATACCATGCGGCTGATGCTTGACCAATCCATCTATTATTAAGCCTGAAACAGACTGTGAGCTGCTCAATCTTTTACACATCATTTGTGTTTGATGATTACTTTTATTCCACAGTCTGTGTCTTTGGTTTGGACATCATTTTAGTTTGGGCTTTTGCGTATGCATGCCTTCATGCACCCCCCCCCCCCCCCCCCCCCCCCCCCACACACACACACACACACTGATTTGTTTAGCTGAATAATGGCTGTCACATGAAGCACATCCCTGAAAGTACAGGCAAACATATTGTTTTCTTTTTTGGAGCAATCAGTGAGAGATTTTATTGGTGCAGGGTGAAAGCCAACTGGAGTACGGAGCGACAATGAGAAGAGCAATCTGCAGTGGCTGTGACCACCCAACTTGATGTAATTTTAAAAGTCACAGACATACCAAAACACACGGACCCGGTGCCACGCGGGGGCGTTTGGGGGCGACGCCCCCTCACGTCATCAACCTCGCCCCCTCGGATGTTAGAGTTATCAAAAAATAAAAATAAAAAAGAAAGAAAAAGAAATACTGGAAAATATAGCAAAATATTAGTTATTCAATAATATCACGTATTTAACAAATAAACCAAATTAATTAACTAAAGTAATTAATTTTAAAACAAACAGATATGGCGTGTGTCTGTGTTCAAGCGATTTGATAGGTTGAGGGTTGCACTTGTCAGTGCGGCAGAGGGCAAGCTCGATTTATTCAAGCAGTGTCAAAGGCCTTTCACACTGCAAGCTTCAGAGTGATGCTTTAATGCTTTCCAACACGCCGTGACGTCAGACGCTTCGCTTCGGAAGTGGCAAGGGGGCAGAGATTGCGGCAGTAGAGCAATTCTCCCATCACCCTGCTGGGAGAAGCTTTTTTCAGCTACTTTTCGGAGTGACGCCAACCGAGGGAGGACTGACGACTTGGTGGGATATCGATTGAACCGCGACAGTGGGCCGACCTGCACGGAGAAGCCGGCCTTCAGGCATCATTCCTGGGCAGACCGTGGCAGGCAGCTGGGGGGATGGAGCAAACCCACTCAGTCCGAAATCTCCCACTTTTTGGATATATGCGAAGTCCCATTTTGCCCAACAGAGGTTAGTTCTGCAGCTTTATCAAGGTGAGGATAAAATAAAAGTAAAACTTGACATTTCTGCACTGCTGTGAAGGTTTATTGATTGGCTAACGTTAGCTTAGCTTTTTAGCACAGTTGATCTGAGTGAACGCTTTAATTTGTAGATGGTTCAGTCGTTCTTATTTTTACCAAATAAAGCTATAGCTTTTTTCAGACACCACAAAAGCTCAACTTTAAATAACTTATTTTTTCGGGCGTTTTTTCCATCTTTTTTTTTTTTTTTGCCGTTTTTCCCCTTTTTTATATATAAACTGTTTAGTGCTTCTTTATATTTAAAGAAATATTTTTATTTGTCCCAATCAGGAACATTTGCTGTGCAGACAACCAAACTTCCATTGATGAGCTGAATACCACGAAGTCCAGTCGAAAGAAAACACCTCTGCTCTTCAAAATAGGACAAAAGTGTCTTCAGCAACACCACCAGAGTTCAAAGCTGCAGAAGAGACCTTCATCTGGTCCAGAGAATCCAGCAGAACATCACCTGCTTCTAAATAAAAGGCTCTTTGAACAGCAACTATTTTATTATTTTTTAAAAAGCTGTTTCATTTTATATTTTAACAATAAATGAACGGATCATTAAAAATGTCCACGAATCAAAGTCAAAAGACATTTGCACAGGTAGAAGCTCTCCACTTATTGTGCTCAAATTCATATTTTAGAAATGACTCTGTCCTGATAACATTAAAGGCAATTACATATTTTGACAAAATTACAAGTTGAAATTATATATAAAAAAAACATCATGAGTTTGATGTCACAGAAATCCTACTTTACAATCACACTGCAGTCATTGTTAAATTATTTCCTGTTGCATTTATAATAAACATTTGTATTTATTTAGTGTTTGTTTTTCTGGTTGAAATGAGATATAAATAATCTACCAGACTTAAAAAAAAATGTACAAGTTTCCATGTTATTTTATTTATCTAAAAATAAATGTCCAAGGTTCCTTATGTTAAGAAATTATCTAATCTGAAATAACAGGTGGTTTTAATTTACAGATGAAAGGTTTCTAAAGAACCATTTATTGATTTATTTAGCTATTTTAATTACAGGTGGTCTAAACTTTTTTTAACAGTAATCAGAAATTTTGAGGTAACAAACAACAACAACAAAAAAACATTTCCAATGATTTTTCTTCAGAAAACTGCTCTATAAATGAGCAGTCCTGTCACACATTAATGTTTTGACGCACCTCATCTCGACAGAACACCGGCTCTGTGTGGTATGGAGGAGATCACTTGACCGAGGGTCTATGGGTGATTCTTAGACTACGGGCACTTATTATGTCCTTTGATCATACTGTATGAAAACCAGAAAAAAGGGGAAATTTCACACTTTTATAGTTATCTTTACAATGAAAGTGTGTTAAGAAATTTGTTCTAGTAGTCTGTGATGACTTTTTCACCTTTTTTCAGCATCATTATATGCGAATATTGTCGTTTTGTGCACACCCAGACTTTTGATCTTCAATGATAAAAATGAATGGTAAAGAAACGTTTTTTCTAATGTTTTAAAATATCTCTGAATAAAATATCAGTAAAATAATTAAAACATAATTGGGGTATTCAATGTCATACAACTGTTGTGATTTTTTTAAACAAAATGTAGTTGTCCCACACTATTGCCGTAATTTCCACCACAATACTGTAATGTCCCTTTAAACAGTTTGTATGAAAGATTGTTTGGGTAGTTTCTATGGAGATAAACAGTGACATCAGAGCACATGTATATAGCGCCAAATCACAACAAACAGTTGCCCCAAGGCGCTTTATATTGTAAGGCAATGGTGTGGTGGAAATTACATTTACAAGGCCAATAGTGCCTGTAGTTACAGAATCACCCCTATACGCTCAAATAATAATAAAAAAAAATACTGTCATCACTCTTTACTCTTACTCAGTCTTACAACGGTGTAGCCTAAATACAGGAGCTTTCCAGGAGCCCACCCAATTCATTACGCACGCTCAGAGGCACGTCCCCTCCGGTGCGCACTTTTTTTTGGGGGGGGGGGGGGGGGGGAGCAACCCCGCCCCCTGTGATAAACTCATCGCCCCCTTAATATTTTTTTTCTGGTGCCGGGTCTGAAAACACACCTGGAATCTGATCTGAGCTTTCAGACCAAAATAGATTTGCAAAAATGTGATTTGTATCACATTAAAATAAAACCCTACAAATATGTTTTTGGAAAATCATGGATTTCATGCAATTGTTGACTGTTCAGACTTGCATTATGGGATCAGATTCAAATCAGATATGCACATAATACTGGTTTTTACTGGCGGTCTGAACAAAGCCTTTGTAACACAGGTCGATTCATTGTGCTGACAGGTTTATTCATAGCTGAGATACAAACTGAGGCATTTTAAGGTGTCTCTGTAGATTACATTTTCTTAATGTACATTGCACAAAGCAAAGTGGAAATGTACCAGCTGGCATGCATCATTTATCTGTTCATTATTCAGACATGAACTTTTTGACTGCGTGGTGTGCACACTTCCTCATATTTTCTGTAATGCAACTCTGCCCAGTGACGCACAGCGGTATTTCCAAAGAGATGTTCTCATGTGTACGATGACTCATACTTGAAGTAGTTTTCCAACATTTGCCTCTATTTCAATCTCCCATACCCTCTGGAAAGATTGCAAAATCAATGTGAAAATTGAAAAACATCTGAGGGAGGCAGCAAAAACCTGTTTCTATAAAGTTATTGCCATCCCTTCATTACCCCATCCCCGTAGAGACGGTGCCTGCTCCCAGACCACCAATAACCAGTAAAAATCTATTTAAGCATAAAAATTCAAAAAGAAAAAATAATATAGCACCTTCAACTGCACCACAGACTAAAACAGTTAAATGTGGTCTATTAAACATTAGATCTCTCTCTTCTAAGTCCCTGTTAGTAAATTATATAATAATTGATCAACATATTGATTTATTCTGCTTTACAGAAACCTGGTTACAGCAGGATGGATATGTTAGTTTAAATGAGTCAACACCCCCGATTCACACTAACTGCCAGAACGCTCGTAGCACGGGCCGAGGCGGAGGATTAGCAGCAATCTTCCATTCCAGCTTATTAATTAATCAAAAACCCAGACAGAGCTTTAATTCATTTGAAAGCTTGACTCTTAGTCTTGTCCATCCAAATTGGAAGTCCCAAAAACCAGTTTTATTTGTTATTATCTATCGTCCACCTGGTCGTTACTGTGAGTGTCTCTGTGAATTTTCAGACCTTTTGTCTGACTTAGTGCTTAGCTCAGATAAGATAATTATAGTGGGCGATTTTAACATCCACACAGATGCTGAGAATGACAGCCTCAACACTGCATTTAATCTGTTATTAGACTCAATTGGCTTTACTCAAAATATAAATGAGTCCACACACCACTTTAATCATATCTTAGATCTTGTTCTGACTTATGGTATGGAAATAGAAGACTTAACAGTATTCCCTGAAAACTCCCTTCTGTCTGATCATTTCTTAATAACATTTACATTTACTCTGATGGACTACCCAGCAGTGGGGAATAAGTTTCATTACACTAGAAGTCTTTCAGAAAGCGCTGTAACTAGGTTTAAGGATATGATTCCTTCCTTATGTTCTCTAATGCCATATACCAACACAGTGCAGAGTAGCTACCTAAACTCTGTAAGTGAGATAGATTATCTCGTCAATAGTTTTACATCCTCATTGAAGACAACTTTGGATGCTGTAGCTCCTCTGAAAAAGAGAGCTTTAAATCAGAAGTGTCTGACTCCGTGGTATAACTCACAAACTCGTAGCTTAAAGCAGATAACCCGTAAGTTGGAGAGGAAATGGCGTCTCACTAATTTAGAAGATCTTCACTTAGCCTGGAAAAAGAGTCTGTTGCTCTATAAAAAAAAAGCCCTCCGTAAAGCTAGGACATCTTTCTACTCATCACTAATTGAAGAAAATAAGAACAACCCCAGGTTTCTTTTCAGCACTGTAGCCAGGCTGACAAAGAGTCAGAGCTCTATTGAGCTGAGTATTCCATTAACTTTAACTAGTAATGACTTCATGACTTTCTTTGCTAACAAAATTTTAACTATTAGAGAAAAAATTACTCATAACCATCCCAAAGACGTATCGTTATCTTTGGCTGCTTTCAGTGATGCCGGTATTTGGTTAGACTCTTTCTCTCCGATTGTTCTGTCTGAGTTATTTTCATTAGTTACTTCATCCAAACCATCAACATGTTTATTAGACCCCATTCCTACCAGGCTGCTCAAGGAAGCCCTACCATTATTTAATGCTTCGATCTTAAATATGATCAATCTATCTTTGTTAGTTGGCTATGTACCACAGGCTTTTATGGTGGCAGTAATTAAACCATTACTTAAAAAGCCATCACTTGACCCAGCTATCTTAGCTAATTATAGGCCAATCTCCAACCTTCCTTTTCTCTCAAAAATTCTTGAAAGGGTAGTTGTAAAACAGCTAACTGATCATCTGCAGAGGAATGGTCTATTTGAAGAGTTTCAGTCAGGTTTTAGAATTCATCATAGTACAGAAACAGCATTAGTGAAGGTTACAAATGATCTTCTTATGGCCTCGGACAGTGGACTCATCTCTGTGCTTGTTCTCTTAGACCTCAGTGCTGCTTTTGATACTGTTGACCATAAAATTTTATTACAGAGATTAGAGCATGCCATAGGTATTAAAGGCACTGCGCTGCGGTGGTTTGAATCATATTTGTCTAATAGATTACAATTTGTTCATGTAAATGGGGAATCTTCTTCACAGACTAAAGTTAATTATGGAGTTCCACAAGGTTCTGTGCTAGGACCAATTTTATTCACTTTATACATGCTTCCCTTAGGCAGTATTATTAGACGGTATTGCTTAACTTTTCATTGTTACGCAGATGATACCCAGCTTTATCTATCCATGAAGCCAGAGGACACACACCAATTAGCTAAACTGCAGGATTGTCTTACAGACATAAAGACATGGATGACCTCTAATTTCCTGCTTTTAAACTCAGATAAAACTGAAGTTATTGTACTTGGCCCCACAAATCTTAGAAACATGGTGTCTAACCAGATCCTTACTCTGGATGGCATTACCCTGACCTCTAGTAATACTGTGAGAAATCTTGGAGTCATTTTTGATCAGGATATGTCATTCAAAGCGCATATTAAACAAATATGTAGGACTGCTTTTTTGCATTTACGCAATATCTCTAAAATCAGAAAGGTCTTGTCTCAGAGTGATGCTGAAAAACTAATTCATGCATTTATTTCCTCTAGGCTGGACTATTGTAATTCATTATTATCAGGTTGTCCTAAAAGTTCCCTAAAAAGCCTTCAGTTAATTCAAAATGCTGCAGCTAGAGTACTGACGGGGACTAGAAGGAGAGAGCATATCTCACCCATATTGGCCTCTCTTCATTGGCTTCCTGTTAATTCTAGAATAGAATTTAAAATTCTTATTCTTACTTATAAGGTTTTGAATAATCAGGTCCCATCTTATCTTAGGGACCTCGTAGTACCATATCACCCCAATAGAGCGCTTCGCTCTCAGACTGCAGGCTTACTTGTAGTTCCTAGGGTTTGTAAGAGTAGAATGGGAGGCAGAGCCTTCAGCTTTCAGGCTCCTCTCCTGTGGAACCAGCTCCCAATTCAGATCAGGGAGACAGACACCCTCTCTACTTTTAAGATTAGTCTTAAAACTTTCCTTTTTGCTAAAGCTTATAGTTAGGGCTGGATCAGGTGACCCTGAACCATCCCTTAATTATGCTGCTATAGACGTAGACTGCTGGGGGGTTCCCATGATGCACTGTTTCTTTCTCTTTTTGCTCTGTATGCACCACTCTGCATTTAATCATTAGTGATCGATCTCTGCTCCCCTCCACAGCATGTCTTTTTCCTGGTTCTCTCCCTCAGCCCCAACCAGTCCCAGCAGAGGACTGCCCCTCCCTGAGCCTGGTTCTGCTGGAGGTTTCTTCCTGTTAGGGGGGAGTTTTTCCTTCCCACTGTAGCCAAGTGCTTGCTCACAGGGGGTCGTTTTGACCGTTGGGGTTTTACGTAATTATTGTATGGCCTTGCCTTACAATATGAAGCGCCTTGGGGCAACTGTTTGTTGTGATTTGGCGCTATATAAAAAAATTGATTGATTGAATTGATTGATTGACTGTCACCAAGTGCTTGCTCACAGGGGGTCGTTTTGACCGTTGGGGTTTTTCTGTAATTATTGTATGGCCTTGCCTTACAATATAAAGCGCCTTGGGGCAACTGTTTGTTGTGATTTGGCGCTATATAAATAAAATTGATTGATTGATTGATTATTCTGTATTATCAAATGAGCCTCACTTGGCAAAACTTAAATCTTATCCAAAATACATCAAGCAGATGAAACATTTTGGGTTTAAATATGTGTTGCCAACACAACTTGGATCTTCAGCAGAGAGAAGTCTGTTACTTTTGGAAGGTAAAACAGCATTGCTGAGTATTTGTGTGTGTGACCAGAACAGAAAAAGGATTTTCTTAAAAGGAAAATGTGAAGTTTCAGCAGCAGTTTGCCAGAAGGCAACATTTATGTCTGTTTTCCTTGTTGTCCTTTTACTTACTTATTTTGTGGTTTTTAGTAAGGTTGGAACACTGAGTCTGGACTGATAGAGGATTCTTTCTGGAATCAAAAAACAATGGGGATTTTCCTTAGGCTCCCCCTTCACACACAGTACAAATGTGGTTGAATTGCGCATGAAGTAGGAATCGTATGCAATACATGTAATACATGCCTCGTACACCTGTTGCTACAACTATTTGTGCACACCAGCGGCTGAAAGACAGAGTGTGCGCTGTGAGAGCCCATTTAATCCCTCTTGCAGCAGGTGTTGTCCAAATTTCAAGTGACACACACGGCTACACCATTCACTTGGCACTTAGAAAATGTGTGGCCATTCGCGCTATTAGCACAAAAACAGTCAGAAGACAATCACTTTCGAGCTGGCAGTGAAATTTTTCTAAGCGCCCCATGACTGTGAAGTTGTCAAGTACGCATGTGGCGTGTCAGAGTGTCCCCCCCCCCCCCCCCCACCAACACGTGTGCGTGTGTTTTTCGCACTCTTCCCCTCCCCCAAACACGTGCGTGTGTGGTTCACGCCCCCCACAGGCAAGGTACCTCTCATCTGACACCTTGGTCTGTGTGCTGAATGGACCGGGGCGTGGCTGGCTGGCTGTCAACAGCTGTTGAGACATCTCTGGTCCTAGACATCACAGCTGCAGAACACTTACTGTGTTTTGATGGACACGTGTGTGTGTGTGTGTGTGTGTGTGTGTGTGTGTGTGTGTGTGTGTGTGTGTGTGTGTGTGTGTGTGTGTGTGTGTGTGTGTGTGTGTGTGTGTGTGTGTGTGTGTGTGGAAATACATAAAAAAAACATATAACTTTTACGACGGGCTGGAGAAATGGACCGTCAGTTCATGTGGACACGCAGCAGGTGATCTGAATGTCACGTGTGTCTGACAGGACATGTGTACTCAAACATGCTGTACAGTAAAAACAGGATAAAAACAATAATTTCAAATATTAAAAGCAGATCTAAACAAGTGGGGTTTGAGTCCTTTCTTGAAAATGGGGAGGTCTGGGCAGATGCAGTTGTTGGGGCAGTGAGTTCCAGAGGGTGGGGGCAGTGATGGAGAAGGCTCTGTCACCCCAGGTTCAGAGCTTGGTCCTACAAGGGAGGGATAGAAGGTTTGTGTCAGAGGAGCGGAGGGAGCGAGATGGAATGTGGTGATGGAACAGGTCAGTGAGGTATGGAGGGGCCAGATTGTGAAGGGCTTTGAATGTGAGCAGAAGGACTTTGAACTGGATGCAGTAAGGAACAGGGAGCCAGTGGAGGTTCTGAAGGACTGGGGTGAGGTGTTCAGGTGACCAGGTGTGAGTGAGAAGGCAGTATGAATGAACGAATGAATGTATTGGAGTTTGTTGAGTGATTTGGATGGAATGCCGTAGAGAATGCTACTGCAGTAATCAATTCTGGAACTAATGAAAGCATGAATGAGAGTTTCAGCTGAAGAAAATGATCGGGATGGGTGGAGTCTAGCAATGTTTTTGAGATGAAAGAAGGCAATCTGGGTGATTTGTTTAATGTGGTGTTCGAAGGTGAGCTGTGGATCAAAGTAAATACCAAGAATTTGATGTCTGTTTTGGCACTGTTAAGTTTGAGAAAGTTGTGATTCATCCAGGTTTTGATTTCTGTAAGGAAGTGAGTGAGTGTGGACTGTGTTGTGGTGTTTATGGATTTTGTGGAGATGTACAGTTGTATATCGTCAGCATCAATCAATCAATCAATCAATTTTTTTATATAGCGCCAAATCACAACAAACAGTTGCCCTAAGGCGCTTTATATTGTAAGGCAAGGCCATACAATAATTATGTAAAACCCCAACGGTCAAAACGACCCCCTGTGAGCAAGCACTTGGCTACAGTGGGAAGGAAAAACTACCCTTTAACAGGAAGAAACCTCCAGCAGAACCAGGCTCAGGGAGGGGCAGTCCCCTGCTGGGACTGGTTGGGGCTGAGGGAGAGAACCAGGAAAAAGACATGCTGTGGAGGGGAGCAGAGATCGATCACTAATGATTAAATGCAGAGTGGTGCATACAGAGCAAAAAGAGAAAGAAACAGTGCATCATGGGAACCCCCCAGCAGTCTACGTCTATAGCAGCATAACTAAGGGATGGTTCAGGGTCACCTCATCCAGCCCTAACTATAAGCTTTAGCAAAAAGGAAAGTTTTAAGCCTAATCTTAAAAGTAGAGAGGGTGTCTGTCTCCCTGATCTGAATTGGGAGCTGGTTCCACAGGAGAGGAGCCTGAAAGCTGAAGGCTCTGCCTCCCATTCTACTCTTACAAACCCTAGGAACTACAAGTAAGCCTGCAGTCTGAGAGCGAAGCGCTCTATTGGGGTGATATGGTACTACGAGGTCCCTAAGATAAGATGGGACCTGATTATTCAAAACCTTATAAGTAAGAATAAGAATTTTAAATTCTATTCTAGAATTAACAGGAAGCCAATGAAGAGAGGCCAATATGGGTGAGATATGCTCTCTCCTTCTAGTCCCCGTCAGTACTCTAGCTGCAGCATTTTGAATTAACTGAAGGCTTTTTAGGGAACTTTTAGGACAACCTGATAATAATGAATTACAATAGTCCAGCCTAGAGGAAATAAATGCATGAATTATTTTTTCAGCATCACTCTGAGACAAGACCTTTCTGATTTTAGAGATATTGCGTAAATGCAGAAAAGCAGTCCTACATATTTGTTTAATATGCACTTTGAATGACATATCCTGATCAAAAATGACTTCAAGATTTCTCACAGTATTACTAGAGGTCAGGGTAATGCCATCCAGAGTAAGGATCTGGTTAGACACCATGTTTCTAAGATTTGTGGGGCCAAGTACAATAACTTCAGTTTTATCTGAGTTTAAAAGCAGGAAATTAGAGGTCATCCATGTCTTTATGTCTGTAAGACAATCCTGCAGTTTAGCTAATTGGTGTGTGTCCTCTGGCTTCATGGATAGATAAAGCTGGGTATCATCTGCGTAACAATGAAAATTTAAGCAATACCGTCTAATAATACTGCCTAAGGGAAGCATGTATAAAGTGAATAAAATTGGTCCTAGCACAGAACCTTGTGGAACTCCATAATTAACTTTAGTCTGTGAAGAAGATTCCCCATTTACATGAACAAATTGTAATCTATTAGACAAATATGATTCAAACCACCGCAGCGCAGTGCCTTTAATACCTATGGCATGCTCTAATCTCTGTAATAAAATTTTATGGTCAACAGTATCAAAAGCAGCACTGAGGTCTAACAGAACAAGCACAGAGATGAGTCCACTGTCCGAGGCCATAAGAAGATCATTTGTAACCTTCACTAATGCTGTTTCTGTACTATGATGAATTCTAAAACCTGACTGAAACTCTTCAAATAGACCATTCCTCTGCAGATGATCAGTTAGCTGTTTTACAACTACCCTTTCAAGAATTTTTGAGAGAAAAGGAAGGTTGGAGATTGGCCTATAATTAGCTAAGATAGCTGGGTCAAGTGATGGCTTTTTAAGTAATGGTTTAATTACTGCCACCTTAAAAGCCTGTGGTACATAGCCAACTAACAAAGATAGATTGATCATATTTAAGATCGAAGCATTAAATAATGGTAGGGCTTCCTTGAGTAATTCTGTGTCAGAATCAACATCAATACTTTCGCATGGTAGCTTAAATTCACCAATTTTGGCGGCGTCATTGGTACATGACTTTATCTCAGTCTCGGCTAACAGCGCCAATTCTTTTGAATTGTGTGTCTCATTGCATAAATCGACAGTTCCACATCCTGAAAATATTGCACATGCATGCGTATGCGCATTTGGAGGAGGGCTGGCCTGTTGACAGGAATGACATCTCTTCAGAACACCGGTCAGGGTGCAGAGTAACACATTCAAATCTGAAACGGTCAAATATTTTGCCACTATTACCCCTGATATTATACAGTCTGAAATCTCACACATTTAACTAATCAGATTTGCGGAAAAAAATTTAATTGGATTACAATAGGTATTTATAGGTATTGCAGGGTTGCGTAATAATGCCAGTCATTTACTGTGTTATTAACTGCACCAATCATTTTATGAAGGTTTCAGGGATATGTTTGCTGAGAAGTCCTGATTAGGAACCAAAAAGATCTGGGCTGATTCCTGAAACCTTTCTCCGAATCATCCTTACCTCATGAAGTGAGATCTTGCATGGAGCCCAAGACGGAAGAAGATTGACCGTCATCTTGTGTTTCTTTCATGTTCTAATAATTGGACCATCGAGTTTGTACTTTATGTCCTTAGACAGCTTTTTGGAGAGGAAGCCTTTTCTGTATACATGCCACAAACAGAGTTGCTTGAGGTGTATTAAAGCACATTTGGACAAGCCAGCTTCATTTTGGAATAAGGTGCTGTGGACTGATGAAACTAAAATTGAGTTATTTGGATGTAACAAGGGGCTGTATGCATGGCAGAAAAAGAACACAGCATTCCAAGAAAAACGCTAGCTACAGTAAAATCTGGAGGTGGTTCCATCATGCTGTGGGGCTGTGTGGCCAGTGCAGGTACTGGGAATCTTGTTAAAGTAGAGGGTCACATGGATTCCAGTCAATATCAGCAGATTCTTGAGAACAATGTTCATGAATTGGTGACAAAGTTGAAGTTGCACCGGGGCTGGATCTTTCAACAAGACAACGACCCTAAACACTGCTCAAAATCTACTAAGACATTCATGCAGAGGAACAAGTACAATGTTGTGGAATGGCCATCTCAGTCCCCAGACCTGAATATTATTGAAAATCTATGGTGTGATTTTAAGTGGGCTGTCCATTCTCGGAAACCAACAAACCTGAGATGTTTTGTAGAGAAGAATGGTCCAAAATACCTTCAACCAGAATCCAGACTCTCATTGGAAGCTATACGAAGCATTTAGAGGCTGTTATTTCTGCAAACGGAGGATCTACTAAATACTGATGTATTTTTTCTGTTGGGGTGCCCAAATTTATGCACCTACCTAATTTTGTTTAAAGAATTATTGCACACTTTATGTAAATCCTATAAACTTCATTTCACTTTTCAAATATCACTGTGTTTGTCTGCTATATGATATATTTAACTGAAATTGCTGATCCAAACAACCAATGATTTAGAAAGGAAAATCATGGAAATCATCAGGGGTGTCCAAACTTTTGTATACAACTGTATTCATCTTATTCAGGAAGTCAGGGTGGGCGGCTCCATTTTGTCAAGCAACGTCCGGTTTGCTACTGTGTCGGTGATTAGCTACGTAGGAACACAGTACGTTAGAAGTGTCCAAACGTGATCAGCATAAATTGTTCAGTTCGTGAGTGCCACAACAACTGAAAGAAGAGGAAACTGTCGCTTTCAGAATGTTGTTTTGAACATGGAAAGCAGAGATCTGAGTGCTGTGGATGAGCATTTAACTTTTTCCCTCCTCCATTGAAAGACGAGGATCTCCGGTGCTGGCTAAAGGCGCTGAATTTGAAAAATCCACCCAAACATCCCTATGTCTGTTCTTTTCATTTTCTGGAGAAAAAAAACCCACACCACTGGATCTTTATCCAGAGAAATTATTGGACTATAACGCTTCATTGAAGAAGCCACAGCGGATGCTAGTGAGACAAATGGATAAGCTGTGTTTGTAGTGTTAGCTGCTATGTTATTTACTTATTTTCTGGCGTTTGATACAACGAAACACTGCATGAAATAACACCATATTAACGTTACATATTCTTGGCAATACGGTGGTACTACTTATGGGGTAGAATTTTAACTTGATTGTGCTTTTATAGGAGCTTCAGCGGCACTGTGCAGCACGAAGCTCGTAGTTCCTCATAGCCAAACTGTCCACACCGAGTGACAACACAAAGTAGTTAAAAATAATCAAGGGCCACTTTTTCATGTCATCTTCCCACTCTGTTATGACCCGTGAGTGAGCCAGAGTCGATCCCTTTGAGCTTTTCGAAAAGGTTTTTGTTTCTACCCATGTAATATCTTCCATTGTTCTATACTGAAAACACCGCTCACTGGAAATCCTAAGACAAAATGGAAATGCCTCTGTTGTAAAAGTGGGTGGGGCTGAATAAGGTGAATAGATTCTATTTTGCAGTGATTGTGTACTGTGATAGCACCCAGATGACATCAAAATATGATAGGAACAAATACATGTGCTACCAGCCACAGGCACGTAGCATGACTGATGTTCTAATGATTTATCATGTTTTGATTGTTGGGGAAGTGTCGTGACACGGACCCACAACAGGGGGCGTTAATGAAGGGACAATGGAATAGCCAAAAAGTAACAATTTAATGTTGTGAAGGTGCACAACGTAGTACAGACATAAATATGCGTTATATCAATCCGACAAAAGGTGACTTGTGGCAGGCTCGAAGATAGGAGACGTCCGGTGCGAGAAGAGCCGGATCCCACACAGCCCCCGCCACCAACGGACCTGAAGAACACCGGAGCCGCCAAGCCCTGCGCCCCAGGTGGCCACTGTCTTCAGCAGTCAGACCCTGTACTGCTGGCAGAAAACAGAAACAGTTCTGGATGAGTGTGAGTTCGCACACTCAGTAATCCCACAGTCTGTACACAGTTAGGAGGGAGAACCTCCACCTCCAATCACACATTCATGCAGCTCCTGAGATAACCACTTATCTGGGTGGGGTGGGAGGCGAAGCCGTCGCAGTCCACACCAAACGCCAACTCAGCAGACAGGGTATCCGTCCCAGGAAAACGGCTGCAAAAAGAGATCAGACTAATACTCGAATTAAGGTTCAGCAGAGAATTACCTGTATGGTAGAAGATTTCTCGGCGAGGAGGTGGAGATGCAGTCCGGTCTTTGTAGTGGTGGTGATGGGTGACAGCTGGTGTTGATAGGTGACAGCTGTCACCTCCAGCGTCTCCGACGCCCTCTCGTGCTTGGAGCCCGCACTCCAAGCAGGGCACCATCTGGTGGTGGTGGGCCAGCAGTACCTCCTCTTCAGCGGCCCACACAACATTGATATCCTTTTCATAGTAAAAGTACATGTATACATACACTGCCAAACGGAATCTGTTTTATACAGTGACTTAAAAATAAAAATATTATGACATGCAAAACATTTTTGCTGGTCATTTGTATATTTACACTCTGATAAAAAAAAAAAAAATCACAGGGACCAATCAAAATGCGTGTTTTGCATTGTTCATTGTATCTATCTATAAAGCAAGATGTATTTGTGTGTGTGTGTATGTGGCTTGCAAATCTCTCTGATTGTTTGTCAGATCGGACAGCTTTTGGATATGGCTTGCGCATGGTGGATGGATGGATGGATGGATGGATGGATGGATGGCTTTTATTATCATTGTCATTACAACAACAAGATTGCCACACTCACATTCCACAGACAAACAGCAATTAATCCACAATTATTACTTGTTTACTGTAATAATGGCACACATCAGAATTAAGACAACACATATACATTTGACATTGCTCATGTGCACTAAACTTGAAACAGTCCATTTTCCAAATTGAGGCATGTGAGTGTGTGGTAGCCGCTGCAACTGGAGTCGCGCCACCTGCCAGCTTGGGAAGAACGGGGGCCAGCCGCAGGGGGACAGGAAGGGAGGTAAAGGGAGCATGCTTCAGTCCATGTGTAAGTCAGTTTATTGTCTTTGTGGGTTGAGATAAGAATGGAGCCGAATAATCTCACCAAGGTATGAATAAATTCCTCTGAAGGTAAACAGTGGGCAATTTGTCCTTGAGGCTAGATATGCCTGGAGTGTTGTAGCTGAGCAGTGAAAAACACTTTTAACAGTTCCACTTGAACAACCAAATCCCAATTATGAATTAAGAATATTCCCAATTATAAATTAAGAATATTCACCTGCCTCCGAAACCTTCAGCTTCAACTGCAAGGCACGCATCAGCTCCAAGGTGTCATCCAATTTGTGTCTGAGTTCAAGAGTCAACGCAGTCTGAGAATGCACTGCCTTGCCAACCTCGTTAATCATGAGGGACAAGCGAGGGCCCGTGGTTCTTGATGCTGCCATCTTGCCAATTTTTCGGTAGATCAGGACAGCACATAAGCCAAAAAGTACCAGCCCTGCTGCCATGAGACCAAAAATGAATAAATCCTCGACGTCCTCAACGGAGAAAGGCGCCAAGCATGCAACACGCCAAGACCCCCAGGAGTCGAGGACATAGCCCACAGGATACGTTCCATCTGTGCAGGTAGGATCCCCCAGTCCTGACCTTCTTGTAGAAAAAATGGTGTCAATAGCGTTCAGAGACCTCTTCAGAGTTCACTGCTCTGCGAGATGTCATCATTAAGTGAAGTAAGTGAAGTATATATATATATATATATATATATATATATATATATATATATATATATATATATATATATATATATATATATATATAAAAAATGTAGATTTTTTTTTTTGCGGAGATGGGGTTTGCGATCATGAGCTCCTGAATGTGAAATCCGTAAACTGAAAGAAAATATATGTCATGAATCAAGGGGATGCCCATATTCCACCTGGTTGTGGCAGATAGATGGTTATTTGTGAGATGTTGGGATGGACTGGTTGATATTATAACACACCAGGTCAGTTAAATCAAGCTGTTGTAATTTTCCATCATGTTGTGACGGACATCACATGTATCACAGCATGTTAATATGAGCTAAGGGTTGCAAAGCTCACTCATGGTACAGGGCATCCTAAACAGGAAGTGCCCAATTTCAAATCCACAGTAAAACAGGAAATGTTCAAATGTCAAACACTTCCGGGATTGACAGACGAGATCCCATGGAATCTCGTGGGAACTCAGTGGCAAGCTCACACTCAAACAGAAAGTGCCAAATTTTCAGTCAGAGTGAAACAGGAAATGTGAAATGTTGAACACTTTCTGGCATGGGTGGAGCTAAAGCAGAGGCCAGGGTTTCACTGGACTCCCCTGAAATCTGATTGGACACAGATGATTGACATGTCACGGCACCACTTGTCTGGTTGAAAGACCTACATTTTGAAATTAGTGAGTCACATTGACTGCTAGGTTCCTCCTGTCCAGGAGTTGGTGCTGTGTACCACAAAAAGTTCTAATCCACCTTAGTAGAAGAAGAAAAATGTTTGCTTCAGATTTAAACTGAACACGTTGTTTGAACTATGGACTTCTAATCACACCAAACTTATATTAGAGTAAATGACCGTATTTTATGCCAGAAATGAGGTCCAGGTTGTTAAAAGCAGCATTTCTCCCTACCATCCCTACCATCCCTACCATCCGGGACACTCCCTCTTCTCCATCCTCCCGTCTGGCAGGCTCTGGGTTATCCGAGCCCGCACAAACAGACTGAAGGACAGCTTTTTCCCAATGGCTGTGAAAAGACTTTTAGAAGAATATTGACTACTTATATCGCACTGGGGATCACACTGCACTGTTTTTATTATTGCACCGGATATTCCCTCCACTGTTTAATTCTTTAAAATATGTATTTAATATTCATTATCTTATTTATACTGAGTTTTTAACAGACTATATATTTTATATGTGATAGTCTATTGTATATTGTAATTTATCTGTGAGGGAGCTGCTGCACAGGGGTGTTGCCGAACGACATTTCATTGTGTTTTTTATACAATGACAATAAAGCTTATTCAATTCTCCTTTAATTTGGGTTGCCTTATATATGTGGCACTATGATAAAAATGAATGCAGGAAAATAGTTGCTCCCCCCCCCCCCCCATTTTATTTTAGTACTAAAGGTGATTTTCCATTGAGAGAACTACTGTTAACGTCTATTTCACAACAATATAGTTTAATGTAGGTTTCGCCCAGCAGGGGGCACTTGGTACCTTATGCATCAATAGCTGACGCCCCAGCAGAAGAAGTCCAGTCAGAACGTGATGAAGTAGTGTACAGATCACACACACGAGTGCTCCTGTTAACCTGACGATTTTCTGTTTTGCAGGTAAGCTGAGCGGTAAATAATCTATAAGTAATGGACAACAGTAGTAATAGATCATAAAGGCTCCAGCATGTAACAGGTGTCAAGCCAAAGAGTAAATTCACAAGTTTATGACCATGTAAAGGTGACATGCTGCATGGTGCACCTGAAATGGCAGACTTGTAGTCTGTGGTGAGCGTGGTAATGAAGAAGAGAACGTTCTCTGTATGAGTTCAGATGAGATAAACTAACAACTGAGAGATGCACAGAACAACTGTAAAAGCATGAATTCATGGCAAAACGAATGTTGAGCAGAGTAAATGTGTTGTGTTAGAAGTTTGCGTAAACTGAAATACTAAGTTCAGTGCAGAGTTAAAGTGTAAGGCTAAGCTAAGGAGCATGAGTGTTATCCTTTCTAAGCGGTAATCCAACTATGACCCTGTGAGGAAAGTCTCTTCCACACATGTATTTTGAGTTAAAGCTGCACTAGAAATTTTTCTTTATAATCAGATAAAGTGTAATATGCTTAAGGTTCATCTCCCAAAGGGTGAATATGAGAGGAATACAGTAAATTGCATTGGTTTAAAATAGATAGCTTAATAAATAAAGTTCATAAGAGCAATGGATAAGAGAACAGAATAGTGAGAAACAAAATGGGTAAAAGCACTCTAAAACTTCATTTTGAGTTCATTATTAAGATATGTGTTCATAGAGAAAGATACAGATTGTGATTTCTGTCAGTTTATCAGGACGATGTATGTGGATAAACCTGTATAAATATTGAGACAGTACGGTCAATTATATTCTAGCCATCCTGTGGTATCGTGTGCAGAAGAAATCCAGTCAGAATGTGATGAAGCAGTGTACAGATCACACACCGAGTGCTCCTGTTAACCTGACGATTTTCTGTTTTGCAGTTCCTGCAAAAATAAATATGTTGCATGGGAGAATAGTGGCCCATCATTCTCTGAAGTGTAACATATTTTGGCGAGCCAGCCAGGAGATGGCGATAGTGAATCATCATCACCAACTACCTTCCTTCCCAAGAGATGAACTGAAAAAAAATGGAAGCTATGCAGCCTCTGCGTGATCAAGTGAGTGCAGCCTTGTGGCAGTTGGAGAGAGAGCTTCTAGTGGACGTCTGCAGGCGAATGAAATGTTCCATCCTGGACAACGGAGAGGCTCACAGCAAGACCAAGAGGACAGTCATCACATTGGCAGAGGCCATGCTTGACGAGATTGAGAAATCTGAGGAAGAGGATCAAGTGGATCAAATTTTCTAAAGATATACTCACATATATCCAAAGACTAAGCAAAGGGGAGGGACAATCTAAAGAGAAGCCCCCATTAAAGGAGTTTGTGCCAAAGAAAGAACATGAGGACACTCCACCACATGTTGCTCCAGTAAAGGCTATAGATTCTCCACCCAAAACCTGGCCAAAGCCAATACGAACCCTGCAAGAGGTAACCTTGAGGAGGGAGTTTAAAATTTGTGGGCAGATTGGAGAGCAGGGGCAGAAGGATAAGTTATCCTACCTCAGCCTAGTAGGCCAGATCGAGAATGGGAGTGATAAAGGACACTCAGAAACTGAAATAGTTGAAGCAGTAATCAGGGCCATTAGCCCAGGGATGCCCTTAAGAGACATGTTAGAGATAAAACGTGGGCTGATGCTTAGTAAACTGCTCACCATATTAAAGGGACACTATAAGGTGGACAGCCCCACTGAGCTGTACCACCAGCTCCTCGATATTTCCCAAGAACCCAAAGAAACTGCTCTCAACTTTGTATTTCGTGCCATCGAGCTGAAACAGAAACTGTTATGGAAAGCAGCAAATGAGGAGGCCGATGAACTGTACACCAGAGCCACAATCCAGTGCAGATTCCTCCACTCCATTGAAACTGGGCTGCTTAGTGACTCTGTCAAATATCAGTTATTGCCCCTCTTCAGCGACATGAGCATAGCAGATGAGGAACTGATTGAGAAAGTCAATGAATCATCAAAGCTAGAAAATGAAAGATTTGAGAAATGAAAAAGGTCCACAGCAACCAAGATCCCCAAGGTACAAGAGCTCCAAACGGAATGCCAGGCAGCCCTGACACTTGTTCACAACCACTCCAAGCTCAGAGAATCCTCCACTGGTTACAGGTAGAGAGACTAAGTCAGACACACAGCAGGTGATAGAACCTTCCCCACACAGTTGTCAGACTTGTTTTCAGAGCTGTTACAGTGAGGAAAATAAGTATTTGAATACCCTGCGATTTTGCAAGTTCTCCCACTTAGAAATCATGGAGGGGTCTGAAATTTTCATCTTAGGTGCATGTCCACTGTGAGAGACATAATCAAAAAAAAAAAAAAATCCAGAAATCACAATGTATGATTTTTTTTAATAATTTATTTGTATGTTACTGCTGCAAATAAGTATTTCAACACCTGTGAAAATCAATGTTAATGTTTGGTACAGTAGCCTTTGTTTGCAATTACAGAGGTCAAACGTTTCCTGTAATTTTTCTTACCAGGTTTGCACACACTGCAGCAGGGATTTTGGCCCACTCCTCCATACAGATCTCCAAATCTTTCAGGTTTGGAGTTTCAGCTCCCTCCAAAGATTCTCTATTGAGTTCAGGTCTGGAGACTGGCCAGGCCACTCCAGCACCTTGAAACGCTTCTTATGGAGCCCCTCCTTAGTTGCCCTGGCTGTGTATTTGGGGTCATTGTCATGCTGAAAGACCCAGCCACGACCCATTTTCAATGCTCTTACTTAGAAAGGACGTTGTTTGCCAAAATCTCACAATACATGACCCCATCCATCCATCCTCCCTTCAATACGGTGCAGTCGTCCTGTCCCCTTTGCAGAAGAGCACCCTCAGAGTATGATGTTTCCACCCCCCATGCTTCACAGTTGGGATGGTTTTCTTGGGGTTGTTCTCATCCTCTAAACATGGTAAGTGGAGCTGATTCCAGAAAGCTCTATTCTGGTCTCATCTGACCACATGACCTTCTCCCATGACTCCTCTGGATCATCCAGATGGTCACTGGTGAACTTCAAACGGGCCTGGACATGAGCAGGGGGACCTTGCTGCCCTGCAGGATTTTAAACCATGACAGCATCATGTGTTACTAATGTAATCTTTCTGACTGTGGTCCCAGCTCTCTTCAGGTCATTGACCAGGTCCTCCTGTGTAGTTCTGAGCTTTCTCAGAATCATCCTTAACCCACAAAGTGAGATCTTGCATGGAATCCCAGACCGAGGGAGATTGACAGTCATCTTGTGTTTCTTCCACTTTCCAATAAATAATCATAACAGTTGTTGTCTTCTACCAAGCTGCTTGCTTGTTGTCCTGTACTCCATCCCAGCCTTGTGCAGGGCTACAGTTTTGTCCCTGGTGTCCTTAGACAGCTCTTTGGTCTTGGATATGGTGGACAGGTTGGAGTGTGATTAATTGAGTGTGTGAACAGGTGTCTTTTATACAGGTAACAAGTTCAAACAGGTGCATTAATACAATAAAGAGTGCAAAATAAGAGGGCTTCTTAAATAAAAATTAACAGGACTGTATGAGCCAGAATTCTTGTGGTGGTAGGGGATCAAATACTTATTTGCAGCAGTAACATACAAATAAATTATTAAAAAAAATCATACATTGTGATTTCTGGATTTTTTTTTTTTTTTTAGATTATGTCTCTCACAGTGGACATGCACCTAAGATGAAAATTTCAGACTCCTCCATGATTTCTAAGTGGGAGAACTTGTAAAATCGCAGGGTGTTCAAATACTTATTTTCCTCACTGTAGACAATGAGACGCTTACAGCATTTTCTGCTAATGACACGCCTATCCCCTACATTGGCTGGATAGAAATCAGCTTCAGACTATGCCAAAATTCATCCCCAACAAGTGAGCTGCAAGTGCCAATATTAGTTTCAAGTGACCCAGCTGTAGCCAGTGACCCCATCATCGGTTACAATGTGATTGAAGCCATTGTCAATCAGAAAGAAGTAAAGACAAAAGTTGGAAGAAAACAGCTAACACACTACGTGAGCAAAGCATTTGAAATAACTGTACAAACGGCTCACAATGTTGTCAAGCTAGTGCAGAACAGCAGTGAAGACTCAGAGACAGGTGTGCTGCGGACTGGAATGAAAAGAGTGCCCTTGCCGGCTAACCATGTTACCACAGTCTATGTACGAGCACGTTAGCCCACATGCTCGGGACCAGGCCATGCTCTTTTCACGTGATCCACCACCCGAGGGTCAATGATGTACTGGTGCAAATTTTGGACAGAAAAGTGCCATATGTGACCATCCCAGTGACTACTACAACATACCACACCATTTATCAGGAGAGTCGTAAAGTTATTGGACACCTTGAACCAATCAAGACAGTATATGCAGCAGACATTCAGACAAAAGTAAACGGAGTGACACAAGAAGACAAGAATGGTAAAGAACTAGAGTCGCAAACTCCCAATAAGCAGAAAGCAAAGTCATGGTACCCACCAGTGGATCTCCAGCACTTGACCGAGAGTCAACAAACAGCTGTGAAGCAGATGTTGTTGGAGGAATGTGAGGCCTTCGCATATGATAGTGATGATGTGGGCTGCATACCATCTTTGAAAATGCACATAATCCTCCATGACACAAGTCCTGTACAAAAGACTTACATGTCTGTCCCAAAGCCCCTTCACAAAGAAGTGAAAGAGTATTTGCAAGACCTGCTTAACAATGGTTGGATCACACTATCACGGTCCCCCTACTCATAGCCTGTGGTGTGTGTTCGAAAGAAAGATGGCACGCTTCGCCTTTGTTGTGACTTTAGAGAGTTCAACCGCAAGTCAGTTCCAGACCACCACCCGATACCACGAATTCAAGACATGCTGGATACGCTGGGTGGGAGCTGTTGGTTTTCCGTATTGGACCAAGGCAACCTGTACCACCAGGGTTTCTTAGATGAAGAAAGCCACCCCTTGACCACCTTCATCACACCCTGGGGGCTCTACCAGTGGGTACGCATTCCCTTTGGCCTGAGCTCCGCACCCACTGAGTTCCAGAGGAGCATGAAACACTGCTTGACAGGCCTCAGAGACTCGATTTGCCTCCCGTACCTGGACGACAACCTTGTGCACAGCAGCAACTTTGAGGAACACTTGGAGCACTTTCGCCTTGTCCTCCAGCATTACCAAGAGCATGGTGTTAAACTGACCCCAAAGAAGTGCGAATTGTTCATGCACAGCGTCAAGTTTCTGGGTAAGCTGATAACAGGTGAATGCTACATAATGGATCCAGCAGAGTTGGCTCCAGTGATGGCGTTAAAGGAGAAAACACCGGTAACGGTCAGGGAGGTACGTCAAATGTTTGGCTTTCTCTCCTATTATAGGCCTTTCATCCCCAACTTCTCCCGTGTAGCCCATCCCCTCTATAGCTTGCTTAGTCCACCTTCTGAGGACAACACTGCACCAGCTGACAAGTCCAAAAAGGGGGTAAAGAAAAGTAAAGGCCACTTAGCATCACGCATGCCCATTCAGTGGACCAGCTCCCACCAAGAAATATTGGACCAGCTGATAGGCGCTCTCACCAGGCCTCCTGTCCTCGGGTACCCCGACTTCACAGAGCCCTTTGTGTTATATTGTGATGCATCGCAGGTGTGACTAGGTGCTGTTTTGTACCAGCGACAGCAAGGCAAGATGAGAGTGATAGCGTATGGCTCCCGCACCCTGAGTCCAGCCGAGAAAAAGTACCACCTACACTCTGGCAAGTTAGAGTTTTTGGCAGTTAATTTGTGAAAGTTTCCGGGATTATCTGTACCACGCCTCATCATTTGTGGTGTACACCGATAATAACCCGCTAACATATGTGCTAAGTACCGCAAAACTCAATGCCCCAGGTCACAGATGGGTCGCGGAGCTGGCTGACTACAACTTCACCATATGTTACCGTCCAGGCAAGACCAACACAGATGCGGATGGGCTGTCGTGGATGCCACTAGACATCGACAACTACATGAAGGGCTGCACAGCTGAAGTTGAACAGAAGACCATAAGTGCATCCATGGAGTCTGTAGCAGTGGAATGGAGAGACCCTTGCCAAGGAGTCGGAGTTATTCAGGTTAGTGCTCTAAAGTTAATCAAAGACTCTGACACTAATCAGCCTTTGACACCAGACCAGATTCCCAGAGCACAGGAAGCAGATGAAGTCTTGTCAAGAGTGCTCTGGTACAAGTCACAGAGTAGGAGGTCGAGTAGGACACAGGTGAAGGCAGAGCATCCGGCTGTAGCTGCACTGCTTAAGCAATGGGTGAAGCTTCAAGTCGACCAGGATGGTATCCTGCACCGGCGAACAACAAACAGAGAGCAGCTGCTTGTCCCTAAAGCCTATCGTCCCCTGGTTTTCAAAGAGCTCAATCAAGACATGGGCCATTTAGGGGTGGAAAGGACACTCGACCTGATTCGAGACAGGTTCTACTGGCCAAAGATGGCGAAAGAAGTCGAACACTTTGTTAAAGAACAATGTGAGTGTATCAAGAGGAAGAAGCCAAGTAAGCATACCTGTGCACCTCTGACCTCAATCCATTCAACTTACGCATTCCAGCTCGTGTCCATAGACTTCCTCCGCCGGGAAATGTGTAAGCATGGCTATGAGTCCATACTGGTTGTCATGGATCACTTCACAAGGTTTGCCCAAGCTTACGCAATAAAGAACAAAGCAGCAAAAATGGTCGCTGACAAGCTCTTTAATGACTTTGCACTCAAGTTCGGCTTCCCAACCAGACTACACCATGACCTGGGCAAAGAATTTGAAAACAAGCTCATGGAAAGACTGAAAGAACGCTCAAGAATATGGACAGCATGTATATAAGTGACATTTACATGACAGTTTATATGACAATATTGAGATACAATAATTTGGCCATATTGTACAGCTCTACTGTCAACTAGCTGAAAACTTTGAATATTAATTTACATCTACATTTAAAAAATACTTAAAGTGGAAGGGTGTTAAGAGGGCTGTAATTACAGGGGTCAGCTGAAAAGCAAAAAAAGCAAAATGCTTAAAAAGGCAGGGGATCTGGGGGAGCGGAACCCCCCCAGAAGCTGAAAGGTTTTTGCCATGCTAATGCTCCCCTGAAGCATTTGCACAACATTTTACACAACGTCCCAACTTCATTGGAATTTGGGGTTGTATCTACAGTATCTATCTATAGCCTGCCACATGTCTCTGTGTGGAGTTGCATCAAGAAGGGCATCCGTTATAAAACATTTGCCAAATTAATATGCAGACCCACCTTGGATCTGCTGTGGTGACCCCTAATGTAAACAAGGGAACAGCTGAAGGGACTTACTTTGGATTTATATTGTCCAAGCACAAATATTCTGAGAAATGTCCTTTCAAACGTTCTGGGAACCAAAACGAAACTTTCCTTAGAAATGTTCTGAGAACTTTACAGCTAACGTTCTGATAACGTTTGACAAATGTTATAATGTTTTGGGAAATTTATTTTTATTACCTTGGTTATCAGGCTAACCTCAGTTTGGGTGTTTATTAAATCATATTTTTGGGGACTGCGTTGTAGTTCTGATAATGGTGTGCTTTGGTGCGGACATTAAAAGTTATGAGCCGCTTATTTTCTCAATAATTGAACAATAACAGATCAGGCTACCGATAGCTGGTAAAAGTGCTAAAGCCATTAGTATACAACATTAAATAAGACAAGAATTTCAATAAGAGCAAATATTGCGGCAGGGGACATCTTAGATTATCCCTTTCAGACATTTCATCACACAGAAAGCCATATTATTCAAAATTCTTAAAACCACAGGCACAGCCCTCCACAACAGCTAGCAACCTCTAAGCTTAAGAAGCTATTTGAGTCAGAATCACTCAGCTCAATAGCTGTTACTCAAAGCAACCACATCCCTAATTATGCACAACTTTTTGATGCAAAACATCTTCAACTAAGAAGTTAGAAAAAAATCACTGACTGTACAGGTGTCACGGAAGAGGAAACTATTTATAGAGATCAAAACCTTTGTTTTTGTATCAGGCTGAAAATATGTTTATTTCTGCTCTAAAGTTGGACATTTTTACATGGACTTTAGTGGGAACATCCTTGCTTTTGAGGCCAGCCTTAAGCTTTTTATTCTTCCTGGTGTGCCTCATGTTGGACATCTGAAGTTTATAATGTCAAGTTTGTCATGCCCCACCCACTCTTTAAATACACAAATTTTGTCTACTAACTTTCTTCCAACTAAACTGTGTACATGTGATTGTACAGCCCAGTCTTTTTCATGCTCCCGTCACGAAATGAGTCAAATTTTCGTGACAGGTTTTTTTAAACTCATTATTACTAACCCCACTCCTACCCCCAACCCTAATCTTAACCATAACCTAATCCTAGTCCTCCCCCCCACCCTAACCATAACCATAACCATAGGCTTTTGAACTTTGCGCTGGTAACAATCTGGATGGTCTTTTTCCTCTTTTGTCTGGAGGACACGATGTCTATGATTTCCAAAAACAATTTGAAATGTGGACTCATCAGACCACAGCACACTTTTCCATTTTGCGTCTGTCCATTTAAAATGAGCTCAGGCACAGAGAAGGCGGCGGCATTTCTGGATGTTGTTGATGTATGGCTTTTATTATGCGTGGTTTTCGGCCTTGCCGCTTACGTGTAGAAAGTTCTCCAGATTCTCTTAATTTTCTGATTATATTATGGACTGTAGATGATGGAATCCCTAAATTCCTTGCAATTGAACGTTGAGAAACATTGTCAAACTGCTGGACTATTTTTTCATGCAGTTGTTCACAAAGTGGTGATCCTCATCCCATTTTTGCTCGTGAATGGCTGAGACTTTTGAGGATGCTCCTTTTATGCCCAATCATGCGTGTCCTCAGTTCCCAAACACTTATTGAATGTTGTTAGAAGGAAAGGTGATGTAACACAGTGATAAACATACCACTGTCCCAACTTTTTTGAAACATGTTGCAGGCGTCCATTTCAAAATGAGCAAATGTTTGCACAAAAACAATAAATTTATCAGTTTGAACATTAAATATCTTGTCTTTGTGGTGTATTCAATTGAATATAGGTTGAATAGGATTTGCAAATGATCGTATTCTGTTTTGATTTACATTTTACACAATGTCTCAACTTCATTGGAATTGGGGTTGTATGAATCCCTTATTCAAATGCTACAGAATAAAATTATAGTGATGCCAAAGAAAATTCTTTTTACGACATAAATTTTTAAAAACCCAAATGCCATACAGCTTTAACATGAATGGGAGAAGGGAATGACTACTCAATAAACAGGCCAGGCACATGGCGGTCACTCCTCAAAAAAAAGACTTTTGCATTTTTTTTTCTTTATTCTTGTCTCTGAAAGAATAGATTCATCTCTACACTTAATTTTTATGATGCAGCTTAAAGTGATTTGTCAGTTTAACTTTTTTATTGTTGACTGTATGCACTCTGCAGAGATGTGCAGCAACACATGATCCTTGTGCAGAACAGATGATCTGACCACCACTTATACAGAAGCATACAGATGTGTTCTGTCCCAGTGGTGAGTTTAACTTTTTCTCACCATACAGAGCCTTGAATTTCACTGTGCATGTTTGCAGCTGATCCAAAGACCCACAGAATGTTTTACCAATTCATACATGCCACCATGGTTGACATAAACAGTGGAAAACAACTTTTATAAAGGATTGATTTCATGATTACTCCACCCCACCTCCTCATAATGAACTTGTCCCATCTGATTATGCAATAAGCCATTTATAAATCTGTGATACTGCACACATGACAAGATTTTACAGATCTGCTTGCTGACTACGATTCATGTTCACCAATAAAGTCAGAATGCAGTCCCATTTTGAATACAAATGTTGCTGAATGAATTGAAGGATGTGTTATGTAAGTAGTAATAATTGTGAAATTGAACAATGGTGTTAGTGATGTGACGCTGGTTGTGCTCACACTACATGCACTCAGACTAGTCAAACAAACTGGACTTTGTGGAGGGGGGGGGGGGGGCAACACACTCAGGAGTGCCTCATGTGAATACATGCTTCAGTTGTGCGCCAACCATAGATCGTCAAGATAGGGCCCTTCATCTGGTCCAAAACACTGTGTCAATCGCCTAATGGATTCATTGTATTTGCTACACTTTGCTCAAGGTTTCAGTCAGTTGCTAGTTACTAGTTGCTAGGCTTTGTTTGTCCACTTATGATGGGCAGACATTTCCAAGACAACAGACAAACACAGCTGGAAAACTTTAGTTTGATTTCAAACATGCACCCTGGTTGTGCAGCACAGACAGCATCAGTGAGCAAAACTAGAACAGAAGATATTTGAATCCTACATCTGTTACTATTTTGTGGCTCATTTGCTAAATGTGCACTAATGTGCGGCCATTCTAGTGTTAACAGTACTTTTAGTAAACCACCTTAAACCCCCATTATTGCAGCTTTTCTTTGCTGCTTGTAAAAATATGTTGCTCTTTAAATTCGAGGTTTGTCTGAGAACTTTTACATTGTCAGTTGTCTCAGTGGGATGGCTGCTACACCACAGTAATTTGAGGCACAACACAGGCCTGGTGTGGAATTTCACTGAGACACCGTGTTTGTCTGTACGTGCACGTGTGAGGTTGTGTGTCTGTGCAAGAGACTGCGAGAGACGCGGCGTTCTTCCTTTATGGTCACCTCTGGGCAAAGAAGTGATAATATCACAACGTGTTGTTTCTGTTCCCCGTCACGACTCCACGCAGGTTATTATAAGATGTCGTTTCCACACTGCAGGACTTTGTTCCCTCTGATTCCTCCCTCTCATTCCCACATCACTGATCCAGTTGTTTGTGCTAAATACATACCGTTATTTTCCAGCCGCTCATTTTCTCAGAAATATGTTGGCTCTGCTGCTGAGTGCACACTTAATGGGTTTTTCAAAGGAAAATTCTTATCTTTTCACCACCTGAGAAAGGTCAGAGGTCAGGTCAGTCAGGAAGCTCAGTTATTCAGTGTCATGACATGTGACACTTCAGTAGAAAATATAACTTCATTCATGCTTTCTTTTTTTCTTTCCAATTCATGGCACTGTGCAAAAATCCTGGGTCTGAAAACAAAATCTGATCCTCCAAAAATAATTAAAGAATTGATTGATTGAATTGAATTGAATGATTCACGATAAAGAGTGTTAAGCAATACAGATATCAATTCAATCAATTTCAATCAATTTTTTTTTTTATATAGCGCCAAATCACAACAAACAGTTGCCCCAAGGCGCTTTATATTGTAAGGCAAGGCCATACAATAATGATGTAAAACCCCAACGGTCAAAACGACCCCCTGTGAGCAAGCACTTGGCTACAGTGGGAAGGAAAAACTCCCTTTTAACAGGAAGAAACCTCCAGCAGAACCAGGCTCAGGGAGGGGCAGTCTTCTGCTGGGACTGGTTGGGGCTGAGGGAGAGAACCAGGAAAAAGACATGCTGTGGAGGGGAGCAGAGATCGATCACTAATGATTAAATGCAGAGTGGTGCATACAGAGCAAAAAGAGAAAGAAACAGTGCATCATGGGAACCCCCCAGCAGTCTACGTCTATAGCAGCATAACTAAGGGATGGTTCAGGGTCACCTGATCCAGCCCTAACTATAAGCTTTAGCAAAAAGGAAAGTTTTAAGCCTAATCTTAAAAGTAGAGAGGGTGTCTGTCTCCCTGATCTGAATTGGGAGCTGGTTCCACAGGAGAGGAGCCTGAAAGCTGAAGGCTCTGCCTCCCATTCTACTCTTACAAACCCTAGGAACTACAAGTAAGCCTGCAGTCTGAGAGCGAAGCGCTCTATTGGGGTGATATGGTACTATGAGGTCCCTAAGATAAGATGGGACCTGATTATTCAAAACCTTATAAGTAAGAAGAAGAATTTTAAATTCTATTCTAGAATTAACAGGAAGCCAATGAAGAGAGGCCAATATGGGTGAGATATGCTCTCTCCTTCTAGTCCCCGTCAGCACTCTAGCTGCAGCATTTTGAATTAACTGAAGGCTTTTTAGGGAACTTTTAGGACAACCTGATAATAATGAATTACAATAGTCCAGCCTAGAGGAAATAAATGCATGAATTAGTTTTTCAGCATCACTCTGAGACAAGACCTTTCTGATTTTAGAGATATTGCGTAAATGCAAAAAAGCAGTCCTACATATTTGTTTAATATGCGCTTTGAATGACATATCCTGATCAAAAATGACTCCAAGATTTCTCACAGTATTACTAGAGGTCAGGGTAATGCCATCCAGAGTAAGGATCTGGTTAGACACCATGTTTCTAAGATTTGTGGGGCCAAGAACAATAACTTCAGTTTTATCTGAGTTTAAAAGCAGGAAATTAGAGGTCATCCATGTCTTTATGTCTGTAAGACAATCCTGCAGTTTAGCTAATTGGTGTGTGTCCTCTGGCTTCATGGATAGATAAAGCTGGGTATCATCTGCGTAACAATGAAAATTTAAGCAATACCGTCTAATAATACTGCCTAAGGGAAGCATATATAAAGTGAATAAAATTGGTCCTAGCACAGAACCTTGTGGAACTCCATAATTAACTTTAGTCTGTGAAGAAGATTCCCCATTTACATGAACAAATTGTAATCTATTAGACAAATATGATTCAAACCACCGCAGCGCAGTGCCTTTAATACCTATGGCATGCTCTAATCTCTGTAATAAAATTTTATGGTCAACAGTATCAAAAGCAGCACTGAGGTCTAACAGAACAAGCACAGAGATGAGTCCACTGTCCGAGGCCATAAGAAGATCATTTGTAACCTTCACTAATGCTGTTTCTGTACTATGATGAATTCTAAAACCTGACTGAAACTCTTCAAATAGACCATTCCTCTGCAGATGATCAGTTAGCTGTTTTACAACTACCCTTTCAAGAATTTTTGAGAGAAAAGGAAGGTTGGAGATTGGCCTATAATTAGCTAAGATAGCTGGGTCAAGTGATGGCTTTTTAAGTAATGGTTTAATTACTGCCACCTTAAAAGCCTGTGGTACATAGCCAACTAACAAAGATAGATTGATCATATTTAAGATCGAAGCATTAAATAATGGTAGGGCTTCCTTGAGCAGCCTGGTAGGAATGGGGTCTAATAAACATGTTGATGGTTTGGATGAAGTAACTAATGAAAATAACTCAGACAGAACAATCGGAGAGAAAGAGTCTAACCAAATACCGGCATCACTGAAAGCAGCCAAAGATAACGATACGTCTTTGGGATGGTTATGAGTAATTTTTTCTCTAATAGTTAAAATTTTGTTAGCAAAGAAAGTCATGAACTCATTACTAGTTAAAGATAATGGAATACTCAGCTCAATAGAGCTCTGACTCTTTGTCAGCCTGGCTACAGTGCTGAAAAGAAACCTGGGGTTGTTCTTATTTTCTTCAATTAGTGATGAGTAGAAAGATGTCCTAGCTTTACGGAGGGCTTTTTTATAGAGCAACAGACTCTTTTTCCAGGCTAAGTGAAGATCTTCTAAATTAGTGAGACGCCATTTCCTCTCCAACTTACGGGTTATCTGCTTTAAGCTACGAGTTTGAGAGTTATACCACGGAGTCAGACACTTCTGATTTAAAGCTCTCTTTTTCAGAGGAGCTACAGCATCCAAAGTTGTCTTCAATGAGGATGTAAAACTATTGACGAGATACTCTATCTCCCTTACAGAGTTTAGGTAGCTACTCTGCACTGTGTTGTTATATGGCATTAGAGAACATAAAGAAGGAATCATATCCTTAAACCTAGTTACAGCGCTTTCTGAAAGACTTCTAGTGTAATGAAACTTATTCCCTACTGCTGGGTAGTCCATCAGAGTAAATGTAAATGTTATTAAAAAATGATCAGACAGAAGGGAGTTTTCAGGGAATACTGTTAAGTCTTCTATTTCCATACCATAAGTCAGAACAAGATCTAAGATATGATTAAAGTGGTGGGTGGACTCATTTACTTTTTGAGCAAAGCCAATAGAGTCTAATAATAGATTAAATGCAGTGTTGAGGCTGTCATTCTCAGCATCTGTGTGGATGTTAAAATCGCCCACTATAATTATCTTATCTGAGCTAAGCACTAAGTCAGACAAAAGGTCTGAAAATTCACAGAGAAACTCACAGTAACGACCAGGTGGACGATAGATAATAACAAATAAAACTGGATTTTGGGACTTCCAATTTGGATGGACAAGACTAAGAGACAAGCTTTCAAATGAATTAAAGCTCTGTCTGGGTTTTTGATTAATTAATAAGCTGGAATGGAAGATTGCTGCTAATCCACCGCCCCGGCCCGTGCTACGAGCATTCTGACAGTTAGTGTGACTCGGGGGTGTTGACTCATTTAAACTAACATATTCATCCTGCTGTAACCAGGTTTCTGTTAGGCAGAATAAATCAATATGTTGATCAATTATTATATCATTTACCAACAGGGACTTAGAAGAGAGAGACCTAATGTTTAATAGACCACATTTAACTGTTTTAGTCTGTGGTGCAGTAGAAGGTGCTATATTATTTTTTCTTTTTGAATTTTTATGCTTAAATAGATTTTTGCTGGTTATTGGTAGTCTGGGAGCAGGCACCGTCTCTACGGGGATGGGGTAATGAGGGGATGGCAGGGGGAGAGAAGCTGCAGAGAGGTGTGTAAGACTATCAAGGCTGACTACCTGTTGCATTTAAAACAGAATTTTATTTTTATTTTGGTAAATTATGACATCATTTTACAAGAACACTATTTCATTATGCACTGATTATTATTCACCTGTTTGTTGTCTTAGACAGCCATACAATTGGCTTTATATAGATATACATAAACATTGCTCTTTTATTGACATTTTATTCCAGAAAAAAAACATCAATGTCACATGTGCACAAAAATACTGTGGTGATTAAGACTTTTGCACAGAGCTGTACATTATCTATGTTCTCCTCATGACAACAAAAAGGAAAAAAGAACCTCTTGATGACTGATTTTTCAGAATAATGCTTCCAAATGCTCTTCTATTTTTGAAACGAGCAATTTTACAAAATGGGTAAAGTAAATTCACAGCACACTAAGTTTAATAATTTAGATCATGTATGTGTGTGTGTGTGCGTGTGTGTGTGTGTGTGTGTGTGTGTGTGTGTGTGCGTGTTTGTGTGTGTGCGTGTTTGTGTGTGTGCGTGCGTGTGTGTTTTGATAACTTGAACAACAATGAAAAACTGCAGACTATGCAATATTTAGAAATAAGTAAAATGTGTGAGTTATTTTTGCACCATTTGTTTTCAGTGAACTGCTGGGATAGGCTCAAGCCCCCCGGTGGCCATTAACTGGAGTAAGAGGTTGAAAATAAGTGAATGTTTTCAGGGATACAATAAGGGATACAGGGATACTGCTGGCCAAGACAGCAGTTTTGGCTGCTGTCTTGGCCAGGTCACTCTTGGAAAATCTCAATGAGTTTTTTACCTGGGTAAATAAAGGAAATAAAAAAATAAATAAATAAAAATAAGTTTGTTTTATTGGGCTGCTACAAAATCAGGTTGTTTTCATTTTTTAAAACAATCATTTCATGATGCGTGATTGTCAGCAGCATATGTTTGTATTGTCATTTATGGCAGTACATCTACACTGGTGCACACACACACACACACATAACGTAGAGCTTATTTCAAGATAGCAGAAATTCAATTTTGTCTTCTTCAAAGGATGATGCATGTAAACTGTGAATGCATGCATGTGCAAAGTTATACATGCACAAATCATAAACAAAAAAGCTGTCCATGTGCCTCTTGAGTCCCTTGATTAAAAATTGATACTGTGCTCTAGTGAGCTCTTGGACATATCTGCTGAATTTTTAATCAACAGTCTGACTTTTATATTTTTTAACATTAGCACCACTGTGTTGCCTTTAGTATTTATTGTACGAGACAAGAACCTACATTATGCTGTGCAGAACAGGAGGAAACCCCACCAAAGGAAACAGAAGGAAAAGGGAAGATTAGATGAAGTGTTTGGTGAAGGAAACTGTGTCATGAAGGCAGTTGGTAAATAATGGCACACTGGTTTTATGGCTGAAGGGATGACAAAAAAAGAGCAGCCATAAAGTCACATTTTTTTTTTAATCAAACTGGCGATTGTGTGTGTGTGTGTGGGGGGGGGTAGTTTGGGAAAACAGCATTAAAAGCCCCTGGCAGCAGAGAAAACACAAAGACGGAACATCAGCAATGGTGTCACACAATCCAAGGACTTGTTTTGTCTGAGTGAAAATCAGAGAGGAGGAGACGGGGAGGGAGTAAGCAGCTATATGTGTATGTGAGAAGAAAGTGAAGGGGGAAAGACAGAGGTGTGCGCTTCACTGTGTGTGACAGAGTGCGGATGGACTCTGGGGAAAACGAACTGCAAATCAGCCTCCAAAAAATCCCTTTCATGTGTGATTGGGGCTGTGGCTCCGTCTCCTCGTTATCTCCGCACACAGACGGGGTATCGCTTTCTCTGTGCTGGCTGACTCCGAAACCGATACCGTGGCTCACAAACAGAACTTTGGCCTGGTTTCCTCGGCCTGCTTGTCAGACTGATTTCAGCACAGCTGAGCAGTGAATAGCTCATAAAAAGCTCTGCCATATTATCCGTTTTACTATAGAGTAAATGTCACAAAATGCAAATCACAGCACATGGACGAATAAACAGAAAGAGGTGAAGAGAAGAGGAAAATAAATGACTTACTATAACTGAAATAATCTACATCATGTAATACATTTGATCCTCAACCGTTTTTTTTTTCTTCATTATCCAAAGTGAATCTCTATCTGTTTTAAATAAGCCGTTTAGCACCGTATCTTCCACCGGGCATGAGCATTTGCAGATACAACTTACCCAGGCAGGTTCACGAAGTGTGTACACTCTTATGAGACGTGCATTAGTGCAACAAACAACAGCAAAACTGAACTGAATGCAGAAATTCTAAGTGAAATAAGTAAACACTCATGAGAAAATACAAAAGTTTGCTTTTCTGTTTGACCTCAAGGAGCTTTGGTAGCTGCTCCAATAAATGATCTGCTCATGCTCTTTAATGCAGGTCCCTTTCCTCACCAGAAACCCTCTCACTTCAGTTTAAATAGTTTGACCATATTGTTATGAATATAATGCAGTTGTTGCCACACCTCCCCCCATGGGAATATTTTTGAAAAATGGTATCCTTTTGTATTCAAGGTCTAGATTTTTATGTGCCATATACATCTTCATCAGCAGCTGGTGCCAAATGCTTATGAAATGAGTGTTCCTTCCAGGATTGAAGTGACCCATCCCTCCAAGGCCTCATGTCCACAAAGTTTTTTTTTTTTTTTTTTTTGCTGCTAGAAAAAAAGCTGAGCGGGTGTTGAGAAGCATTTCATCCCACTTGGGATTTGTTTCTATGACAGTAATGAAAAGCTAACAGCTAGCTTATAATGTACAGAGAAAAAAGCACTCACCCTCAGCAGGAACATAGCACGTAAAATCTGCTATCAGAAATGAGGGGTATCTCAATTGTAATACTTTTCCTGTGTCAACTGACTTTAGACAGATATGGCAAAGACAAACTTTTTACATGAGTGTGACAACTTTTTCTCCATCTGGTTGACTACCTGAAAAAGTTGTTGTAGTGATGACACAGTGCCTTTCAGAAAAGCTCAGAGATTTTCAACTTAAAAGTGCTCCGTGCGGCCATACAAAAAAGGCAGAGCGCTGTGGAAAAAAGAAATGAAAAAAGGATTGTTTTCTCTCTCTCTCTCTCTCTCTCTCTCTCTCTCTGCAACCATACATGGCTGCGTACACTGCAGCCATGCTCTCATGTTCTCATTTAGAGCAATTAGTAAAAAGATGCTGCCACCCAGAAAAAACACTACATTGAGGCTTTTCAGGTTTCAAATCCCGCAAAACCTCAGAGAGGTCGCTGCGCTGTGAGATCTCAGTAACATTGAGAACTGCATTGATACGCTCTGATCACGCTTCACTTTAACCACTGCACACGGACAACACAATTAACATCGCAACATAAAACTATTTTTATATTGTGCCTAAAACTCTTGTGAATATATTCTCTGGGTTTATAGACATTGTTACTGCGTTTGTTTTATGTAAACATGCGAGAATCCCAGGCTGTCTCTCCGTTATTTTCAATGGGAGCTGCTGTGAGCTACAATCGCTTCCTGTTCATGTCGTTCTGGGGGAAAGTAAAGTTTGCTCTTTAACGTCTTGATTATTGTTCTTTACAACACTGTTTGTCCTCTTTGTTCCAGACTAATACTGTATATATAATATGTCTGAAATTCGGTTTGCGCTTATTAAAGTCCACGCAGATTAAACGTAGCAGACAAGGATTATTTGTTATAATTGTTTTAGCAAGTTTTCAGGGTATCAGGTGTTTTATGATAATCCTGCGACTTTTAAGTTTTTAATTGATTTAATGCTTAGGCTGACTCACTCATCAATCAATCAATCAGTCAATCAATTTTTTTATATAGCGCCAAATCACAACAAACAGTTGCCCCAAGGTGACGACTGAGATTTCTAAGGTTTTATTCCATGAATCTCTCGTCTGGATGATCCTATTAATCGCTCAGGCTTTGCTTCGCCTCCTTCTCCGTCAGTGATTGTGCTTGTGTGTGAAACAATACCACGTCAGTCGCTTACGTAAGCACCTAAGATGATACAAAAAGCCAGAGAGAGAGAGACAGAGCCGTAGTTAAACACAATGTGCAATGACAAATTCAAAGACCTAAAAATAAGGACGATGAAAGATCAGAATAAAAGAAAAGAGATTTTAATCCTGATGCATGTTTGAGAGCATCAGATTCATGACCCTTACCAAAAAATAGTACTAATAAGTATATAAAAAGTAAACTAGAAGTATACTTGAAACATACTTGCATATACTACTTTTTGGTAAGGGGAGGCAAAGGTTGCACAAACGCATCAATATTTACTCAAACTCTTCTCTCAGTCACAGTCTCACTCGCATTGTTCTCGTAAGAGAAAACAAATGTTGTGTATCACGTGCAGAGGCCCCACCCCCAGTGCAAACACATGAACCATACACTAACGCAGACACTAAAGGCTGCCAAACGACAGCTGACACGGAGGTGAGTTTCCTCGCAGGCACGGCCCAGACAGCCTGTAAGCAGACAGATGAAGATCCTGCATCCAGTTGAGCATGTGATTGCCGCGGTGACCCTCGCGCCGTTCCATCACAACCAATAAAAACACTGGAGTCCAGTGGGGTGGGGGGAGTCAGTGTGGCTGTGGCATGTTGTGGAATGTCATTTGGCACTACCCCAAACAGAGTGTACATGCGTGTGCATGTGCGTGCATGTGTACGTATGTATGGAGGATGTCTGGATGCTGTGGTGTGGTAATAATACACACACAAATAGATGTGCTTATTTGCTGTTTATGTGCTCCTCTGATTTTGGTTTAGTAACCCTTAACAGCGGTGCAACGCCTCAGGACTTTATTGCACTGAAGATTACACACAGACTCTTTCACTCTTTTTGTAGCTTCCACTTTGGATGCATTACATGTTGTTCAGTGCCATTTACGGTAAACACACATATGTGGACTTTAATGGTCTCCAGGTTTTGTTTTGTTTTTATTTGCATAGGCTATTATGAAAGGTCACGACCTATTCAGAGGCAGTTGTAGCATATTATGTGTTCAGCTGAATCCATAGGCGTAGGAGGTGGGGTCTATTTGGGGGGGGGCGACACCAAATTTGCCCAAATTTCAGAAACCCACATGACTCTTTAAATTACCATATATTTATATACCCATATTTATATTTATATTGGTGACCAAATAGCAGTTTTTGTTTACATTAATTGCAAAAATAAGTCTGACATTTTAGGTCATTCTATTCTGTATTCAGAGTCTACATGGCCCATGCCCCAATTTCCCAGCCCATCTGCACGAATGTGAGCATTTTGCCCAGCCCGGGGGGGCCGTTGCCCCCCTGCTCCCCCACCTCCTACGCCTATGGCTGAATCTCAAATGTTTCTCATTTAAGAATTAAATAAGTGCATTTGTTAGGGCCCCTTCACACAGTACGTATTTGGTTGAATTACGGTGAAACACTTCAAAAAAACGAACCGCATGGCATGTACGATCCTGCTGTGAAGGTGTCATGCACGCTCATGCACGAACACAGTACGAGCAACTGGAGCATGTGTAACCACATTGCGTCGCTGCTGTGGAATAAATAAAAAATAAACACCAACTGGTACCTGTGGAACCACATCGTGCCACTCCTGTGGACAAAAAATATATATATGCCATCCACGGGATTCGTACCTGGACTTTGCTGCTTGCCAGCCCAAAACTTTACCACTGCACTACCGTCACTGGCCTGTAAAAGGTGCGGGAAAATGCCTGAAATCAACAAAGAGATGGACGTATTTAAAAAAAACACACACGATAAAAAACACCCTCTTATCAAGTATGAACCATCTGTTCCTTTGTACATGACCCATGGTCACAGACGTACAGTCATGAAATGACATTAATGAAGCAGTGCGCTGTTATCATGTCCACATCTACTGGTCCGGTGTGTCCAGCCGGCCCCACGCATGTGTCCATGTGGAACAGAGCTCACGTGGGTGACGTGACAGTCAGATTGCGATTGCCCACTGCATGTTATGATCTGATGGTCCATTGTCACATGGGGCAGTGTGCGCTGTGGGCGGACACACCCACCGTCAGTTCAGCGCACACACCAACGTGTCACTGTGTCTGTTTTGCAAAGCCACACTCGTGGGGCACTTAGACATATTTCACAGCCAGCTCAACAATGATTGTCTGCTGACCGTTTTTCATGATGATAGTGCAAATGGTCACACATTTTCTAAGTGCCACACTAGCGGTGTTAGATGTCCGTGTGTGTCCGCTGGAATTTGGCCGACATCTGCCACGAGAGCATTTGATGGGCTTGGATAGCACACACTCTGTCTTTCACCTGCTGGTGTGCGCAAATACTTGTAGCAACAGGTGTACAAGGCGTTCGAGGCACTTACAAATTTACATGTTTTGCATACGATTCCTGCTTTATGCGCACTTCGTCCAACTTTGCACTATGTGTGAAGGGGCCCTTAAGACTGTCAGCCAACCCTGCTGTAGAGAAATTAAAATGTGTCCATCCAAATGTGTGTTAACATTTAAAACTTTGAAGATGCCTTGATCATCTTGTCAGTGTCGTGTGATTATGTGGTGGTCTGTGTAGACTGGGTGCTTATATTGCACCTGGACCTGTGTTAATGTTTTCAGACTAACGCCCTTCAGGCAAAGCAGCTCCACTAAGTACTGAAATTTTTTATTTTACAATGTTAACAAGAAGGGACACTCAGTGACTACAATCCCCACGCCTTAACTCACTGATACCATAATACAGAGACTGCCAAAGTATGGGCTACAAATTTGCTGGGGGAGGTGGTTGTCTTGAGGTAGGCTTGAGTGGTAGACTTTAGACCAGAAGATCATTGGTTCAAACCCCTCTAAGATTGGAAAATCAGTAAGGGCTCTGGGGCATGGCCCTTCATTCCCAAGTTGCTCCCTGTGTGCAGCTGAACACATGGCATGGCAGCACGCTGACACCGGTGTGTGAATGTGAGCCATCACTGTAAAGTGCACTGAGCTTCTTGTTGGAAATGTAGTCCATTTTCTGATGGTAAGCCCTGTTGGCCCATGAAAATACTGTAGGAGGGTCCATGAGAAATCAATAATGGCAGCACGGTGACTTCGTGGTTAGCACTGTTGCCTCACAGCAAGAAGGTGATGGGATCAAGTCTCACCTGTGACCTTTCTGTGCGGAGTCTGCATGTTCTCCCCGTGTTTGCGCGGGTTCTCTCTGGGTGCTCCGGCTTCCTCCCACATCTAAAGACATGCAGGTTAGGTGAATTTGAAACTTTATAATAGTGTTATGTGTCGGACGCAGCTCGGAGAACCGACCAGCGTTTGAAGGACCCAGTATGAAATAAGCAGAGCACGGTACAAAGGCTAACTGAATTCAATACATAACAGTGAAAATGTGATAACAAAAAGGTGCGGCCTGGCGTGGTGCGCTCCCAGCAGCGCTAACGGTCCGGAGCCAGAAGCTGTTTCGGACCCAAGGACCCCGCCGACACCCCCCAGGTGGCCGCAACAACCGAGTCTGTGAAAGAAGGAACCATTATGTGAGTCCACACTCTACACACAGAACACTTAAAGGTGTACAAACAGCAAACACTTCCTGGCTTGATTACTGATCAGCTTCCCAACCTGCAGGCATGGAACATCCCGTTCACAAAACTCCACCGCAGTGGAAGCTGATACATGACTAACATACAGCTCAATACAATAAGGTGTGAGGGACACCACATTTACTGACTGTATAACTGTTAGTCACAAAATCCAACGTACCTCAGGAAGTGTGCTGACGAGCGTGAGACCTCACCCCCTCCTCTTTCACAGACCGTGCATCAAACCTGGACATTCTCAGCGTCCGCTGCTGATGAGATGGCTCCCGAGACGACGATCTCACCCGTCTGGTCACAAGGTCGAGTCTCTGGCAAATACACACTGTGCACTCCAGTCTTAAATGCCAACATGCTCCAATCCATCCAGATGCACCTCAGCTGTGAGTCCTGACGAGTCGCAGGTGATCAGGGTGAGGTCCTGACAGCCTCAGCAACACAGCCACTCAGTCCCAAATGCACGCCACCTGGGAGGAAAACAAACAGACAAACAAACCGGCAGCCAGGCCCCCCCCCAGCCATATAACAGTACCCCACCCTCACGGGAAGCCTCCCGGCGACCACACACACCTGGCCCAGGAGAAACACCCCCCTCCAGGGACCATGGCTGGAAACCGCGTCTGCGTTCGTCCTCCAACAGACTGGTTGAACTGGCTGCATCTTTGCCCTTGTTTGACAGTCTCAGCACAGGTGTGGCCAGGAGTTCCTACACCTGTGCGGTCAGCCTTTAACCAAACATGTGTGATTAGTCATAACACAAAACAACCAAAACACCCCCCCCCCCCCCCCGCCCCAGGGGACCGTCCCATCAAACCCCAGGGAAGGGGAGAAAAGAAAAACAACCCACATGTAAACTCACAAACAAAATGCCAAAATACCCCCCCTCCTCCCCCCCAAACGACACGCAGGGACCAACACCCCCCAGAGGGCCACCCGCCAGCTCCAGGAGTAATAACCACGGCCGAGGTCCCTCTGGGATCCACCGTCACCCACGGGGACTACCAGCGCCCCCCAGAGGACCACTCGTCAACCCCAGGAGACGCCTCCCCTCACGACCAATGGACCCAGCCCCGGCCGTCCACGGCTAGATGGACCCAACGCCTTTTCCCCCCCAGAGGACACCACAGTCAAACCCTGAGGGCGGAAACTGGGGGAGGGAAAACAAAAAAAAACCCCAAACCCCCCCCCCCCCCTCCCCTCCCGGGTGCAGAGGCCACCTGGGAAACGCCCAGCACAACCTAACTGCACCCCTCCAGCAATGCCGACACTACGGCACACCCGGCTGGAGTCAGAGGAGAAGAGAGGGCACAACAAAAAACAAAGAGAAAAAAACAACCCAAATACCACCCCATCACCCCCCAGGGGACCGCTCCATCTAACCCTGGGGATGTGAAACAAAAAGAAACAAAAGAAAAAAAAAACAGACCAACACACAGTTGTTTGGGTCCCCGTTTTTCTTTTTTTTCTTTTTTTTTTTTTTGTTCTTGGTTAGCAAAGGCTACAGGGTCACACCCCCAGACAAATAGTGGACAACAAAAAAGAAAAGCCCACACAAAAACCAACTCAAAAAACACCCCCACAAAATGAACTAACACAAAACAAATCAGTGAGTTATACCGTCAAGCTCAACCAAATGGAACACACCTGTTCCTACTCCAGAGCTTGACGGTACCGTGATTCAGTCACCACAAGGGAGAACCAGAGTGGTAAAAATGAAAAAACCCCTTGGGCGACAGAAAAAAACAAACGAGCTGCTTTTGTGTGCGCAGCTGAGTGCAACACACAACCAAAATGTGCTCAACTAAATAACGCCGGAGCTGATACAACAGACGCAGTAGTTACCTTTATCCGGGGAAACGGGGCTACGACTGTAACACAGGAAGCCCAGCGACCCGTGCTAACAGAGCTCCGCCGTGCGCGTGAACCCATTACAAACGCACTCTTGCAGCTCCCGTTTACACCTCCCATCCGGTCGGAGTGTGACGCGAAGCCGTCGCCAGTCACACTCCACCACGATCCACGGATGAGGCACAACACAGGAACACGGCTGCAAGAGAGCACAAATTAGTATCCAGTAATGGGTCTCAAACACGCACCTTCCGGGCGGAGAGCCCCGCAACTGATCCGGATAACCACTGAACGTCTGCTGCCGCCTTCCCGGCGCGTTACCGTCTCTGCTAACGCTGGGTCCATGATGTTTGGCCAGAGACTACTGTTATGTGTCGGACGCAGCTCGGAGAACCGACCAGCGTTTGAAGGACCCAGTATGAAATAAGCAGAGCACGGTACAAAGGCTAACTGAATTTAATACATAACAGTGAAAATGTGATAACAAAAAGGTGCGGCCTGGCGTGGTGCGCTCCCAGCAGCGCTAACGGTCCGGAGCCAGAAGCTGTTTCGGACCCAAGGACCCCGCCGACACCCCCCAGGTGGCCGCAACAACCGAGTCTGTGAAAGAAGGAACCATTATGTGAGTCCACACTCTACACACAGAACACTTAAAGGTGTACAAACAGCAAACACTTCCTGGCTTGATTACTGATCAGCTTCCCAACCTGCAGGCATGGAACAATCAGTTCACAAAACTCCACTGCAGTGGAAGCTGATACATGACTAACAAACAGCTCAATACAATAAGGTGTGAGGGACACCACATTTACTGACTGTATAACTGTTAGTCACAAAATCCAACGTACCTCAGGAAGTGTGCTGACGAGCGTGAGACCTCACCCCCTCCTCTTTCACAGACCGTGCATCAAACCTGGACATTCTCAGCGTCCGCTGCTGATGAGATGGCTCCCGAGACGACGATCTCACCCGTCTGGTCACAAGGTCGAGTCTCTGGCAAATACACACTGTGCACTCCAGTCTTAAATGCCAACATGCTCCAATCCATCCAGATGCACCTCAGCTGTGAGTCCTGACGAGTCGCAGGTGATCAGGGTGAGGTCCTGACAGCCTCAGCAACACAGCCACTCAGTCCCAAATGCACGCCACCTGGGAGGAAAACAAACAGACAAACAAACCGGCAGCCAGGCCCCCCCCAGCCATATAACAAATAGCCCAGGTCTACTTTGTAAAAGAGATCTTGATCTCAATAGGATTAACTTGGTTAAATTAAATAATAAACAATAAATTTAAAAAGACATTTTTGATTTTCAATTTTGTAATATAGTTTAAAATTAGATTTAAAAATATTTGATTTTAAAATATAATCAAAAGTGATTAAACAAAATCGTGTGATTTAAATTACATTTTTCTTCACTTATCTTTCACATAAGCAGCTTAAAATGAATGAATGAAAAATAATGAATGAGTGATCTTAGTATCATGTGTTGATCAAAAGTGTAATTAAAGGTTTGGCTGGGTCCAAGAAGTGTTTCAGATTTCAAAGTGGGTCGTGGCGTTCTTAGGTTTAAGAATAGTTGGGATAATACTGTTATGGTTAGGGGTTTGGGCAGAGCTGAACCAAACAAGCAATGGACCCAAATGCTGGGAGCAATGACGAGAACAGAAATGAACAAAAGGAGATTTCTTTACAATAAATGTGCAACAGAGTAAATAACTGGATGGGGAGCCTGGAGAGTGAAGACACCGCCCACTCCGGGTGGTGGAGGCCGGGAGCTGCAGTGCAAATGGAACCAGGCTTGTGGAGTAGGAACTGGTTGGAATCCAGCACAAGAACCAGAGCCAGCTGGCCGCAAACAGAGCCGAGGATGGAGGTATGTTCTGAGGAGACGAGGAGACAAGGGTGAATGAATGCACTTGTAACACAGGAGGCTCAATAGCAGAAAATACTGTGTTCAGCACTGTTGCTTAGTTCAGGAACATTCAGAGGTCAGTAATTCTATAAAGCAGCAGCATGACTATAACTCAGTTCAGTTTAGCTGGAGTTCAGATTCAGGAATGACTTGAAAGTTCTTATTATCATAATTTCTGGACTATAAGGTGCATCATTTTTCACACACTTTGAACACTGCGGCTTTTACAATGACACGGCTAATTTATGGAATTTTACAGGCTTTTTCATAAGTTGAAATACGTTAATTGATGCTGTCAATTGGTTTCCTGAAAGCTGCGCTCCTCATGCAATGTAAAGTCACACACAGTGTAAATACAACCCCAATTCCAATGAAGTTGGTACATTGTGTAAAATGTAAATAAAAACAGAATACAATTATTTGCAAATCCTCTTCAACCTATATTCAATTGAATACACCACAAAGACAAGATATTTAATGTTCAAACTGATAAACTGCAAAGAAGCTGTGCGTACAGTGGATGACGTGCACGTCAATATTAACATGTAACACTTCTGGGAAAAAAACATTTACGGTACATATTTAAATAAAGTTAAAAAATCTTTCTGTCTAACATCTTTCTGTGTAAATAGGATCTCATGTTACAACCGTGGAGACCCGCGGCTTATAGACAAGTGCGCCTTATTTATGTACAATTTCTTTTTTCTTTTTAAAATTGGTGGGTGCGGCTAATATTCAGGTGTGCTCTATAGTCCAGAAATTAGGCTAGGTCTGCACTCAGTTCAATACAGTTCAGGAATAATCAGAAGATGTTCACAGGCAGGAGCTTGATGAGAACGGGATCTCGGGAAAGCAGATGAACAGAACTTAGCTGACGGAGGCAGCGTGAACAGCGGCACAGCTGAGCACTCCTAAATTGGTGTGGCAGCATACAAGAATGAGCGGACGTTGCGGCGTGGAAGCCAGCAGACGATGAGCTGAAAGCCGGGGTTTAAGTACACCACTGATCATCATAGACAGATGAGTCACAGGTGCGAGGAGCAGATGAATCTCAGGTGCGAGAACGATACCTCAGTTCAACTTGCATGGCACCTGGAGGGGAAACAGATGAACAACACACAAAAAGGACAGACAGGGCAAGGGACCAAGGCAGCCACGACAAATACATTGTTCTACATGGTCGTGATATTTGATCAATTCTGTTCATTTTTATTCTGAACCCTTTTATCTTTTATTAACACACATATTGGCTCTAAACTATTTGAGTCAAACTGTTATGGCATTGAGTTTGACTTTGCTAGGTCATCCAACTTCAACAAGTCATGTGACCAATAGAAAGATGATATATAACTTCATATTAGTGTCTAATATTAACCATAGACTCTTTTTTTTTTTTACCTGTTCCGTGAGATAGCCATTGTAAATTTCCTAAAATATAAGCATTTTGGGCCAAAACCTTTACCTTAGGCTGTACCAACTTGTCTGAAAAATCAAATGACTGTGCCCTTGGCTGATCCTCAATCATTGTAACAACTTTTGTTATACCAGATCAAAATTCTTCCAGATCATTTGGTCAGACAGACAGACACATAGAAAGGAAACAATACTGCTGCACATATGTAATTGCACGTTTTGAGGGCATGTGCAATCGGCATGCTGACTGCAGGAATGTCCACCAGAGCTGTTGCCCATGAAATGAATGTTCATTTCTCTACCATACGCCATCTCCAAAGGTGTTTCAGAGAATTTGGCAGTACATCCAACCGGCCTCACAATCGCAGACCACGTGTAACCACACCAGCCCAGGATCTCCACACCCAGCATTTTTAAACCAAGATGGTCTGAGACCAGCCACCTGGACAGCTGCTGCAGCAGCAATCGGTTTGCAGAACCAAAGAATTTCTACACAAACTGTCAGAAACCATCTCAGGAAAGCTCATCTGCATGCTAGTCATCCTCTTTGGGGTCTCGACATGACTGTAGTTCATCGTTGTAACCGACTTGAGTGGGCAAATTCTCACATTCAATAGTGTCTGGCTGCTGATCAACTATGCAAAGGAGATGTGTTGCACTGCATGATGCAAATGGTGGTCACACCAGATACTGACTAGTTTTCTGATCTCCCTCAGACTCCCCCAATAAAGCAAAACTGCACATTTCAGAGTGGCCTTTTACTGTGGCCAGCCTAAGGCACACCTGTGCAATAATCATGCTGTCTAATCAGCATCTTGATATGCCACACCTTTGAGGTGGAATGGATTATCTCTGCAAAGGAGAAGTGCTCACTAACAGATTTAGACAGATATGTGAACAATATTAGAGAGAACTAGATCTTTTGTGTGTATGGAAAATGTTTTAGATGTTTAAGTTCAAGCTCATGAAAAATTGGAGCAAAAACAGAAATGTTGCATTTATATTTTTGTTCAGTGTACTAGTAGCTTACTAGCTTTTCTAAACTGACTCAGTGGGAGTTAAGAAACTCAAAGGATATTTGAAGCTTTTGGTCACTCAGATGTGTCACATTTTGTTGATCCGATTGGTTACAAGTCTATTCAACTGCCTTCAGAGGCATTTAAGTAATGACCCTCGGAAATCAAAGATTAATTGATTTGTTGCAGACAACTTTTCGTGCTACACCACACTCATAGTTTCATGAAAATTGGTTTGTTATTGAAATGGGATACTTGCAATTTTACAATTTTAGAAATTGCTGGAACACACCCTGGAGTTTCTTTTCAAAAACAACTGCTATGAGAAATCCTGGTAACAAACAAATCAACAAACAGACCATTTAAAACATAGCCTCCTCATGTCACTCCTTTGTGAAGTTAATTCACCAATTTGACTTTTTCCTGTCCATGTCATTATAATTTCAAGCAAATGGTCCTAAATTGCAGGAAACCTGTGGGGAGGGAGTGTTTTTTTTTTTTTTTCCTTTTTGCTTCCCTGGGCCAGAAAACATGTTTCTGGACCACTGATTTAGTGCCAACAAAGTCAACTTTTATTTGAACTGAACACAGCACTGATCGACTACATTTCTTCAGCTGGCCTGTCAGTCTTAAATCACTGTGGTGAGCTAAATATGCACGTGGCTGCCAGTGTGCATCGTATAAAGCAATGAGTGCCTCTGCCTCTGACACCAGGACATTGAAGGAGAGAATTTAGGAACATTAAAGAGAAAATCCCCAGGGGAAAACTGAAGATTGGAAGAAAGAGAAAGGAAGTGAAGAGAGAGAGACAAAAGTGACAGAGAATGAAAATGACGAGGAAAAGGGGGAGGCGGGAGAGGGCCACCCTGCTGGTGTTTCCTGACAGAGAACAGAACCGTGTCCAGATTTATAGCTGTCTGCTGAGGTAATAAGAGAATAGATTTGCCCCTTTTCAATGGGCTTCTTCACAGGATGACTGAGCCTGCAGTCATTTGGACAGAAAGCTCAGTGCTGATATATGATGATTTATACTCTCAATGATCTCCTACAATAAGAAGACAGATTAATCCAGTGTGATTTACAGAGGTTCTGCTTTCCTCATATGTAGTTTCAGTAGCTGTCTGGTTCCCACAGGACTGTTCCTGGCAACTGGATCAAGTTACTGTCTGCCACCATGAAAGCAAAACTGGTAGACACCACATCCAAATGTGCACGTGGAGAGGGGTGTTAGCTACACGGTATAATAGTCAGAGAGATAAGGTGCTTCCTTTTCCTTCTTCCTGCTGATAGCAGGCGATGTAATGTCTTAACACTGCTCAGCTACGTGGGCTAAAGCAAAACACTGAAAACGTAGAGAGATACTGTCTGGGTATCTGTTTTTGCCATGTGTAGGTCAACAGAGAACGTTCAAAGCTAGAAACTACAATGATATGTAGGTCAGACTGCTGCAGCAGAAACTGAGTTGCAGCTCAGTATCTGAAGCGTGCATTAGTTGAGTCTGACTCTTATGAAGCACTGCCTCATTTCACTTCACTTACAGTGGAGTCAGAGAAAGCTATCTCTGACGTAACATTAAAATTAAAATCCAAATTAAACACTAGTGAGAGAGAAAAGTCATAAGTAGGGTTGGGTATCGAGAACCGATTCTTTTCGAGTATTGTTAAGAAATGATTAAATCCACCGATATCAATAGCCTTTATGTTTAATGATTCCCTTATCAGTCCTTCAGAGCGGCCGTTGTTTTTGAGTGTGTTTGTCGGGAAAATTATCATTTTTCTACGTTGATTACAGACCCTGTAGCAGCTCTGTAATCAACCATTTCTGCAGCGCGACACCACTTTGAAGCGTGAACCAGTGAAGCAATGCTTCAATCCACTGGCACGATGACACATCGCATAACCACATCACGCAGCTGCTCGCGCTGTGTTCCCGCATGCACAAAACTGTTGCAGCGGCATCATGCATGCCTGCCCATCAGCTCAATGTTTTCGTGCTGTTCGGCTGTGATTCACCCTGATCTGTACTTAGTCCTTCTATGTGTGAAGGAGCCCTTAACAATGCACTCTTAGGGACACACCAGATGGCCAGAGACTTGACTTGGTCTTTTGATGAGACACTTGAGTTTGTCCCTCAAAAACCTGAGACTTGACTCGGACTAGATCTTAAAGACTTGAGACTTGACTTGGACTTGTAAAAAATGACTTGTGAACATCTCTGATGTAAGTGTTTCTGAAGGTGGTCCTCCTGTCTGCAAATAACTCCTTTTTGGTTTTGTAATCCAACCACCTTTAAGAAAACCTCACAAAGTTGGATACCAGAAAAGGAAATGAGGAAAAAGTGGTTTGGATCCTTATCGCTTTAATTTTGAGTCTGGACCATACACTACTTCACAAACCCTCATCACCCATAGGTTTTCTGAAGAAGAGTTTTGAAGTTCAAGTACAGTCGGGCAGATGGAAATGTTGCCATCTTGGCAATGCCTTACTCTCAGCCTAGCCATAAATGTCGAAGACATGGAGTGTGGGTTAGACCAGTGTGGCCTAGACAAAACAAATGAAGCCTGAATACGGCCCCATCTCACAATTACAAAACAAGCTAAGCTAAGGATATCTTTGGTTCAGTTGTTTGATTAAATAACATATTTTTGTGGACTCTCAACTCTTAGCTTCATAGTGGACTAGAGTGGAAAAGGATTTTCTTTCACCAAAACAGATCAAATCTAGGCTTACATCTCAGATGTACCTTCTGGCAATTTGTAGCTAAATTTTCAGGTCTTCTTTTTAAGAAAATCCTCCTGTATACGACTTCATCATGAAGCTGTACGAGGGCTGTCAATAAAGTATAGGTCCTTTTTATTTTTTTCAAAAACTATATGGATTTCATTCATATGTTTTTACGTCAGACATGCTTGAACCCTCGTGCGCATGCGTGAGTTTTTCCACGCCTGTCGGTGACGTCATTCGCCTGTGAGCACTCCTTGAGGACGTCGTGAGAGAACAGAGAAGTTTCCGAAGAAGTCGGTTTCAGCATTTTATCTGGATATTCAACTGTTAAAGGAGATTTTTTTTAATGAAAGACATGCGGACGGGTCCGCGTGTCGGGACGCAGCCGGCGCGGTGCGGTGGCACAGGAAAAACACCTCCGTGTTGATAACCATTTGTAAAATCCAGGCGGCTTTTGATGGCTTTCAGTGGAGTGAGTATATGAGAAATTGTTTAACAACTGGACATGTTCCAACTTGTCCTTAAGGCTTCCAACAGAGGTGTTTTTCCTGTGGCGGAGCGTCGCGGCGGCTGCGAGCCAACGCTGCAATCCGCCCGCACGTCTTTCATTAAAAAAAATCTCCTTTAACAGTGGAATATCCGGATAAAATGCTGAAACCGACTTCTTCTGAAATGTGGAGGTTTTCAGCTTGAAACAGGCTGATGACGCCGCCTGAGAGCGCTGCACGACGTCTCGCTCCGTGGGAAGTCCTTAAAGCGACAGTATCACCTCAAAATCTCTCATCAGCCGTTAAAATTTTCACCGAAAACCAGCTGAATTTTTCGAACCGTGTCCACTTCGATGTGTCTCACAGGTTTAGAAAAAATTTTGATCAAACAAAGCACCAGTCTCTCAGAAACTTCTCAGACAAAGGAATTCCGACGAGGGGTTGGACGACTCCTCCCACAAGGAGTGCTCACAGGCGAATGACGTCACCGACAGGCGTGGAAAAACTCACACATGCGCACGAGGGTTCAAGCATGTCTGACGTAAAAACGTATGAATGAAATCCATATAGTTTTTTAAAAAAATAAAAAGGACCGTTACATTATTGATAGACCTCGTATAACTGGTGATACAAAATGCAAAGCTTGCAGTGTGCACAATTTCTCCAATCACAGCCACATAAGCCTATATCATCTGTTGGGTATCTTGGTGGCTTTCCTCACTCTTTTCCTCCTTGCACAGTCACTCAGTTTTTGAGAACTCTCTGCTCCACATAGATTTACCATAGAGTGCCATACTGTTTGTATTTCTTAAGTAAGTAAGTATTTCTTGTAAGTCCAAGACATATTCAGTGGCAGCTTTACCATCAGAGAGCCTCGTCCACAACTACCACAAATGACTCCAAGCTGTCATTGATGGTAAAGGGGAAAATACATGGTATTAAGAACAGGGGTATGTAAACTTTTGATCAGAGTCAGTTGGGTAGTTTCTGTTGTCATTATGATTTAAAAAGCGTAAACACAGTTGTTTGCCAATAAATGGCTTCACCCAACCACTAACAATGGGTGAAAAAAGTTTTTGTGTTATCATTCATGGCTTGGCCTTTACATCAAATTGATGACGGTAGTGAAAAGCTGTCATACGTTGTGTAGTCACTGTTGGCACCGAGACACTCTGGAAATATGTTGACGGTGACGGAGCTTGGCAAAATTGCCTGACGAGATGAGGCTGCCACCGCCACTGGCACCTCATCTCGACAGATAAGTCTGTCGAGCTGAGCTGCATCGTCGAGATGAGGTTCCTCGCGTAACTGCACATGTGCACTGAAAAAAATTACTTGATGAAGTTTGCTTATTTTGATGGGCAAGTAAATGTATAAATTGTTGATCCAAACGTAGTAATGTATAAAATCTACTCACTATAAAACGATAAGTATTTTTAACCTGGAGTTAGCTTATTTCGACAGGCAAAATATACATATACATACATTTATGCTCCTAACGTAAAATACAGAAAATGTTTTACTTACTAGGCTATAAATACACTGAATACAATTAATTAAAAAAAACTCTGACGGAAAAAACAAAAAACACGTAGTTGCACGTCGAGCGAGTTACATCATCTCCACATGTGCAGTTGCGCGAGGCACCTCATCTCGACGGGTGATGTCTTCAAGTCTGGGGTACAGCGATGTGCGCATGCATGCGCAGTAGCACGACTCACTTCATCTCGACATTCACCTCATCTCGATGGGACACCACCATGGATGGCAGATCTCCATGCAGGTCTGTCTACAACAATTTCCTCAAAAGTAAACGGAGGGATGTCAAAGTCCTTCATGTCTCTCTTCACGATGTCCTTGAAACGGAGTAGAGGATGACCCAAGGGACGTTTGGCATCACTCAGTTCACCATAGAGAACTGATTTCAGGATACGTGAATCATCCATGTGGTCGACATGCCCTAGCCAGTATAAATGTAACAGGTTTGGCATTTTTTTCCTCTTATATTTTATAAAACACACTTCCAAATCGATATCTTAGAGTCAAGCATGAAAGAAAAGCTCATAGTAAAAGTGTTGGGCTTCCCGTCCTTTATAATCCATCATAATCCACACCGCCATGTAACCATGAGCTGGCCACACCCCAGGAATACCAATCAAGTGACAAGAGCCAATTGCTGGTCACCCTCATTTGTAGCTAATTGGACTGTAGGGTCACTATTCTTGTCATTGTCACTGTTTGTTTAATGCTGTTTTTGTGTGTCACTGCCTTAATTCATGGGGAAAGGGGGCAGCCCATCACTCGTTATTCCTAACTGTATGAGTCTGCCGTGACTCATGCTAGAGTGATATACAGAGACAAGAGGTTTATAAAAGACATTAAGGACAATGTAAAGTGCATACCATTGGCATGATGTCATCACGAGCCTAAGAAACACATCTGACATTTGTAAGTATGGATAGTCCATTGATGGGTAGAAACATAGCTTCACTTTGACAGAAACCCTCAGGGCTGCCATTGTTAGCGCTGAGTGACATCACCTGGAAATGTACGATATATGTCACAAAAAGAAAAAATATCTCCTGAAGGGAAATACCAATGAAACACTGAATGGTTTCAACAGACTAAATGACCTTTGGTGTTGATACTGATACAGCAGTTGTTATAGAATCCAAAAATCCTCTTGAGGCAAAGCAACAAAGAGATGTTCATGATGACAACACTATCTGCAAGTTATGGGCCTCACATTGCAGTACGATAATGCACAAACCCATGTTGCAAATGTGACCAGAGGACCTTTGTGACCGGGACGGCGGTGGGATCAAACCCAGGACTGTCGAACTAAAGACCAGAACTCTACCAGGTCAGCCAAAGGGGAATATCCCATTAGCCAAGCTAGCAGGAACATCTTTTCATTCCCGACTTCACCTTGCTACACAAAGATATGTGCATAATTCGTGGAAGGTGAAAATATCCTGTACAGTTGTGCAGAGACCAAGCAGCAGTAGGACAACACGAGGCAGCTTAAACCACAACTATATAACTCCCAAGTATAGAACATAAAGCCTGTAAACTCTGGAACTCATTGGCCACAGAAATTAAGTCCATCAGTGAGTTTAAATTGTTCTTATCCAAACTTAAATCTTCACTTAAAAGAAACCAAAACTGCACCCATGTGTGAGAGTGTGAATGAATGAGATGGGTGAGTGATGAACTTTTGAACTACGCTGTTATTTATAGATGAAATGTTTTCATGTAAATGAATTTGTATTTTAGATGATGTTTTGTTAGTGTAGAAAAGCTCAACCAGGGATGGGAGCTTAAAATTAGCATTAGCTATACTCTGTGTGCATCGTATCAGCTGAAAGCTTTGTTTGGTAACTATGTCTGATTGCATTGTCCCAAATAAATAAATAAAGATAAAGATCCTAGTTTTTGCAAAGCCCGATTTCTTACCAGACATGTCACCTATTGAGCATGTAGTTCAGTGCCGACTGCAGGTCTTTTTTCACCACTAACTTCACATTTTATAGTAGGTTTTTCATGTGGCATTTGTGTGTGTGTGTGTGTGTGTGTGTGTGTGTGTGTGTGTGTGTGTGTGTGTGTGTGTGTGTGTGTGTGTGTGTGTGTGTGTGTGTGTGTGTGTGTGTGTGTGTGTGTGTGTGTGTGTGTATTGGGGGGTGGGGGTGACACACTCCACAAGCCATTTGTGTTTGTGTGGACAAAGACAAGATATTTAATGTTCAAAGTGATAAACTTTATTGTTTTTGCGCAAATATGTGCTCATTTTGAAATGGATGCCTGCAGCACATTTCAAAAAGCTGGAACAGGGGCAACAATGCTCAAAGAACACCTGTTTGGAACATTCCACAAGTGAACAGGGTTATTTAGAAACAGGTCAGTGTCATGATTGGGTATAAAAGGAGCATCCCCAAAAGGCTCAGCCATTCACAAGCAAAGATGGGGCGAGGATCACCACTTTGTGAACAACTGCGTGAAAAAAATAGTCCAACAGTTTAAGAACAATGTTTCTCAACGTTCAATTGCAAGGAATTTAGAGATTCCATCATCTATAGTCCATAATATACCGTATTTTCCGGACTATAAGTCGCACCGGAGTATAAGTCGCACCAGCCACTTTATCCATTATAAAGAAAAATAAACCATAAATAAGTCGCACCGGAGTATAAGTCGCACCAGCCACTTTATCCATTATAAAGAAAAATAAACCATAAATAAGTTGCACTGGACTAAAAGTCCCATGGACATACAGGTATGTTAACATGAAAAGTTCAGATGATAATATTGTGACGGTTACCGTTTTCGGATGCATATTTAACCAGTCTTAACTTGTAATCTGCAGAGTATGATTTTCTTTTTGGTGGCATTTTTTCGGGCCTTCTCCGTTGTCTTGTTAAGTTATCAGTAACGTTGAAATTTTTATTTTTCTATGGTAGTCAGAAGTCGCAGGAACAGTCACACAAGCCTCGAGTGCCCTCTCGTGAGCTGCATTTTACCTACGGATATGTTTGTATTTTGCGGACCACATTGCGAGCCAAACCATGCAGCGCCTACCTGCGCAGCTCATGACCGCCCAGCGGTGTCGATACAGCTCCTTCCAAGTGCAGACGCTAATCCTCCGCCGTCGCTCAGTGCTCCCATGCAGCTCTCGGCGTCAACTCTGCTCACACTGATATCCAAGGGTTGAAGCTGTTTTGTTAGCTGTCCCGGAATAAACACCATGTTCGTCTGCTTCAAACGCTTTTCACAATCATCAACGCCAGCTCCTTCCAAGTGCACACGCTAATCCTCCACCGTCGCTCACCCAGTGCTCCCACGCAGCTCTCAGCGTCAACTTAAACACTCTGCTCACACTGATATCCAAGGGTTGAAGCTGTTTTGTTCGCCATGCTGGAATAACAGCAAGCACCGTGTTCGTCAGCTTCTCACGCTGTGGGTGAGGTGAGGAATACGCGTCCAACGTTCTGTTCTCTGATTGGTTATCGCGACCAGCATAACCTATAGGACGGCCACCATACTACAGTGCCCATGATGCATTGCATTTCCTTTTCTGGTGGCCATTTTAAAACATAGATTGACTCTGTCACGTAAAATTGTTTTGTTACAGTAAATTAATTGAGATCCTACCGGTATATTTTTCATTTATAAGTCGCACCGGAGTATAGGTCGCACCCCAGGCCAAAACATGTAAAAAAGTGCGACTTATAGTCCGGAAAATACGGTAATCAGAAGATTCAGAGAATCTGGAGAACTTTCTACATGTAAGCGGCAAGGCCAAAAATTAACACTGAATGCCCATGACCTTTGATCCCTCAGGCGGCACTGCATTAAAAACCGACATCATTATGTAAAGGATCTTACCACGTGGGCTCAGAACACTTCAGAAAACGATTGTCAGTTAACACAGTTTGTCGCTACATCTACAAGTGCAAATTAAAACTACCATGCAAAGTGAAAGCCATACATCAACAACATCCAGAAATGATGCTGCCTTCTCTGAGCCCGAGCTCATTTGAAATGGACAGACGCAAAGTGGAAATGTGCTGTGGTCTGATGAGTCCACATTTCAATTGTTTTTGGAAATCATGGACGTCGTGTCCTCTGGACAAAAGAGGAAAAAGACCATCCAGATTGTTATCAGCATAAAGTTCAAAAGCCAGCATCTGTGATGGTATTAGGGTGTGTTAGTGCCCATGGCATGGGCAACTTACACATCTGTGATGGCACCATCAAAGCTGAAAGGTACATCCAGGTTTTGGAGCAACAGACATACAAGCAACATCTTTTTCAGGGAAGTCCCTGCTTATTTCAGCAAGACAATGCCAAGCCACATTCTGCACGTGTTACAACAGTGTGGCTTTGTAGTAAAAGAGTGCAGGTACTAGACTGGCCTGCCTGCAGTCCAGACCTGTCACCCGTTGAAAATGGGTGGCGCATTAGGAAGCGCAAAATACGACAACAGAGAGCCCGGAATGTTGAACAACTGAAGTCCTACATCAAGCAAGAATGGGAAAGAATTACACCTACAAAGATTCAACAATTAGTGTCCTCAGTTCCCAAATGCTTATTGAGTGTTGTTAGAAGGAAAGGTGATGTAACACAGTGGTAAACATACCACTGTCCCAGCTTTTTTGAAACATGTTGCAGGCATCCATTTCAAATTGAACAAATATTTGCACAAAAACAATAAAGTCTGTCAGTTTGAGCATTAAATATCTTGTCTTTGTGGTGTATTCAATTGAATATAGGTTGAAGAGGATCTGCAAATCATTGTATTCTGTTTTTATTTACATTTTACACAATGTCCCAAGTTCATTGGACTTGGGGTTGTACGTGGTCTCAAGGATACATAAGTCTAGAGGTCGAGAGCAAAAATGGTGTAGGTCAAAACTAGAAGAACTGCACCTTGCATGGTGTGATGTTGCTCCAGACTATAAGTATGCACTATTGGCTACAAAACAGGCCTACTACTCTAATTTGATCATCAAAAAAGTATAATTCAAAGTTCTTGTTCAACATGGTTACAACACTTATTCAAGGACAACCACAGATAAGTCGCTGTCCATTTAGTGCTCAAGATTTCTTAGATTATGTGGGCCGAGTAGTAATTTTCATGTACGAATTTACATGTGATGTATTAGAAAACACCACCCACCTCACAATTTTTGTTATTTAGTCAGTAACAGGTTTTGGCAAAGAAGATATAAGAAGATATTTTATTTTTGTATTTTGGCTCTTGTATTTTGGCTCACAATTCAGTAATTTAATATGTAATTTTAGACAGGAGATACATGGGGACCCACGCTGGCAGGTGGAGGCAGCTTGGGGGGCTTTGCAGGCCCTAATTGATAAGTGCGCTCTGATGAGAATAGTGCGGTCACAGATGTGTTTCTTGTATTTCAGGTGAGAAACATAAATTAAGTTCATATTTCTTTTTGTAAAATGTACAATTTCATGTATAAAAAGCGTCCTCAGTTGTACAAAACTAATTGATAAGTGCGCTCTGATGAGAATAGTGCGGTCACGGATGTGTTTCTTGTATTTCAGTGCATACGGCATTAAAAGATGAACACATAAACTCTCTCAAGCCCCATTTATCCGACCACAAGTGCTACATATTTTGGGGGCCCGTCTGGGATGGATATAAACTTTTGAGAGTGTTTTCTATCGACGAAACAGCGGAGAACTTTCCCGACGGTCACGCACATCAGCGAGGGAGGCGCGGCACCGCGACGCATAGCAAGATGAGCCTGGAGGAGTATGCAGAGCACGTGTCACAGCAGCTCTGGATGCTGACACTGGAAGAGCTCAAAGATGTGTGCGCGCGCGCCAAAGTTGATCCCGCCAAGGCAACGACAAGACGGCAAGTGATCAAAGCAGTTACAGAGGCAATGGACAATGTGATTGATACTGAGGATAGTGACGTGGCAGAAGGTTTTCTGAAAAGATTGTTGGACCTAACTAAAACTAGCCCAGTTCAAATAAATACATCAGAAAAGGAAAGCCCACATGAAGCTATATCTGCAATGGTTGTAACCAATCAAGCACATGAATCTCACAGGCTGAGTGACAGAATAAGCAATATTTCTCTGACAAATGATCCCTCTGTATATTCAAACACCAGTGTGCCCACAAGTAAGCTTCAAGAAGTCATAATAAGGAGAGAATTCAAAATAAGTGGCCAGATTGGAGAAAGAGGACAAAAAGATAAACTCTCATTTACAAATCTAATGCACCAGATGGAAAGAGGTTTATTCCAAGGGCACAGTGAAGATGAAGTGGTGGAAGCTGTAGTTAAAGCCATCAGCCCAGGTTTGAGTTTACGGGACATGCTTGAAGTTAAGAGTGACCTTACATTACTACAGTTAAAGACAATATTGAAGGGACACTTTAAAGAGGACAGTTCAATGGATTTATATCATAAGTTGATGAACGTTACACAAGACACCCATGAATCTCCCCAAAACTTCCTTTTTAGGGCGCTAGAACTCAAAGAGAGACTTCTCCTAGCTTCCAAAGAATCAGGCTCAGGTGATCAGTACAGCCCAGAGGTGATTCAAAGAAAGTCTTTGAGGTCATTCAGCACAGGTCTCATAAGTGATCACATCAAGTTTCAGTTAAAGCCCTATCTGGATGATCTTACAGTGACAGATGAGATTCTCATTGATAAACTGAATGAAGCAGCTAGTGTAGAGTCAGAGCGCCAGTCTAAACAGCGCAAAAATGCTGTCAACAGAGCTCCCAAAGTAAATGAGCTTCACACAGAGACACAAGCAGAGTTGACTCACAGTAAGACAGTTTCAAAAATGAGAGTAGGAGTACAGGACCAAGCTGAAGTTGTCAGACCAAAGACATGCAAAACTCCAGTACCTTCTAGCTCTCGAGAGGCAGAATTATTTGACACAGTGAACCTATTAAGAGAGGAAATGGCAGACATTAAGAAAAATCTGCAGGGCTATCACCAGCGGATCACACCAAGTTTCAAGCGCCCTCAATGTAAAGCATGTGCCGCTTGTGAGGAAAGTGGACAGGCAAATCAATGTGAACACTGTTTCAAGTGCAGATTAACCGGACACTTTTCAAGGGGGTGCAGAGGAACTCGGGGTGCAACGGATAAGGCAGGAACAGTTAATGTCAAACCCCACAAGGTGGCACCATCACCCATGTCATCAAAGAAGTCACCTGAGACTGAAAGTAAAATGCAAGAACTGCTATTGGAGAGAATAAAACAGCTTGAAGCACAGCTTGAGAACAGCAACAGGACACATCAAGGAGTGAGTTCTACTTACACCAATCCAATGTCCTCTCGTCACCATGCCAAGCTGCACGCTCTCATAGGCAAGAAATGTCTGGTGGACTGCTGTTTTGAGGGAGTGCCTACAAAAGCACTCTGGGACACTGGTTCGCAGGTAACCATAGTCAATGAGAGCTGGCATAGTACCTACCTCCCACACTTGGAGACTCGCGACATACAGGAGCTTTTGGAAGAAGATGAGATGCTTGTTGGTAAGGCAGCTAACCAAACCACCATCCCTTTCTCAGGATGGGTGGAGTTAAAGTTCAAGCTCCATACTTCAAAACAAGGTGCACAGGAACTGTTAGCTCTAGTATTGGTCTCAAATGAGCCAGGTGTTGCTGAGCCACCCATAATAGCCTATAACATTATCAAGCAGTTAGTCAAAAATGGGATGGAGCAATACCCAGAGGTCACATCAGCAGCAGTGCAGGAAGCATTTTCACTTGATTGTACAAAGACAGAAATATTCATTCAATTGATTAAGAAAAGTAATGAAGCTGTGAAAGAAGGAATAGTGAGAGTAGGACAACAAAGAGTAACTATCCCCCCAGGTGAAACTCAGTTGGTAAAATGTAGTGTGTGCAGATACTCCAGTGCAGCAGGACAGGATGCCTTGTTTGAACCAGTAGATAGCTCAAAGTGGCCTCATGGACTGACTTTATCAGAAGCAGTGATAGGTGTGCCTAAGGGAGGCTGGTCTAAAGTTTCGGTCCCTGTTACTAATGAGAGCAGTCGTAGCATTAGCCTAACAGCCCGCACTATGATAGGCCAGCTCCAACAAGTGAAGGCTATCTATCCAGCTAGTGTACAACCGTTGTTGACAGGGCAGGACAACACTGCTCACTACACCAGTTCTGAAACTCACAAGGACAGTCTAATTGCAGTTAAAGACAAAAAGGAGGAGCTGTGGGATCCACCTGTGCCCCTGGACCATCTGACATCAGAGCAACAGGAGAAGGTACGTGCAGTATTAAGAGAAGAGCGTCAAGCCTTTTTGAAAGGAGATCAAGATGTTGGCTGCATCCCATCATTAAAGTTAAAAATCAGGCTGGAAGACACCACCCCTGTAACACGTACATACACGTCAGTACCCAAACCGCTCCACAAGGAGGTGAAGGAATATTTAGAGGATCTTCTGAATCGAGGATGGATACAAAAGTCTTGCTCTCCATATTCCTCACCACTTGTGTGTGTCGTAAAAAGGATGGGACGCTGCGCCTGTGTGTGGATTATAGAGAGTTAAACCTGAAGTCCATAACAGATAGGCACCCAATCCCTCGTGTGTAAGACATCCTTAACAACTTATGTGGCAGTGCCTGGTTTTCAGTACTGGACAAGGGAAAGGCCTACCATCAGGGGTTCCTTGAGGAGGAAAGCAGACCACTCACCGCCTTTATAACACCGTGGGGCCTGTATGAGTGGGTAAGGATCCCCTTTGGCCTTTCCTCAGCCCCAGCAGAATTCCAGCGCAGCATGGAAGAGTGTCTAGCAGGGTTGAGAGATGAGACATGCCAGCCATATTTGGATGATAATCTGGTACTCAGTAAGACATTTGAGGAACATCTACAAGATTTGAGAGCAGTACTACATCGCTATCAGCAGCATGGTGTCAAACTCACCCCGAAAAAGTGTGAGGTCTTTAAGAACAAGGTAAAGTTTCTGGGGAAGATTGTGTCCAAAGACGGTTACACTATGGACCCAAATGAATTGGCACCTGTGCAGGCTCTCAAAGAGAGAAAACCAACAAACATCAGAGAACTGAGAAAGCTCTTAGGCTTCATCTCATACTATCGGCCCTACATTTGAAACTTCTCTAGAATAGCCAAACCCTTATACAGTTTGTTGTCAACTGAAGGCACACCAAAGACCTCCACACCAAAAACCACAACAAAAAGAACAAGCAGGAAACAAAACAAGACGAATCAGTTGCCCTCCAGTCAGCCGATTACATGGACTGAGCAACATGAGAGTGTGCTTTGTGAACTGATAGACTATCTACTGCATCCACCAATACTAGGCTGCCCTGATTTTGAGAAACCTTTTGTGCTGCATTGTGATGCGTCACAAGAGGGCCTTGGAGCAGTACTCTATCAAAGACAGCAAGGTAAACTGGCAGTTATTGGTTATGGTTCCAGGACATTGACTCCCCCTGAAAAAAATTATCATTTGCATTCAGGAAAATTAGAATTTTTAGCAATGAAATGGGCAATTTGCGAGCGGTTCAGGGAGTACCTCTATTATGCACCATCATTTGTTGTCTACACCGACAATAATCCCCTCACCTATGTCTTGTCGTTTGCAAAACTTAATGCGACAATGCATAGGTGGGTGGCCGAACTTTCAGATTTTGAATTCACTATTAAGTATCAGCCAGGTAGGTCTAATGGGAATGCAGACGGACTATCACGAATGCCACTTGACATGGACCAGTACATGCTAACATGTTCCAAAGAGGTAGAGCCAGATGTAATAGCTACCATCACACATGCTGTCCATGCAGAGTCACAGAGTCATACCCCATGGATGTGTCCAATAACAGTCTCCACAGCGTGCACACAAAGTTAGTGTGTGAGTTCCACAATAACCACCATCTCAGCGCAAGATCTAAAAAGAGCACAAGAAGAAGATCCAGCTTTTGGAAAAGTGAAACACCACATCATGAAAAAGCAGTGGCCTTACAGTAAGGGCAGGGGGCAACGCAATGAGTTAACGGTACTGAAAAAGAAGAAGAAAAAACTGTATATTGACAATAATGGACTCCTTTACAGAAAAACAACAGCTGGTTCCCAATTGCTTCTTCCCAAGATTTTCCATCCACTGGTGTACAAAGAGCTATGTGAAGAAATGGGTCATCTTGGGGTGGAGCGGACATTGGCCCTCATTCGTGAAAGGTTTTATTGGCCACACATGCAGAGGGACATGGACCACTATGTGACCAATGTATGTAGTTGTCTCAAACGCAAACGACCGAACAAACCAACTAGGGCACCCTTGACCAGCATAGTGACAACCCATCCTTTCGAGCTTGTTTCAATAGACTTTCTTCATTTAGAGCCAAGTAAGGGGGGGGCTATGAATACAAATTAGTAATCATGGACCATTTTACTAGGTTTGCCCAGGCCTATGCATGCAAAGTCGGCAAACACTGCAGCGGATAAGATTTTTGGAGATTATGTTCTCAAGTTTGGATTCCCTAGCAAGCTGCATCATGATCAAGGCAGGGAGTTTGAGAACAAGCTGTTCTACAAACTCAAGGAGTATTGTGGCATTCAGGGCTCGCACACAATGCCTTACCACCCAGCTGGTAATGGCCACGTAGAACGATTCAATCGAACACTGCTCTCCATTCTACGAAACCTGCCTGAAAAAGCTAAAGCTGACTGGAAGAGCTCCCTGGATAAAGTGGTCCATGCGTACAATTGTACGCGCAATGAAGCGACAGGTTTTTCCCCTCATTACCTGCTCTTTGGTAGGAGCCAAAAGCTGCCCATTGACATCATGTTTGGCCTGACCCCTGGTGGTGACAATGAAGAAAGCACGTCCCACAGTGAGTATGCTGACAAGTGGCGCAAACGGATGTCAGAAGCTTATAAAATAGCCTCCAAAAGTGACAGTAAAGGACAGGCCCGAGCCAAGAACTGTTATGACAGGAAAGCTTACGGTGCAGAGCTACAACCAGGAAGCAGGGTGCTGGTACGCAGCTTTTTTCACCGAGGTGGCCCAGGGAAACTCCAGTCCTACTGGGAGGAGAAGGTTCATGTAATAGTGGAAAGAAACCTGAGACTCCTGTTTATGTGATTAAACCTGAGAGAGGCCCAGGAAAGACACGCGTCATTCACCGAAACTTGTTGCTGCCCTGTGACTATCTGCCCATTGAAGGAGATGTCATTGAAGAAATACCAAATACAAAGAAAAAGAGGTGTTTGAGAGACAACGAGAAGAATGTATCAAGTGCAGAGGATTCCGAGAATGAAGCTGAGTGGCAAGCCATCATCTCTAGGCCTACTAGAAACCAGCTGAGAGCAAACGCAGAGGAGTTCCACCCACAACCAAGGAGGAACCACAACCACAATCGAGGAGGAACTCCCAGCACATCTGGAGGTGCATCAGAAGGTCAGCTGAGCGATGATGATGAGGCCAGTGTCGTGCAGGAGGAAACAGCGCCTGGTGAGGCTGATGACAGGCATGCAACAGATGAGAGCCCAGCAGTATCATCTGATGAAGCAGACGAGCCTGTCAACTTGAGATCATATTCTTTCAGATACAGAAAGCCACCTCAGACACTTACGTATGACACATTAGGTCATCCCTCTCTCACACATAGGAAAGCTTAAGAACTTTAATTGATTAGTTAATTGATTTACTTGTTGTACACTTGTTCAGTAAATGTTCTACCATATGTACTTGAACCACACATCAGCAGCTTTTAGAATTTTTAGGACAAAGCACAGTTAAAAGATACACATACAAGCATTTTACATTTATTTAGGTAACAGCCTTTAAAGCTTGTACAGTAGGTCACTGGTAGGAGTATATAAGAATCATCTTTCAGTGGAGGTACTTTGCCTGTGGTGTCTGCTCGTGATCATGGTTGAAGAGGGAGATACACCATATGATGAACTGTTGATGGACATCTGGTACCTTCTTGGCTGACTCCCACTCTTCCATGGCTCTGGAGTAGTTGAAGACTGGTATTTATGGACTGTGTAATGTCGAGACGCCATTCATTTTGCAGGGGAGAGTGTGGGCCCAGTAGTAATTGTCATGTACGAATTTACATGTGATGCATTAGAAAACACCACCCACCTCACAATTTTTGTTATTTAGTCATTAACAGGTTTTGGCAAAGAAGATATAAGAAGATATTTTATTTTTGTATTTTGGCTCTTGTGTTTTGGCTCACATTTCAGTAATTTAATATGTGATTTTAGACAGGAGATACATGGGGACCCACGCAGGCAGGTGGAGGCAGCTTGGGGGGGCTTTGCAGGCCCTAATTGATAAGTGCGCTCTGATGAGAATAGTGCGGTCATGGATATGTTTCTTGTATTTCAGGTGAGAAACATAAATTAAGTTCATATTTCTTTTGTAAAATGTACAATTTCATGTATAAAAAGCGTCCTCAGTTGTACAAAACTAATTGATAAGTGCGCTCTGATGAGAATAGTGCGGTCACGGATGTGTTTCTTGTATTTCAGTGCATACGGCATTAAAAGACAAACACCTAAACTCTCTCAAGCCCCATTTATCTGACCACAAGTGCTACAATTACTTTGCAAAGAAAATAGATGGCATTCGGTCTAACATATTCCAGCATGTCTTAGTCCCACCACTGCACCCTGTTATTGATGTGGGTGCCATCGCTGACCCCTCACCTAGATTTACTGAATCTGATATTATTTTACTGGGTGCGCTGATGAAACTTGTAATTTCTGCAAAATGCACAGCTTGTCTTTTTGCTCCTATACCAATGAAACTGTTTAAGAACCTGCGGCCTACACTTGGGCATACTGTATTGGAAATTATTAACCTGTCACTAACCTCAGGATCCATTCCTAAATGCTTTAATTCTGCAGAGATTAAACCAATAGTTAAGAAATCAAACATTGACTCCGGTCTCCTGAAAAATTATTGGCCAATATCAAACCTATCATTCTGTTCTAAAATCCTTTTTAAAAAAAGTGGTTTTGCAGCAGTTTGTGGACCACCTTACTAATAATAGCCACTTTGAGCCACTGCAGTCTGCATTTAAAACACACCATTCCATGGAGACAGCTCTTACGAAAGTGGAAACACCACCACCACGGTTCTGTCACTGTTAGATCTTAGTGCTGCGTTCAACACAATGGATCATCGTATACTACTTCATAGACTGAAGAATCACTTTGGGATTACTGGGAATGTCCTTGTATGGTTGACATCCTACCTAACCAGTCACTCTCACTGTGTCCTGTACATTAATGTCACAATTTCACACTCGTACTCACACTCATCTTCAACCACTTAGCCAAGATCAGGTCATGGGGGACTGAAGCCTATCCCAGCAGTCACAGGGAGTGAGGCAGGGTACACCCTGGATAAGACAACAGTCTGTCACAGGGCCACATATACTCAGACTATTTTTTAGCACTGAGCCATCCCTGGCCATCCGAGTTGAATCCCCCTAGCAGTCTATCAATTTCTTACTTTTAAATTTAGAGAAGACCGAAATGATGGTCCTTGGTCTAACGAGACATCAACATCAGTTTGACTCTCTAATGCTTAACAAAAAGCTGTGCATGCATATAACTTTTGCGCATGTGTGCGAGCACAGGAGCTGTCCATCTTGACAGCGCACAACAGGGCTGATAGCTATCAGTGATTGCCTGCTGTTGTACAGTCCAGTGAAAAATCCCTTTAGGTGTTGCATTGCTAGATTTTATTCATCCAGCTGGACTCTGTAACTGCTGCTGGACTGTGCTGGCAGTGCGCCAACTTCCCACATTTGCGCAACATTCTTAAGACGCAGCCAGCAAACTTTTTCTTCTCTCTTTTTTAAAGTCTTTTTTGTGGTCATTTCACTTGATACGCATCTTAACACAACTGAAGTTGGATTATGGGTGCGGGATAGTGCTTCACATGAGATTTATTTATGCCAAAGATGGATTATACATTTGTCATCTGATCGACGTTGCCAGCTCACAGTGCAGCCGGGTGAAAGGGACTTCACCAGGTGTCTGCGCTACGCTGTGGAACGCAAGGTACTGGAGGTGAGTATTTATGTTGTGATGGGCTGGGCAAACATTTCCACATCATACCTGCTACAGACTGTAATAATACATGCATTACAGTGGCGACATCCCGTTCAGCTGCGTTGTGGGGCGCGCACAGTGCCACATACATGTTATTACATAACAACATTTCCTTTGCCCTCCCTGGCCGGGTTCTAGTAGAGGTGGACATATGTAGCACAACATGTTGGCAGGCTTTGCTGTGACCAATCGATCTCAGAGCTCAATCAACTGCGATCAGATCGTTTCACATGGTGTTATGATGTCATCAGAATATGTAGACTGCGATCAGATGACGCACAAACTGCACTTAGACGGCCGTCAGATGTGCGTTGCGATGGTGCCAAGAGTGTTTTGAACTGCAAGCGAATGGGACCAAATATGTAGAAGTTCACAGACTGCCGTCTGTTGGTCTTCAGACTGCACCTCCATTTTTCCCGATTGTGGCTGGATGTGTCATTCTGATGCCATTCGGCCTCAATTGGTGTATATGTGATGGGGGTTTTACTTTTTACAAAAGCAGCATACTTTCAACTTGGTAACTTCTCTTCACCCAAGCAAAGACAGGTACCTCTGATAGTTATATTAATAAGTATTTTTAGAGCTGGTGATATATACAATAATATACAGGTCAGAGCAAATAAAATCACCTTTTTGCACCTTCTGCACCATCTGATTTCCATGAAGTATTATAAAAGGCCCTTTGTTCAAAATATGTGCTTTCCTGAAACTGACAAGCTGTGGTCGTTATGGGATCCACCCCTCAGTAACTGCCAGGATTCATAAACAATGTTGTTCTCTTTACAACAAGCCGCCATTGCCTGAGGGTGTGAGGAAGAGCAAGTTAATCACACAATTTATGTACATAGCTGTTTGATTTGGCATGTTCGGGTAGAAGAGGGTGGACAGATATGCCTACACTGGGCTTATGGGTGTTTATCCAAATTATCTTCCTCTAACAGCTTCACTTTTGCAAGCAGTCCTTTGATCTGACTGACAATGCTCTACTGGTTACTGACCTCTTGTCAGTTGCTTAAAACAACAGTATGTGGCATATGTACTGTATCTCAGAACAGGAGTGTCTCTGCATGTGGGTGTGTCTGCATGCATGCATGCTCAGTGTATGAGGATAAACAATTAAAGTACTCAAGGAAAATTAACTTCTTAAATCATGGCTCAGAGAAATGATGGATTAAAAGCAAATACATACGCAGATGTTTGGTTCATACTTTAAACGAAAAGTCTAGATTTACTTGCATAGAAATATGAACAGACAATGTTTGGAATAATGATGTTATAAGTGAGCCAAACAGAAATTCTCTTTGTTATATCTTAACTGTAGAGCCCAACGTCTGAATTTTAGCCATATAGTAAATATTTGACTAATATAATTTGAAAACAAATTATTGCAAACGGCTTTTATGGTCCCTTCAAACAGTTTGAGGCAGTGCCTATTGGCAGATTAGAGGAGAGGATTTCCCATTTAGATGGTCTAGCTCAGGTTTTACTTACCTAGGAATTAAAAAATCACCCAATCTGTCTGATCTCTTGAAACTTAATATTACTCCGACTATATGTGCTATTAAAAGAGATGTACTACGCTGGTCGACTCTCCCTTTGTCCCTTTATGGGCCATATCAGTTTGATCAAAGTGAACGTGCTCCCCAGAATTCTCTATCCCCTGCAGATTTTGCTCCTATGGATGCCCAAGAACGTGGCCCCAGTATCGAAAACCTGTTCTCTGAATTTGTTTGGCATGGTAAGAAGCCGAGGGAAAAAAGAAAGATTTTGCAAATGGCAAACACTGCTGGTGGTCTTGGCTTGCTCAATATACTTTTCTATAACTGGGCCTGCCATGCTCAGATAATTTGGGGTTGGCTTCACTCAGATCTTGAATCAACCTTCTGCATTAATTCTTGGGCTTGTTCACCTTAATCTATGTGGGGCCTGATTAACTGCAAAAGGCAAAATGTCACAAAAGAGGTCAAAGCTAACTTGATGGTTTACAATTCTGTGAGAGTCTGGAGGGGGATATAGCTAGTTTCTCCGGAAGGAAAGATTTGGTTTCTATGCTGGCACCTATTTGTGGGAATGCAGACTTCATCTCGGCTATTACCAATTCAATTTTTTTACTCTGGAAGTCCAGAGGCATTAAGACTATTGCAGATTTATTTAAAAATGGTATTCTCATGACATTTCAGCAACTTCAACATCAATATGGCCTTCCAAAGGAACTTTTTTTTTTTTTTGGTACTTGCAGATTTGCCACTTTATTAAGGAGCTGAGACTCCCCTCCCTCAATACTCCTAAATTGAACGCCCCAGAGGCCTTTCTTATTAATTGCTAGAACTCCTTTTATTTTACTTCCTCCTTCTATTACCTATACATGACAATTGTCCAACAAGCCTGTTCAATGTTCAGCGTAAGTCGGAAAGGGACCTAGATAATCAGTACATAATCAGTAAGATAGTCAGCTTCTTGCCACGACTGGCAAGAAGCTTTAAATTGTATCAAAACTGTATTTACTTGTAATAGACTGCGGGAAACTCAATATAAAATTCTTCATAGATTACATATAACACCTTCCATTCGGAATAAGATGGACCCGGGCCTGTCATCACTTTGTCTGAAATGTCTCAGAGAAAGAGGGGAGAATATTCATCTATTCTGGCATTGCAAATATGCATCACGTTTTTGGTCATGTATAGCAAAGGAGCTGTGTGGCATTTTCAAAACTAAGATAACCAAAGATTCCGGCCTCTTTCTGCTGGGCCTGCTATCTAAGTTTGTATCACTTCCCCCTGTTAAATTTAAATTGCTAGGTAAGCTGTTACTTTTAGCAAGAAAAATGTATACTAATGAGGAAGATTAAGGACAAACCTCCTACTGTTCCTATGTGGTACAAAGACATTTTTGCTGTACTTCCGCAATGAACAATTGTTCCTGATCACCTGGCAACCTTTAATGGACTACATTCCAGCAGAGAGTCTTGCTTTGTTGTCGAAAAGATTCTCTTACCTGAATTGGAAGCCCCCTGGACTGAATACGGGTACTGGACATTCCCATTCAGGCTGAAGCTGGACTTAACCGGAATGGACTCTGGCAGGTTAATGAAACTTTGAAGGAACATGATGAGGAAATGGGGTATCTTTATTTTCTTTTTTTTCCTTTCCTTTTTTGTGGTTGTTTTAATTGTATTGTTTGATTTCTTTGTAGTTTACTTTTTGTAGTGGTTGATTTTTGTCCTTTTGGTTGTGTTTATGTATATGTTCTTTAATTGTTATAATGTTCAAAAATTTCAATAAAATTGTTATTGAAAAAGAAATAAAGGATGCATAAAATGCCTGAAATCAACAAGGAGACAAACGTATTAAAAAACACCGCATTGTATTGAATCCGTCTTATCGAGCGGACATTACAAGTATGAACCATCTATTCCTCTGTAGATGACCCATGGTCACAGACGCACAGTCATGACATGACATGAATGAACCATGAATGAACGCTTATGTCCACATCTGCTGTACCCGGCGTGTCCAGCCGGACCCACGCGAATTAGGCCCGACATGCATGTCCTGTGGACGGAAATGGTCTTTTATCTAAAATTTTCAATGCTCTTTTGTAAAGCCTTTCAATTGGTTTTAGAATTGTCACTGTTGTGTGGGCCGCTGAAGAGGAGGTACTGCTGGCCCACTACCACAAGATGGCGCCCTGCTTGAAGTGCGGGCTTCAAGCACGAGAGGGCGTCGGAGCGACTGGGAGTGACAGCTGTCACTCATCATCCATACCAGCTGTCACTCATCCACTACTCAACACCATCACCATAAAGGCCGGACTGCAACTCCACCTCCCCGCCGAGAAATCAGCTACCTTGGAGGTAATTTTCTCTGCTGACTTAAAACATTGAGTAATAATCTGAACTTCTTTGCAGCCGTTTTCCTGTGGTGTTTTCCTTATCTGTGGGATTGGCATTTGGTGTGATCAGCGAAGGCTTCGCTTCACACCCCAACCAGATAAGTGATTAGACAGGAGCTGCACGAGTGTGTGATTGGAGGTGGAGGTGCTCCCTCCCAAAAGAATACAGACTGTGGGATTACTGAGTGTGCGTACTCACACTCACCTGTGCTGTTTCTATTCTCTGCCAGCAGTACCAGGTCTGACAGCTGAAGACAGTGACCACCTGGGGACCCAGGACTTGGCGGCTCCGGTGTTCTTCAGGTCCGTTGGCGGTGAGGGCCGTGTGGGATCCGGCTCGGTTCTGGACGGGCGTCTCCTATCCTCAAGCCTGCCCACACGTCACCCAACGTGTAATTGACTGTAGTCCCAAACTGATTGTTGTCTGTATTCCGTTGTGCACAATTTACAACATTAAATTGTTACTGTTTGGCTTATCCATTGCCCATTCTTTTTACGCCCCATGTTGTGGGTCCGTGTTCCTACACTTTCACAACAGTCACACCAGTTAGAGACCAGCTGGTTATTCAGTAACCTACATGAGAAAAGATCATACAGTGCAAGAACATCATAGCTGCTTGATCTGCCATTGACCAGGCCCAGATCCAGACCGGTTTGGACCGATGCAGTTGCATCAAGCAAGAATGGGAAAGAATTCCACCTACAAAGCTTCAACAATTAGTGTCCTCAGTTCCCAAATGCTTATTGAGTGTTGTTAGAAGGAAAGGTGATGTAACACAGTGGTAAACATACCACTCTCCCAGCTCTTTTGAAACGTGTTGCAGGCATCCATTTCAAAATGAGCAAATATTTGCGCAAAAACAATAAATATCAGTTTGAACATTAAATATCTTGTCTTTGTGGTTTATTCAGTTGAATATAGGTTGAAGAGGATTTGCAGATCATTGTATTCTGTTTTTATTTACATTTTACACAACATCCCAACTTCATTGGAATTGGGGTTGTACAAAGGAAAATATATTTATTTATAATAAATAAAGTAAAGGTGCTGCACTGAGGTGCCTGCAGTGCGGGGAGATGGCCCGCCTCCTGGTTGTGAAATGAGGGAGCTGCAGGATTCTGAGCCAGTCTTGAAGGATGACATCAACTAAGGTTTCAGGGTTCAGGACTAGGTGAAATGCTTGTCTCCGAGACCAGGAACTATGGGGAATAAAGACACACAGTGTGCGTGAATGCACTTGTAATGCTGGAGCCTCAAAACAGCCACAATTCATAAAAGGTTCAACACAGGTTGTTTCAGAGGTCAGGAAATAAAATTCTCTTCTTAAGAAATAAAGTTCACTCTTCAGGAATTGTTTATAGTTCATAAGTTGTATCCAAAGGTCAGAGGTAAAGTGCTGCGTGTTGTAATGCAGTTCCTATTAAGTAGGACTTGATACAGCTGGGTATCAATTGTTTGATATCAGAATTCATGCGGTTCTTACGAAGAGTTCTTGGAACAATTCTTTATCATAGCACAGTCACAAACAGGAAAAAGTGAGAACGGGATCTCACTGAGACAAGGAGGAACTTAACTGGCGTGGGAACCGTACCAAAATCATCTGGAACATCAGGAAACGACAGTTCACTCTAATATGGGAATTAGAGATGGGGCCACGTTACCTGAGCTTTTGCTGCAGGACGCTTCGGTGTCTTAAGCGCACGGCTGGAAGACGCAGTCAAGGTCACAGGACGGCGTTCAGGTTTGATCCTCTTGGAGACTGCCTGGATCATCGAAGGTGGCTCCCGAAGCTGGCGAGGCAAGCAAGGCAATAGCCAAGCACGGCACACAAGTATCTAGTAATACATGAACAGAAAGTCAGGGTTTAAATAGTCTATCAATAATCAGTCACTCGTCTGATCCAGGTGTGAAACAAAACTGAGGGTGCCATTTCGTGGAGAAACTAACACATGACACTGGTAAAACAGAGTTAAAACCATGCTCTGAGGGAAATCCGGACAGTAAATGTGGTGAGAATCCGTGAAGTAGTTTTGATGTAATCCTTCAAAGCCTATATAAAGTGATATCTTGATCCAGAATCCTGATTGGGATCCAGACCACCTCCAAAATTTAATGAAGTCTTCCATGCCCTATTATCTATCTGTGATGAAAATTTGATGAGAATCCATGAAGCACTTTTAACATAATCCTTCAAAGCCTGTATAAAGGCAATCTTGATCCAGAATCCGGATCTGATCCAGATCACGTTCAGAATTTTATGAATTCTTCCATGGCCTAATATGTATCTGTGTTGTAAATTTTGGCAAAAAATCCATGCAGTAGTTTTCACATAATCCTGCTAACAGTGATCTTTCAAAGTCCATGTATAGTGAAACTTAATCCAGAATCCGGATCCGGCTCACCTCCAAAATTTAATGGGTTCTTCTGTGGCCTAATATCTATCTTTGGTGAAAATTCCATCAAAATCCTTTCAGTAGTTTTGATGTAATCCTGCTAAAAGACACACAGACAAATAAATAAACGCCAATGATTTTATTACATTCTTGGTGGACATAATAAGGCACAGGTCTTATATCAATGCCCTTCTTGTTTGGCTTGTATCTTCCCTACATTAAACACAGGCACATCTTTTTGTTGTTGTTTGTGTGTCTGATTTAAATAGTTTCCCTTTCTTTTGTGATTGTTTCTATTGGGGGTGGCATTCTTGCTCTGTATGTGGCTGTTCTTGCCTCATCACACAGTGTTGGGCCCTGAAGCGGAAAACATCCAAAGAGGAACAATATCTCCAGTTTATTTTCACATTTTTTTATGCACATTCCTCACTTGCAGATGAAAAGAGACAGACAGATGTGCTGCGGTGACATGGTTTTCTTACTTTGCTGCAGATTAATTAGCCTTGAAAATCAAACCACCAACAGCGGATGCTTGAAAAACCCAACCAATCCTTTTCACCCCAGAAACAATTATGATGCTCCCAATCTGTCCAACACTTATCGCTGTGTGCCATCTGACGAGCCACCTTATGGTGAACTACAAAGGTGTCTACCATGGGCATACTTTCCATCTGCTTATCATGTACAAATCAGAAACACGATTATCTGAGCAACTGTGCCACAGACCCTGTGTCTCAGACTTGCTTAGCTTGGAGCAAGAAGGTAAACGCACAGTAAAGTGCAATAAGATAGAGAATATGTCTGTGGTATGTTTGAAAAAGAGCTAAAAACTGCAAAGACGTCTGTAAGCAATACGTCAGTGTCAGACTCAAAGTCAAAAGAACCAACAAATGAAGTCACAGCTGAAAACCAGACAATGGTATAAGAGAAATCTGGAGAACAACAACAACAACAAACCCCTGATTCTTACATTTACTCTGGCTGTTCCACTGCAGACAGTATAAACCCAAGAGATATCATGTTGTTTTTTTCTGGTCAACTTGGTCAACTTCATTTCATTTGTTAATATGCATCCATTCCTGCATTTCATATTTGCAACACATTCCAAAAAAAAAAAAAAAAAAAAAAAGTTGGTGTGCAAAAGTATTTACCTCTTTGTAATGTTGCCATTCCTGCTCACACCACTTAAAAGATGTTTGGGAACTGAGGATACTAAGCGATGAACTATTTCAGATTATATTTTGTCCCCTTCCTCCTGCAAACACATTTTAAAGTGTGCAACGGTACGGGCTTGTTGTTGTTGTTGTTATTGTGTTTTTCATTTCAAAATTCTCCACACATACTGTGGACAGGTTAGCAGTGCAGGCAGTCCTGTAGCTGCCCCCTTTTATTCCATAGCTATACCTTTGTAATGTGTACTGAATGTGCTTTTGCATTTTCTTGTTGAAAAATGTATGGATGTTCCTGGAAAAGATGTCATTTTGAAGGTTGTTCCAAAATCTCAGTGTACTTTTCTGAATTAATGCTCCCATCAGAGAAGCGTAAATTACCTTTGCCAAGCGTACTGACACAACCCCCTACCATGATGACTCTGGCTTCTGGAGTTGTTGCTGATAACAGTCTGGATTATCCTGTTTGTCTGCAGTCCAGATTACACAGTGTCTTTTTCTTAAATAAAATATAATAAAAAATACTGATTAATCTGACCACATTACACATTTCCACTGTGTGATGGTCCAACACAGATGGACAAGATAAAGATAAACATAAGGCTATGTTTAAGTGGCATTTGCAAATGTAATTCTGTATTTTAAAGCCTGACAAATGTTTCCCAAAGTAATTGCCCATGTGGTTATATCAGCTATAGATATATGACAGTTCTTGATGCAGTGCTGTCCGAAGGATCAAAGATAACAGGTGTTCATCTTAGACTTGTGCCCTTGCCCTTTATGCACTGAAATTCCTTGAGATTCCTTGAATGATTTAATGATATTATGCACTGTAGAGGGAGAAATATGCAAATTCCTTCCAGTCTTTCTTTGACAAACACTGATTTTAAACATTTCAATATTTTTGTTCATGCACTTGTTGACAAATTGGAGATCACCTGTCCATCTTTACTACTTAAAGACAGCCTTTTGTGGATACTGCTTTTGTGCCAAAACATGATTACAATCACCTGTTGATGTCACCAGTTTGAAATAACAAAATAATAATAATAATAATAAGCATTTTGGAACTGAGGACACTAACTGTTGAAGCCTTGTAGGTGGAATTCTTTCCCATTCTTGCTTGATGTACGACTTCAGTTGTTCAACAGTCCAGGGTCTCCATTGTCGTATTTTGCACTTCATAATGTGCCACACATTTTCAATGGGTGACAGGTCTGGACTGCAGGCAGGCCAGTCTAGTACCCGCACTCTTTTACTATGAAGCCACGCTGTTGTAACGTGCAGAATGTGGCTTGGCATTGTCTTGCTGAAATAAGCAGGGACGTCCCTGAAAGAGACGTTGCTTGGATGGCAGCATGTGTTGCTCCAAAACCTGGATGTACCTTTCAGCATTGATGGTGCCATCACAGATGTGTAAGTTGCCCATGCCATGAGCACTAACACACCCCCATACCATCACAGATGCTGGCTTTAAACTTTGCACTGGTAACAATCTGGATGGTCTTTTTCCTCTTTTGTCCTGAGGACATGACGTCCGTGATTTCCAAAAACAATTTGAAATGTGGACTCATCAGACTGCAGTACACTTTTCCACTTTGCGTCTGTCCATTTCAAATGAGCTCGGGCCCAGAGAAGGCCGCAGCATTTCTGGATGTTGTTGATGTATGGCTTTTGCTTTGCAAGGTAGAGTTTTAACTTGCACTTGTAGATGTAGCGACGAACTGTGTTAACTGACAATGGTTTTCTGAAGTGTTCCTGAGCCCACACAGTAAGATCCTTTACACAATGATGTCGGTTTTTAATACAGTGCCGCCTGAGGTCAGCAAGGTCAGCACAAGGTCAGCCCAACCATCCATACAGGACCTGTACCCATCCCGCTGCCGCAGAAGAGCCATCAACATCATCAAAGACCCTACCCACCCCTCAAATAAACTGTTTACCCTCCTACCATCTGGCAAGCGCTACAGCAGTATGCGCTGCAGGACCACCAGACTCAGCAACACCTTTTTCCCGCAGGCCATCAGACTGCTAAACTCTCTCCCAAAAGCAAGAGCATAACCCCCCCCAACACACACACACACACACACACACACACACACACACACACACACACACACACACACACACACACACACACACACACACACTACAGACCAAACTACTTTTATGCACATTCCTTGCACAAAAAACAAAAACTTTACAAACTTATTCACCTCCATGCTGCTACTCTGCACTCTGCACTTTTGCCACATTGCACCTATATTGTTGTATTCAGTACTATTGCACTCCAGTAACATACAGTAGTGTTCAGAATAATAGTAGTGCTATGTGACTAAAAAGATTAATCCAGGTTTTGAGTATATTTCTTGTTACATGGGAAACAAGGTACCAGTAGATTCAGTAGATTCTCACAAATCCAAGAAGACCAAACATTCATGATATGCACAATCGTAAGGCTATGAAATTGGGCTATTAGTGAAACAAAGTAGAAAAGGGGGTGTTCGCAATAATAGTAGTGTGGCATTCAGTCAGTGAGTTCGTCAGTTTTGTGGAACAAACAGGTGTGAATCAGGTCCCTATGTAAGGATGAAGCCAGCACCTGTTAAACATCCTTTTCTCTTTGAAAGCCTGAGGAAAATGGGACGTTCAAGACATTGTTCAGAAGAACAGCGTAGTTTGATTAAAAAGTTGATTGGAGAGGGGAAAACGTATACGCAGGTGCAAAAAATTATAGGCTGTTCATCTACAATGATCTCCAATGCTTTAAAATGGACAACAACAACAACAAAAAAAAAACAGCGACGCGTGGAAGAAAATGGAAAGCAACCATCAAAATGGATAGAAGAATAACCAAAACGGCAAAGGCTCACCCATTGATCAGCTCCAGGATGATCAAAGACAGTCTGGAGTTACCTGTAAGACGCCTGTGTGAAGCTAATTTATTTGCAAGAATCCCCCACAAAGTCCCTCTGTTAAATAAAAGACATGTGCAGAAGAGGTTATAATTTGCCAAAGAACACATCAACTGGCCTAAAGAGAAATGGAGGAATATTTTGTGGACTGATGAGAGTAAAATTGTTCTTTTGGGGTCCAAGGGCCGCAAACAGTTTGTGAGACGACCCCAAAATTCTGAATTCAAGCCACGGTTCACAGTGAAGACAGTGAAGCATGGTGTTGCAAGCATCACGATATGGGCATGTTTCTCCTACTATGGCGTTGGGCCTATATATCGCATACCAGGTATCATGGATCAGTGTGGATATGTCAAAATACTTGAAGAGGTCATGTTACCTTATGCTGAAGAGGACATGCCCTTGAAATGGGTGTTTCAACAAGACAATGACCCCAAGCACACTAGTAAATGAGCAAATTCTTGGTTCCAAACCAACAAAATTAATGCCTCGCAGATGTGAAGAAATCATGAAAAACTGGTTATACAACTAAATACTAGTTTAGTGGTTCACAGGATTGCTAAAAAAGCAGTTTGATCATAATAGTTTTGAGTTTGTAGCATCAACAGCAGATGCTACTATTATTGTGAATACTACTGTACCTCAACCAACTACATTCTGAAACACTATGACAGCCCTGGAAATGTATGCTCACTGTTGTCTATATGTCCTGCTGATTGTTGTTCTGTTACTGATATTATTTACATTTTATGGCCTAGTGATGTCTCATGTCCAGTCTATATTTAGTTGTATGTCTAATTTAGCCTCTGTTATTGCACATTTGGAGTCTTGGAAAATGCAATTTCAGTCTTCTGTGTAATGTACTGTTGCATGGCTAGATTGACATAAAGTTCACTTTGACTTTGACTGAGGAATCGAAGGTCACGAGCATTCAATGTTGGTTTTCGGCCTTGTCGCTTACGTGTAGAAAGTTCTCCTGATTCTCTGAATCTTCTGATTATATTATGGACTGTAGATGATGGAATCCCTAAATTCCTTGCAAATTAACGTTAAGAAACATTGTTCTTATACTGCTGGACTATTTTTTCATGCAATTGTTCACAAAGTGGTGATCCTTGCCCCATCTTTGCTTGTGAATGGCTGAGATGTTTGAGGATGCTCCTTTTAAACCCAATCATGACACTTACCTGTTTCTAATTAGGTGTTCTTTGAGCATTCATCAACTTTCCCAGTCTTTTGTTGCCCCGTCCCATTTTTTTTTTTTAAATGTGTTGCAGGCATCCGTTTCAAAATAAGCAAATATTTGCAGAAAAACAATAATGTTTATCAGTTTGAACATTAAATGTCTTGTCTTTGTGGTGTATTCAACTGAACATAGGTTGAAGAGGATTTTCAAATTGTATTCTTTTTTATTTACATTTTACACAACATCCCAAATTCATTGGAACTGGGGTTGTACATTAAATGGGGTTTTCAATGTTAAATTTTAATGGCCAGATTACAGATTTTGTCTGTAATCTGTATCCAGATCAAACTTTGTCAGTCAATAAAGGATGCCATCCTACATAACGCTTTCAAATACGAAAGAAATTTGATCTTTTCTGTCTACTAACAACCAATAATTCACATCACTTTTAACAATATTTGGAGCAACTTTAACTTCTGACCCCTGTACAAACTAAATCTGCCCTTTGTTACCACTTTTGCTGCCCTATAACTCCATAACATTCAACCATAGATAGTCCAAACTATACCTTTTTGGAATATTTATGTTCAGACAGATAATGTGGTGTAGCTTTCAATATGACTGGAGCATTTTAAATTTTGGCCCCTGTGTAATTCTTCAATTGACCCCTACCTGGCCGCCTATTGAAAATTCAAGTGGATACCCAGTTTCTTTCACAAGAGTAATGTTTAAGGAGCATGTGTGCCAATTTTGGTGCTTGTTTCCAGAAATGAACAATTGTTACAGTTATCTGCTCCACTATTAACAAATTTTGTTCACTTGTTATTTCCAAAGACAGAAAAGTCCATTGTGGAACGTGGTTATGCTGCTATCTAGCGGTTGGATCGGTATTAGCAGCTCAGCAACATAGTAGAGAAGCTTGAATCTTCGACTTGGCTGGGTTGCTTGACGTGAGGACGTTTCGCTTCAAATCACAGAAGCTTCCTCAGCTAAAATTCTTGCTCTGGTAGTCTGACTTCTGTCTTGACTCTTGTAGAGAAGAATGAGAAGCTCAGCAACGTTATCGCTAAGAAAACTGCACTGTTGAGCTCAAAGTGTACAGGAGCGGACAGGAAACCATTATATGTATTGTAAACCTCTTTTTGCTGTACTTGTTTAATTTTTAGAGCTTGTTCTCTGTGTTTTGGTGCAGTTTAGAAACAGGTCGGAACCATGGTTTGGTCGTTGTTTCCACAGGTGGAGCGGACGCTTTGGTGAACGAGCAAATCAAAATGGCGAGTCAAGAAGAGTCTGTGAGGGAGTTCGTCGCTGTTACTGATGTGGATGAGGAGAGGGCCCGCTTTTTCTTGGAGTCCGCCGGCTGGGATTTGCAGGTACCCTTTTTCCGAGTCTTCCGCTAGTATTGCGGAGGGCTGTAACAACAGATATGAGAAGTAAACCCTGGTTACAAGTGACAGGTTTCCGGCTAACGTTAGCCTGTGGTGCCGGTGATTTGTGCAAGTCACCGTTTGATAATAATGGCCTTAGTGCTTTATTTAAATTATAGGGCACCGCTGCAGCTTCGACAAGGTGTCTTTATTACGACTTGTAGTCCAACAGGCTGTCATCGAGATTTTCTGACGTTTGTGTACAGTTTTGCCATGGTTCCACTGAGCCGGGCTAGCTAAGTAATGTTAGCGTCGTGTTTATTACCCAAACAAAATTAGTTTAATGTTGCAGTGTCAGTTTTAACTTTTTCTAGTTTCTGTTTGGGGACGCTAGAAAGTTAAGATTGGCCCAGCAAGTATCTACTGTAATGTCGTAGTGATTTGTAAATAGTATTAAAAGTTAACAATCCAAGTTCCGATTTCTCTATGACATATTTTATGAGTAATCGTGACATCTTAATTGCAATTCTGAATTTTCTTGTTGGTGTATAAATTTATGATGTCAAATATATTTATATTTAATCTAATGCTGGTTATGGTTGATTATAACTACATTTGGAGGTGTCTTGAATTTTAGTCCTGTCAGTTCCTTCATTGGAAAGGGTAATATTTGGTGCTATTCCAGGAAGCTTATATAAGTCAAGGTATCTCAGGGAGGTGATGGTCTAGTGGTTAAGCATTGGGCTTGAGACCAGAGGATCCTCAGTTCAAATCCCAGCCTGACCAGAAAATCACTATGGGCCCTTGGACAAGGTCCTTAACCCTTTACCTACTGAGGCTATAAATGGACGATTGGTTATAATTTTTATTATAGCAATAAAATCAAGAAATAATGTTTTATGTTTGTGTGCTTTGGTACCCTTTTCCAAGAGTACCTGAATTTCAATTATATTACACCTGATTAACTATTTATACACATTATTTGTAAGTTTTAGCATTTAAAATGAGAAAAAACACAAAAATGAACTTGATTTTTTTTTTTGTGAAAAATGAGAGTTATGTAGAGGAAGTTTGGATTTCACATTTTTAACAGGAAGCTGTACGTGTTTACAGTCAAAATAATTAATTTTGTGTGTCTAGAACTCAGAAACAGTGCAGAAACAGTGCAAAAGTAAACATTTTACAAGGCGAAAATATGCAAAAAGTAACCAATTTTAAAGTGCAGAACCAAACAATATGAATAACAACAAACAAAGTGCAAAACTATATATAAATATATCAATTATTATCTGTATTGTTAAAATGTGCAATAAATCACTCATTTGATCACTAATTTTGTGCAAAATTGTACAATATGAATAAAACAATAACGTGTGAAACTATATACAAATATATAACCAAGAATCAAAATTAGATCTAAACTACATCAGTCCATTGTCAGTGTGGTACTGTTTGTAACAGTTTCTGTCTGGCTGAAGACAGAGGCCAATTTTTCAAAGTTTGCACATCCAGCAGGTTGACCTCTTGCAAACCTTGCAAGAACGCCGCCCCTTTGTGGATCGCTGGCAAGTTGGGTTTCCACTGCTTGTTCGCACCGGGCAGTGGCTTGTGGCTGATGGAGCCTTCACACCCACACAAACACGCACACACACCTTCTCAAATGACACTAACGCCCTGCCTTTTCCTCAAAAATGACTACATTTATGTTTGCTGTCTGTCTCTGTACTTTTCTGTCACTTTTGCGCTCTTTTTCATACTTTTCCCTTGTTTCAAAAGTCACCGAACGCACTTTACCGTAATATATGCAACATATAGCATACTGTTGGAAAGCACGGGTTCTTGGCTTGCTGTCAGTGTTGAAATTTTTCAGATTGAGGGCTTACATGAGAACTTACAGTAATGAGAATCAACGGCGCACTACTGTGAAACTTCCGTGTTTTTCCTCTGCGTGATGATGTCACAGGCTTACGTTTACCGTAATACACCATATATCATTGGAAAGCCCTTGGTGTTAGCTTAACAATGCACTTTGAATCATTTGGATTGGACAAACTATGGCGGAGTTACGGTAAAAAAAAATACACATATGGAAAGTATGGCGTGGGCGCCATCGCCGTAGATAAAGGGTTAATCCCCTAGTTGTTCCTGGTGTGTAGTCTGCGCCTTGCATGGCAGCAGCCTGACATCGGGGTGAATGTGAGGCATTATTGTTGTAAAGCGCTTTGAGTGTCTGATGCAGATGGAAAAGCACTATATAAATGCATTCCATTTACCATTTATCGCAAAAATAAAGTGTCTACAGGTACAGAACATTTATTCCAAAACATAAATTCTACAGGTACGGGACAAGAAGTAATAGAAGCATACAGAGCTTCAGAAAAAGTTTTTATACACAGAGGGAAGAATTTCCATATCTGTGGATCAGGTGTCACAGACTAAGATGACCCCTGTACCAGATTTCTATAATCACTCTCTGCACATGCTTGAAAAATGGAGAGTTTCTTCTGTACTGAGTTCACCCTTTCTGTGTGCGGACTAAAATCAGGTTTACAGGCAGGTTATTTTTCTCCATAAATTGAAACCATCTCTGTCCTTTCCACCCATCGAAAAAGTAATCTCAGTAAATAACAAACTTCCCATTTTCTGTGCATGCACAGATAGTGAATATACAAATCTGGTTTGGGGGTTATCTCAGTACATGGGTTAGGGTGAATAAATCATTTGTATCCATAGACACTCAAGCAAAAGGGATGGCACAGGAGTTGGCACATGATGACGATGAGCTAATCAGAGGCATTCCATCTTCTATACCTGTAGCTGCTGCCTGAAAAGAAATATTTGCTAGGCTTTTCCAGTCTATACGAGGTCTGTCCAAAAAGTAACGGACCTTTTTATTTTTTTCAGAAACAATATGGATTTGAATCACGTGTGATTGCATCAGCCAAGCTTGAACCTTCGTGCGCATGTGAGTTTTTTCACGCCTGTCGGTTGCGTCATTCGCCTGTGGGCAGGCTTTGAGTGAGCACTGGTCCACCCCCCTTGTCGGATTTTTATTGTCAGGGAAATGGCAGAGCGACTGCCGCTTTGCTCCATGAAATTTTTTTCAGAAACTGTTAGAGACAGCCAGTTGGAAACCATTCGAAAGATTCAGATGGCTTTCGGTGAAGATTCTGTCGGCGTCGCACGGATTAAGTTGTGTTAAAACCTTTTTAAAGATGGCCCACAGCGGCGGAGGGCGCGCAGCGCACCAAGCAGCCATCGACAGGCTGGAACAACCAGATCATTTCCAAACTGAATGCTGTGTTGATCCGGGACATCGTATGACTACCACAGAAATAGCAAGAGAGCTGGACATAGTACTTTTGCGGCACATTCCACTGTTACAGGAGATTTTGTAATGAAAGACGTGTGGAGGATTTCGCGCGTCGGCACAGAGCCACTCATGGCGCACAAAAAAAAAAAAAACACCTCCGTGTTGGAAACCATTCGGAAGATTCAGACGGCTTTCGATGGCTTTTCAGTCGAGTGACTATCCGAGAAATTGTGTAACAGCTAGCCAGCCCACAACTTTCTTGATGTGAAGCAGTAGTGCTAACTAGGGATGCACCGATCCATTTTTTTTTTTCACTTCTGATCCAATCCGATACCTGAATTTCGATATCTGCCAATACAGATACTTTTCCGATCTGACTAAGAGCTCTGTTTGCTTTAATATTATTATTATCATTGTTGATTTTATGTGAGGATTTTCTTAAAAAGGAGACCTGAAAGTTCAGCTACAATTTGCCAGAATTTGTATCTAAAGGTCTGGTCACACGGCACCAATGAAGGGCAATAAAGCCAAAATGAAACAAATCTGGATTTTCGTTGGCATCGTTTAACCTTCGTGCAGCTTCGTTCCTGCAGCTGGTGCTTCGTCAGGATTTTTAAACTGTTGAAAAATTTGAATGAATGCCGCCAAAAACCTCAATTCATCTGTATTTTATTTTTGCTATAGTTCTTGGCATTTTTTTAATCGTTTGCTTAGTTTTTGTAACGTTAGCGTTTAGTTTGACTTTATTCAACGTTATTCTTTATTTATTATTATTTACTTTATTCAATTATTGAGCGCTTCAGTGGAGGAGCTGCAGCTGTGGTGTGGGGCTTCTGCCGCTGCATGTGATGTGGTGAGTGTTGCCGTGGTGCTGGCCGGCCAGGAAGAATTTGTTGGCCTCTCCGCCAGCGCATGGCAGTTTGTGATTGTGGTGTTGTTCCAACGCTGCACGCACATGAGGAGAGAGTTGCTGCACAAAAAGTCCAGCAGGAGCTGCAGCATTCTGTCCATGAACTCTGAAGGGCTTGCTGTCCTCCAGCCTCTGCAGAGAGAAGAGCCTGCTGCCCTTTCAGTGTCTGACAGTTCACAAGTTTTGAGGAAGTGATCATTGATGGCTGTGTATTTGTTTGCAGCTGGTGGGCTTTGTAGGAGTGCGATAAGCCTCGTTTGTTTCCGTGGAGCTGCTGACGGCCAACATGATTGTTGATGGCTGAGTATTTGTTTGCAGCAGTGTGATCAGCTGGAGAGAAGGTGAAGCACATGCATGCGTGCCTGCGTACACGTGTGTGTGTATTTGTCTGATCCACGTACACAGTGCCTGTGCATGCGTGAGGTGATCAGAAACAGCAGGGTTTTGAAAAAAAAAGGCAAATAGAGAGAGAGAGACCTCTCTCTCTCTCTCTCTCTCTCTCTCTCTCTCTCTCTCATAAGCATGCATTTCGAGTGTACAGACAGCGGTTAGAGTTTTGGTATTTGAGAGATTTGACAAATATTTGCCGTGTTTGCAGTGTGTATTATTTTGCTGGCGTATTTAGTGTGTGTTGTTAGTGTGGTGGTGTTTTTGTTTTTTTGTTTGTTTGTTTGTTTGTTTTGTAAAAATGAGGCGTCTTATGGATGTTGAGCAAGCACTTCATTTTTTTTCTTTTTTTAATTGGAGAAAGACAGAGCACGCAGCCTGTCATCAGAGTCTCAACCAGACAGTGAGGATTCTGATGATGAAGGGGATGATCTCTCTTTTGTTCTGGATGAGGAACCAGAGCAGGTGGATTCAACAACATGCGCACAGATCTCCACAGTGGGTTGGATGACGTGCTTCTGTTTTGCAGCGAGCTCCGTCCCAGCGCTGAGTCCTGGAACACAGAGATGCAGACACACACTGCTCCAGCAGTGGCTCCAGGTGCGTTTCGTTTAAAGCGCCGAGATCAGCATTAGCTGTGGTTTTGTTTTGTTCTTGTTTCGTCCCTTTTGCGCTTTTCAATCGCAGGCTATTCGGTGATTAAACTCATTCGTCTACCTTTTCTCAATGATTTGTGACTTTTTTACTTTTTTCCCTTTGTTTAGGAATCGTCATATGCCGTGTGACTGGGCCCTAAGATGAAAGCCTAAATTTGATGTTTTGGTGAAAGAATTAAGTACTTTTATTATTTATTTTTTTCTGGGCTTTTATAGCCTGAAAGAGAAAAGACAGCACTCACTCTCTCTCTGTCTGTCTCTTTCTCAATTTTCAATTTCAGAGGAGCTTTATTGACATGGGAAACATTGCATTGTCAAAGCAAGTGTTAAGAGTAAAAATTAAAAAATTAAGTCCTCTCTGTCTGTCTGTCTCTATCTGTCTCTCTATCTCTCTTTACCTGTCTCTACCTCTGTCTGTCTGTCACCCTCTGCCTGTCTCTCTCTGTCTGTCTGTCTGTCTCTACCTCTGTCTGTCTGTCACCCTCTGCCTGTCTCTCTCTGTCTGTCTGTCTGTCTCTACCTCTGTCTGTCTGTCACCCTCTGCCTGTCTCTCTCTGTCTGTCTGTCTGTCTCTACCTCTGTCTGTCTGTCACCCTCTGCCTGTCTTTCTCTGTCTGTCACCCTCTGCCTGTCTTTCTCTGTCTGTCTGTCTGTCTCTACCTCTGTCTGTCTGTCACCCTCTGCCTGTCTCTCCTCAATTTTCAATTTCAATGGAGCTTTATTGACATTGGTGACATGTTTTCATTGTCAAAGCAAGTGTTAAGAGTAAAAATTAAATGGACTGCATTTATCTAGCACTTTTCCATCTGCATCATACGCTCAAAGCCCTTTACACATCATTGCCTCGCATTCACTCCAGTGCGAGGCTGCTGCCATGCAAAGCGCCCGCTATACACTAGGAGCAACTAGCAGCTAAATTGAAAATTAAGTTATCTCTCTCGCTCTCTCTTGCTGTTTTCCTGCTGAACAAACTTGGAACTTTTTAGAAACACGAACCCTTTCAACTGTAAAATAAGCCGTAAATTTCTTGGGGGTATTGATAAGATTTTATCTATTGATGCCATTATCGATCCGATTCCTTATCGATTCTCTTATCAATACCTCTTGTGAATTTTCTATGTACTAAAAGTAAGCTTTACAGGTTTTCTATGTCAACATTTTATTGAGTCTTAAAGTAAGTAAATATGAAATTGGTCGCTGGATCCTTGATCTTTGGACATAAATAAAAATCAACAAAATCTGTACCTTTTTGTCAAAAGCATTTCCTTTCAGACATTAATGGCATGAATGTCACTCCATACCTCTGAGCTGAGCTCTGCTGGCTGCTCTGCACGTCAACATCAATGCAATGTATAAAGAATGCAGGACGTCTCATATTGGGAGGAAAAAAAAACATTTGGGTTGATTGTAGTTTGTTTGTATTACAATGTTTGGAAAGCGGTGTCATTTGATTTAAAATGGTGATTCGCTTCGAAGTTATTAATTCCGGCCGGACTCTAACTTGACTTGGCCGAGAGTGGCACAGCATTTGGAGCTGTGCGAACGGAAAGGAGGACGATTCTCATTTCTTGCCTGCAGTAAGACAAGAGTCCCAGTTAGTGATTTTAATTTGCACAAAAGTGACTCATGAATGAAATTTTTGAATGGCTTTGAGAGGGGTTAAGAAGCGGACTTGCTGCTTCTGAAAAGCAGCGAAGGGAACCAATGAAGCAGCGGATTGAAGCACTGCTTCATTGGTTCAAGCTTCAAAGCGGAGCCAATACAGAAGTGGTTGATTACAGACCCGCTGCAGGGTCTGCAATCAATGTAGAGAAATGATCATTTTCCCAATAAAACACCCTCAAAAACAATAGCCGCTCTGAAGGACCAATAAGGGAATCATTAAGCAAAGAGGCTATTGAATTCGGTGGATCGAATCATTTCTTAACGGCTCTCGAAAAGAACCGATTCTCGATACCTATCCCTATAAATTGTATTCTTAAACAGGTAAGATGGCCATGAGTCCACACAACCCAGCAGAAAGGATTTTGCATGAATTTAGTGGCATCTGAAAAAGAGTACAAGTGAGAAGGTCGAGCAAGGTACACAGTTAATGGACCCATGATAGAGAACCTTAGTGCTCAGAAATCCGTTGAATCAGAAAAAAAAATGGTTATTTTCTGATTGTTTAGCAGAGGCTACCTTCTTAAATTCAAATGACACTGCTCACAAATCCACACAGCCAGTGAAAGCAGACGTCTTCCTTGTGTGGAGCCCGCAGGTCACAGTTGGTCCACAGTGATCACTCAGGATTTCCAATTATATAATCTTATGTTGTTGCAGAATAGAAATGGAATTTTGGCTCATCAGTGTACATGGATGCGTTTTAAATTGCAGTTATTCTAGTCAGGTTGTGATTGTTTTTACACTATCATTCTGTTTATGTTGTAATTATGACTGTTTGTAGGTGTCTAAAATGTTGTGGACTGTAGTCGTTAAAATTGTCATGATGTTAAACTTGCCTATATTTGATGGTAACTCGTAATTATGGCCTGCCCCAGCTTGCACTAGCCAGCTTCTTTGAAGATGGACCAGATGACGACATAGTAACACTGCCTCAGCCTGAGGGAGGCTCCTCTGTGTCCCGGTCTGTAGGGCCGAGGTAATGTTTCAAATTACTTGCTTTTTGTGCTTCACTGCACTTCACTGTACTGATACACTTCCAAAAGTCAAAAGTTTGGCCACACTTTCTGATTCAGTTCACTGGTAGTGTTATCTGTTTGTTGTCATACCTCTTTACAGATTCAAAAGTCCAACAAAATGATAGTGTGTTTTGTAGTGTGCACAACAGTAGACTTTAAGATTTACCTGAATCTCTCTCTGTTATATAATTTAGTGATTTAGCAACAGCTTGTGTGTCAACCACATAGTTTTCTTTGTCATCAGTGCGCAGCCCCGAGTGACCTCCTTCAGAGATTTGGTGCATGAGGCAGAGGATGAGAGTGATGAGGAAGAAGGCCAAAGGTGAGTTCACTTCTGAGAATTACATGTTCATTTGTGTTAGTTTATGTCACTCCGATTAATGAAGGCTAAGAAGAAAATTAAGAGAAAATATACCTAAAAACAGGGGCAAACAGATTTGTTAGAATTTCCAACCCTGTAGTGCCGTTTTTGCTGACTGTGTTTGCTCCACCAACAACAGTCACTCTTGAAGGTGTCCTCTGGTATCTAACATTTTTTGGAGGGGTTTTCTTTTTTGTGTTAGAAGAATTAGCACGTCAGTTAGCTCCTTCAAATTGTCATCTGCCTGCAAAACAAATTTTGCCATGGTTAGTTCATGGGTTAAAGTTCTCCGTCACCACGACGGATTTCCATCATTTGGAAAATTTAACCACACATACGCGCGCACACGTTGTCATGCGTGTTTTGGGGCCGAAATATGATAGTCTCACTGTCAAAGCAACATCCCATTCTGCGCTAATCAGAGCAGCAGCAATGTCAGCGTGGACTGCAGAGGAAGGGACTGTGAATTTTCACTCCTCTCCGCTCTGTTTACTGCTTGCCATGAGCCACGGTTCTTCTTCTCCCTGTCCTGGGGGGGGTGGCCGGAGGACCGATGCCCAGCTGCTAACCGAGGGTGGCAGCAGCAGAGAACAAGTCACTTGGAAAAAAAGCGCTTAATCAGTGAAGTTCCACAAAAAAACACACATGAAGGATATATTTTTTCTTTCCTTTTTTTACACGAGGGGCCGTAACTTCAGCTTGCCGGTGAGCCCACGTGACACCGGTAACACTGCGCGCATTTGAAGGAACGAGTCACGTTTCACATAACGGAGGACATTGGCTGAATCTCAGTTCTACTCCTTGGCCCGTCCCCTTACCCCTTCCCCTCCGTTTTGCGCGGGCACGAGAGACAGAGGGGTGTCTCAGTTCTCTTTTTGGAGCAAGGCAGAGGGGAAGGCGAAGGGCTTCAAACCCCTCCAAACAGAGTGTGCATCCAGATTCACTCCGTTTGGAGGGGTAGGAGGAGCTTACTGCTGTCTCCAAAAAAACATGGTGCCGAAAGAGCCGCACAAATGAAGCGGCTTTCATTACAAATTACGCTGTTTAGAAAGTTATAACTTGCCAAAAAACTTTACAGGCAGTTGTCTATAACAGCAACATGTATGCATGCTGGATGCATGTTGTGTATATTGTTGTTCTGAGGAATATCGTAACTTCGCTCGTGCGCTGAGGCGTTATAATGCACATACACACGAACGCTACGATAAGACACTTTTATATCTCACAATGGAGAAAATCATGATAAAGGATAAGCACCTTAATTTGTATGTTCATAAATCTTTGGATAATATCAATCCCTGCTGTTGGATTTCAAGGTCTGTAACGTGTGTGTATTTTGTAAACAAACAGGGAGCCCTGAGCACACTCGTCTCCTAATAAGAAAATGAGGCAGAAAATGAGAAGTTTCATCATTGTTGGAAAATATATACACACATGTATATGTGTAACACATAACCTGCCGTCCTAATAGACTGATATTATTTGTCAAGGAATTTCTGAAGGAAATAGAGCTGGATGCAAAAAATGGGAGAATTTGAAAAAGAAATATAAGGTTAACAGAACTAAATGCAGCCCAAAACATACATACAGGTGCTGATCATATAATTAGAATGTCAAGAAAAAGTTGATTTATTTCAGTAATTCCATTCAAAAAGTGAAACTTGTATAATGTATACATTCATTGCACACAGACTGATATATTTCATGTTTATTTTAAATAAACTGTTTTCCTGTTTTATCATTAGTATTTTATATGATTGTGTCTTTTTTTTAATTATTTTACTTCTTTTACTTATTTATGTTTAAACTTTTTTTATTGTTTTAATCTTATTTCATTTTATTCTGCTTTTAAATGATGTTTGTGAAGTGCCTTGAGGTGATTAGTTGTGGTTTGGCACTATATAAATAAATTATTATTATAAATTATTTTAATTACTAATTAATTAATTACTAATCAATCAATGATCAATCAAATAATATTAATTACTATTATTGATTATTATTAGTATTATTAACATTAATAAATTACTAATTAATTATTAATACTATTAATTGTTACTATTATTATTATAAATTACTAATTAATTCAATTATTAACATGACATGATTGCGATGCATCAAAGAAATCTGCAACTTCTATTTCTTTGCATTTACGCAGAAAGGGAGAAAATAAAAAGAGCAAACAGGCTACTGCAACAAGTTGCATTTCAATTGCCATGTTAACAAACAGTGAAGACGGCAGATTGACACGGGTTTTTTTTTTTTTTTTCTCCTAAGGCGGAGGGGTGTCTCAATTCATAGGGCTAGAGGCATACCCCTTCACCTTACCCCTTATTTTAAAGGGGTAGGGGTAGGGCCAAGGGGAAGGGGTACAAAATAGAAACGAGATTGGGGGGTTAATCTTTAACTTCAGTTGATGAAATGTCAGGTATTAATGATTTAGTCCATGTCTGAGGGTTGGCTGCCCCTCCGAAAAGCCACATTAATCAGGAACGAATAAAAACTCCGGTGGGACACAGCGGACAAGCCGCGTTTATTGATCACACCAAAGTCCTGGTTAGTGACTTTAATCTACAAAAAAGGTGAGTCATGATTGATATCTTTAAATGGCTTTGATGAAGTTTACTTGCGGTGCACTACCTTTGTTTTACGAGTGAGAGCATTTTACTGTTTAAATGTGAATAAGCCAGTTTCAAGTTTCTCAGTGCGCGTGCAAAATTTAACTTGCTCTTTTAAAGAGATCCCCCAGCCCCCCCAGAATAAATACTGTGTTTTTACTTGACAGTTTGAAGTGACTTTTATGTTTCAGAGGGCTTCATACCCATTAAAATTCACCAGAATACACAAAATTTGACTTGCTCTCTTAAAAAAAATTTCTGGGGGAGATCCCCCAGACCCCCATAATCAATAGTGTGTTTTTATTTCACAGTTTGAAGTGACTTTTGTTTCAGAGGGCTTCATACCCATTAAAATTCACCAGAATACACAAAATTTGACATGCTCTTTAAAAAAAATGTTCTGGGGGAAGCACCCCCAGACCCCCCAGAATCAAGACCCCCCCACCACCCTTTTATGTACCTTTTATGTTCAGGTTTTGCATTCTTTTTATGCTTTCTCTCTCTCTTTCTCTCTCCTTAGAGGCTATTTAGAATAGATTTGTATAATGTGTTTATTGTATTTATTGAGGAAAAAACAGTGTGTGCTCCCACTACGCCACTTTTTAGGGAATTGCTGGCATTGATTTTTGCCAGGAAAAAATTTCAGTCAGATGAAAATTTATTGCTTTAACCCATGGGTTAGTTATACGCCACCCCCAGTAGTGTGAGCATGTGCGGTGGTCAGGTGTCCTATAGCACATGTCATCTAGTACCAAAATTGCACGCTAAAAAGCACTATTGCACTGTAAATGAAACACAATGGCAAATGGTATGAATAACCCATGTCACGTGATATACAAGCCGCCAATCAAATTACAAGGATCTACTCAGCTGTTATATAATGTTTGACGGACATAACATTTGCTGCTCTCTTGAAAACTTACATGATGTAGCTTTAATCGAGTGAGGTAGCGCGCTGCAGTCATGCACAGGAGCTTTGCCTCTCTACCTAACTGTGTGACAGAGTGGAAATGTAAACTTTATTTTTTCATGAAATGTTAATTAGAGATCATTATTCATGCTTTTGTTTCTTCATGTTCGGATTATTATAATGGTATTTTTACTCATCTTAAAAAATAAGCTTTGCAACAGCTTCAGACTGTACAGAATGCTGCTTGCAAGACTTTTAACTGGCACGAACAGAAAGGCTCACATCACTCCAATTTTGGCCTAGCTCTTCATTGGCTGCAACTAAATTTTCAAAATTTTGGCCCTAAGTGGACAAGCTCCTCAGTACATCAGCGACACATTAATGAGGAAAGAATAAAAACTGTCCGGTGTGAAACAGTGGACAATTCTCATTTCTTGCTCGCAACAATAGACAAAAGTCCCGGTTACTGACTTTAATCAGCAGAAAGATGAGTCACGATTGATATCTTTAAATGGCTTTGATGAAGGTTGATGAATAAATTGTCAAATGGGAGTGGAGTCTATCCTAGCAGCAATAGGGCATGAGGAAGGGTACACCCTGGACAGGACGCCAGTCTCCCGCACAGCGACATATAGACAGACAGACAAATACAGTGTTCTGATAGAAAGGTTACGGTTTCATGTTGTTTAACAAATGTACTCTACTTTATTCATTCCACTGGCTTACAGTTCATTTTTGAAGTGATTATATGATTTTGTTTGTTTTTTAAGTCTATTAATGGCCTTGCACCATCCTACTTGTCTGAAATTTTAACTCTCCATACTTGCAGTAGGACATTACGGGCATCTGGGCAACTTTTACTTAAATGTTCCGTTTTAAACTGCAAACTCTGAGGTGATTGTGCTTTTGTGGTAACTGGTTCCAGACTGTGGAACAAGTTACCTCCTGATTTATGCACTATTTCTGACCTAGTAGTTTTTAAAATCAAAGCTCAAGACTTATTTATTTAAACTGGCTTTTAATACCTAGTGGTCCTGTGAAATGTTTTGTTTTCATGTGCCTCCAGTCTGTGTATTTTATTTTTGTGAATTCTTGTTCTTTGATTTTACTGTAAAGTATTTTGGACACCGTCTGGCTGCTGTCAAGGCCTATACAAATAAATGTTGGTTGGTTGATTTGAAATCTATATGCAAAAGTGAAAATAGTGGGAAATTACATTGGTCACTGTAAAGTAGTGCTGCATAATTAAATCTATTTATAGATGTTTAAGGATAATCTTCACTTGAGCCTAAAATTTATCTGATGGCCACATTAGATCAGTCATTCCACCCTGGCAAAAGAGCAGTTCAAAGATATCATTAAAAGCCCAAAATTACCATAATATTCATGCCCATGATCAGTTATATAAATCTGTTGCCTTTGTCACTTCACAAACCTCAACAAGTTTATTAAAATACAGTGGTATGTAAAAGTTTGAGTGCCCCTGATGATTTCCATGATTTTCCTTTATAAATCATTGGTTGTTTGGATTTCAGTTAAATATATCATATAGCAGATGAACACACTGATATTTGAGAAGTGAAATGAAGTTGCTAGTATTTACACAAAGTGTGCAATAATTATTTAAACAAAATTAGGCAGGTGCATAAATTTAGGCACCCTTTTCATTTTATTGATTCGAATACATTTAGCACTAATTACTGGAACACAAAATTGGTTTGGTAAGCTCATTGACCCTTGGCCTCCTTACACAGGTGAATCCATTCATGAGAAAGGGTATTTAAGGTGGCCATTTGCAAATGTTTCTCCTCTTTGCATCTCTTCTAATGAGTGGCAGCATAGGAGCCTCTAAACAACTCTCAAATGACCTGAAACAAAGATTGTTCAACATCATGGTTTAGGGGAAGGATATAAAAAGCTGTCTCAGAGATTTCATCTGTCAGTTTCCACTGTGAGGAACATAGCAGGGCTGTGAAGACTCCGCAGATCCGAGGAATTCCATGGATTTCATCATGGGGGGGTGTTGTTGTTATACTATGTAATTGTGATCGTCACTGAGTTTTTAAAATGCCTATCACTTGCTTTGGTACCCTTTTCCAAGAGTACCTGAATTTCAATTATATTACACCTGATTAACTATTTATACATATTATTTGTAAGTTTTAACATTTAAAATGAGAAAAAACACAAAAATGAACTTGTGCAAAAGTGCAAAACTATATATAAATATATCAATTATCTGTATTATTAAAATGTGCAATAAATCACTCATTTGATCACTCATTTTGTGCAAAATTATACAATATGAATAAAACTATAAAGTGTCAAACTATATACAAATATATAACCAAGAATCAAAATTAGATCTAAACTACATCAGTCCATTGTCACTGTGGTACTGTTTGTAACAGTTTCTGTCTGGCTGAAGGCAGAGGCCAAGTTTACTAAGTTTGCATATCCAGCAAACTTTGGAAGTTTGCTGGATGTTCGTATGTACTGGAGTCACTCAGCAAGTTGTTGATCTTGGCCTTGTAGTCCGATGTGTTCATCCCCATTTAGCCTTCTTGGACTGTGATGTTACGATTGGAGAGAACAGGCAGCTCCAGACAGAGGTTTACAGAAAACCCACTCACACTGACCAATATCTGCTCTTTGGCTCAAACCACCCCCTTGAATTTAAGCTCGAGGTGATGGGGACTCTTCAACACAGAGCCCTACAGGTGCCCACAACTGCAGAGGGAAGGGCTAAAGAACAACTTGTACGGAAAGCCCTCACAGTATGTGGGTACCCACGATGGTCCCTGGACAAAGTGCAGAAGTCCCAGAAAACAAAGAGACCATATAGACAGGAGATGGAGACAAGAAGAAGAGTGTCTCTCCCTTATTTAGTAGGAGTAGGGGAAAAACTACAGAGGATCTTCAGACAGCACAAAATCCCAGTTTACTTTAAACCGGTTAACACCTTGAGACAGAAATTAGTTCACCCTAAGGACAGGATCCCTAGTTACAAACAGAGCAATGTAGTGTATTATATCAGATGTCAGGAAAACTGTAATGAACACTACATAGGTGAAACTAAGCAACCTTTAAACAAGAGGCTATACCAGCACCGCAGAGAGGTCGCCAGTGGACCTCAGTCTGCAGTTCATCTCCACCTTAAAGACACTAACCACACGTTTGAGGACAAGGAAGTTAAAATCTTAGCCAGAGAGGAGAAATGGTTTGAGAGAGGTGTCAAGGAAGCATTCTTTGTAAAACAGTTGAAACCCAGCCTTAACCGGGGGGTGGGTCTCAGACACACTTTGTCCCCTGTTTACAATGGGGTACTCAGGTCAAAGCAGTTTCAGTCTCTTGTTCATGGTAATGAGTCATTCATGTCATCAGGAGAGTCGTCGAGGGAGCCATCAGGGGAGGCTTCCATCCCATCATTAGGAGAGTGCTAACTAGAGCACAATAGGTGCTAATTAGAGCTATTGTTTAGTCACTAGCCTATAGCAGTCGGCCTTTCGGTAGGAGGGGTCTGGTTAGGTTAAAACCTCCAGCTTTTGTTGGCTTCTGGTTTATTCTTCTCTACAAGAGTCAAGACAGAAGTCAGACTACCAGAGCAAGAATTTTAGCTGAGGAAGCTTCTGTGATTTGAAGCGAAACGTCCTCACGTCAAGCAACCCAGTCCAGTCGAAGATTCAAGCTTCTCTACCACATCCAGCAGGTTGACCTCTTGTTAACCTTGTAAGAACGCCGCCCCTTTGTGGATCGCTGGCAAGTTGGGTTTCCACTGCTTGTTGGCACCGGGCAGTGGCTTGTGGCTGATGGGGCCATCACACACACACCTTCACAAATGACACTAACACCCTGCCTTTTCCTCAAAAATGACTACATTTATGTTTGCTGTCTGTCTCTGTACTTTTCTGTCACTTTTGTGCTCTTTTTCATACTTTTCCCTCGTTTCAAAAGTCACCAAACGCACTTTACCATAATATATGCAACATATAGCATACTGTTGGAAAGCACGGGTTCTTGGCTTGCTGTCAGTGTTGAAATTTTTCAGATTGAAGGCTTACATGAGAATTTACGGTAATGAGAATCAGCGGCGCACTAGTGTGAAACTTCCGTGTTTTCCTCTGCATTATGGCGTCACAGGCTTACGTTTACCATAATACACCATATATCATTGGAAAGCCCTTGGTGTTAGGTTAACATTGCACTTTGAATCATTCGGATTGGACAAACCATGGCGGAGTTACGGTAAAAAAATATACGCATATGGAAAATATGGCGTGGGCGCCATCGCCGTAGATAAAGGGTTAAAAGGAAAATCATTCCAGGTCCCATTTCCATGTCATATTATGTTATTTCAACATTATCATTGACAGTTCAAATGAAAGGTTGAGTCTGGGATCATTTAAATATGCACTTCTTTTGACCCTTTTTTTTCTCCCAGGAGATGCTGAAAATGTATCATTAGATACAAAATCAGTTTGGTTTTTGAGGCCCCGTGGGCCCTAAACCCTGGCTTGACCTCCTGCAAATTTTCCTCGGATTTCACAATTTTCATTTCACAGCCCTAACATAGTGAGGAAATGGAAGACCACGGGCACAGTACTAGTTAAGGCCCAAAGTGGCAGGCCAAGAAAAATCTCAGATAAGCTGAAGCTAAGGATGGTGAGAACAGTCAGTCAACCCACAGAGCTGCTCCAAAGACCTACAACATGATCTTGCTGCAGATAGTGTCTCTGTGCATCGTGCGCACTTTGCACAAGGAAATGCTGTATGGGAGAGTAATGCAGAGGAAGCCTTTTCTACGTACACGCCACAAACAGAGTCCCTTGAGGTATGCTAAAGCACATTTGGACAAGCCAGCTTCATTTTGGAATAAGGTGCTGTGGACTGATGAAGCTAAAACGGAGTTATTTGAACATAACAAGGGGTGGAAAAGGAACACAGCATTCCAAGGAAAACACTTGCTACCTTGGAGGTGGTTCCGTCATGCTGTGGGGCTGTGTGGCCAGTGCAGGTACTGGGAGTATTGTTAAAGTTGAGGGTCACATGGATTCCAGTCAATATCAGCCGATTCTTGAGAACAATGTTCATGAGTCAGTTGCGCCAGGGCTGGATCTTTCAACAATGACCCTAAACACTGCTCAGAATCTACTAAGGCATTCATGCAGAGGAACAAGTACAATGTTCTGGAATGGCCATCTCAGTCCCCAGACCTAAATATGATTGAAAATCTGTGGTGTGATTTTAAGCAGGCTGTCCATGCTCGGAAACCAACAAACCTGAGATGTTTTGTAAAGAAGAATAGTCCAGAATACCTTCAACCAGAATCCAGACTCTCATTGGAAGCCATAGGACGCATTATAGGAAGAGGCTGTTATTTCTGCAAAAGGAGGATCTACTAAATATAGATTTTTTTTCTCTCTCTCTCTCTCTGTTGGGGTGCTCAAATTTATGCACCTGCCTAATTTTGTTTAAATTATCTGTGTTTGTCTGCTATATGATATATTTAACTGAAATTTCTGTTCCAAACAACCAGTGATTTATAAGGGAAAATCATGGAAACCAAACAGGGTTGCCCAAACTTTTACATACCACTTTAACTGAGTAAAAAGGTGCCAGAGCTGAGCATGTGACTGAAGCAACATTTGGATCAATCAAAAGCAGAACTAATGTACAAGTGTACTCAGACTTAATACCAGGGTGCAAAGTCAAACTGATCCCCATGCAATTGTCCACCATATTGTTGCGGAGAACACACAACACTAACACAAGGAACACAGTACAACATAGAATAATAAATACGAGCAACTACAACCCCTGGCAAAAATTATGGAATCACTGGCCTCTGAGGATGTTAATTCAGTTGTCTAATTTTGTAGAAAAAAAGCAGATCACAAACATGACATAAAACTAATGTCATTTCAAATGGCAACTTTCTGGCTTTAAGAAACACTATAAGAAATCAGGAAAAAAAATTGTGGCAGTCAGTAACGGGTTACTTTTTTAGACCAAGCAAAGGGAAAAAAATATGGAATGATGAAAAACAAAAGAACGCTCCAACATATCACTAGTATTTTGTTGCACCACCTCTGGCTTTTATAACAGCTTGCATCTCTGAGGCATGGACTTAATGAGTGACAAACAGTACTCTTCATCAATCTGGCTCTGTTGCCAGATCAGCTTTGCAGGTTGGAGCCTTGTCATGGGCCATTTTCTTCAACTTCCACCAAAGATTTTCAATTGGATTAAGATCCGGACTATTTGCAGGCCATGACATTGACCCTGTGTGTCTTTTTGCAAGGAACGTTTTCACAGTTTTTGCTCTATGGCAAGATGCATTATCATCTTGAAAAATGATTTCGTCATCCCCAAACATCCTTTCAATTGATGGGATAAGAAAAGTGTCCAAAATATCAACGTAAACTTGTGCATTTATTGATGATGTAATGACAGCCATCTCCCCAGTGCCTTTACCTGACATGCAGCCCCATATCATCAATGACTGTGGAAATTTACATGTTCTCTTCAGGCGGTCATCTTTATAAATCTCATTGGAACGGCACCAAACAAAAGTTCCAGCATCATCACCTTGCCCAGTGCAGATTCGAGATTCATCAATGGATATGACTTTCATCCAGTCATCCACAGTCCACGATTGCTTTTCCTTAGCCCATTGTAACCTTGTTTTTTTTCTGTTTAGGTGTTAATGATGGCTTTCGTTTAGCTTTTCTGTATGTAAATCCCATTTCCTTTAGACGGTTTCTTACAGTTCGGTCACAGACGTTGACTCCAGTTTCCTCCCATTCATTCCTCATTTGTTTTGTTGTTCATTTTCGATTTTTGAGACATATTGCTTTAAGTTTTCTGTCTTGGTGCTTTGATGTCTTCCTTGGTCTACCAGTATGTTTGCTTTTAACAACCTTCCCATGTTGTTTGTATTTGGTCCAGAGTTTAGACACAGCTGACTGTGAACAACCAACATCTTTTGCAACATTGCGTGATGATTTACCCTCTTTTAAGAGTTTGATAATCCTCTCCTTTGTTTCAATTGCCATCTCTCGTGTTGGAGCCATGATTCATGTCAGTCCACTTGGTGCAACAACTCTCCAAGGTGTGATCACTCCTTTTTAGATGCAGACTAACGAGCAGATCTGATTTGATGCAGGTGTTAGTTTGGGGGATGAAAATTTACAAGGTGATTCCATAATTTATTCCTCAGAATTGAGTGAGTCCATATTTTTTTTTATCTCTTCTTGGTCTAAAAAAGTAACCGTTACTGACTGCTACAATTATTTTTCCTGATTTCTCATAGTGTTTCTTAAAGCCAGAAAGTTGCCATTTGAAATGACTTTAGTTTTGTGTCATGTCTGTGATCTGCTTTTTTTTCTACAAAATTAAACAACTGAATGAACATCCTTTGAGGCCGGTGATTCCATAATTATTGCCTGGGGTTGTAGTAACATGCAAAGTAGTTTCTAACAGAACGGTAGTAATATAGCCTAATAATTTTCATACAGTAGGTCTCAAAGTTCATATTTGTAGGGCCGATATTATGTCCAGGACAAGAAGGAGAAGGAAGTGGCAGCTCCTGAACCATTATCTTAATTGTCCCATTAATTTATGGATTTTTACAGGCTACTGACAGCCCTGTGGTTTGCGTCATAGCTGCACCATGTTTTCAGTGTCAGAATAGTTACTTTTTCGCCGGCAGAATGGCAGGTGGAACACATATTGACGAGCGCGCACTTGCACGGAGTCCCTGGCTTCTCCACTCCACACGGAGACAAAACTGAGGATCTTCAGATTATTTTCTTTTCTGGATCATGGGATAATGCCGTCACTTGCAGACTGAGACTTTATGAGCAGATGAGGCGCTGGGACTCTTTTCCTGCAGCGCAAAGCTGCTCGTAAAGAACATGGCAGGACACCAGATCGGTCAGCCGCAATAAGTGATGGCACCAAAGTGGCAACAAATGGAGTTTTCTTCAACCAGGACAGAAGGAATTAAATTATTTTTCAGATGTGGTTTTGTAAAAGTGGTTAAGTTAAAGATGATCTCACTGAAACGGACAGGTAAGAAGACTATATACAGGGTTCTAGCTAGCGCAAACTTGTGTCACAGCCCGTTACGCTACAATTTTGGACCGTTACGCTTATTTTGGACCATTACGATTTTCAATACAGCGTCTGTAATCAACCGTTTCTGCAGCGCAACTCCACTTTGAAGCGTGAATCGAAGCAATGCTTCGGTTCAGTGGCTCATGGCTCTTTGATTCGCTGCTCTTCAGAAGCGGTAAGTCCGCTTCTTAACCACTCTGAAAGCCATTAAACTATCCTGAGTCACTTTTGTGTGGATTAAAGTCACTAACTGGGACTCTTGTCTTGTTGCAGTCGAGAAACGAGAATTATCCTCCGTTCCGTTGTCACAGCTTCAAACGCTGCGCGGCTCTCTGCTGATAACTTCAAAACGAATCGCCGCTTTAAATAAAATGATACCTCTTACAAACGTTGCAATACAGACAATAAACTACAATCGACTAAAATGTTTTTTTCCTCCCAAAATGAGACGACGTGCATTCTTTATAAACCTGACCTGCAGCATAGCTGCACGAGCTCAGCTCATAGATATGGAAAGACATTCATGCAATAATAATGTCTGAAAGGAAATGCTTTTGACAAAAACTAACTTTTCTGTTGATGTCCAGAGATCAAGGATCCACCATGTAGAGTTTATTATGTCTAGAGTTTAAGGATCCAGTAACCAATTTCATATTTATTTACTTTAACACTCAATAAAATGTTGTTCACTTTCAACTTAATCAGCTTATAAAGCGCCAAATTGCAACAAAAACCATTTCAAGGTGCCTCACACAGAACAGTTCAACATAAAAAAAAATTAAAATAAGTAAATAAAAATAAAAAATTCAAATACCTAAATAAAACAAGTAAAAGAATAAAACATAACAAAAAAACTACTCATAAGAAAGAGAATAAAAATAGGTTTTAAGTCTTGACTTAAAAATGTCCACAGACTCCGACTGCCTCACTGAGGGCCATGTACTAGCTAACCCAGAATGAGATTGCCCACTCAGCAAACTTCCCCAGCCTTCTGGACATGATGAAGGGACTTGGGCTGTCGTACCTGGCTTTTCCACTTTGGGTACCCCTAGAATGGCCAATTTTTAGCTTGAATTTTCAAAAGCTTCACCCCTTTTGCATCTCAGCTCAACACTTACCACTTGAGTCCAAGCTAAACTAAAAGATTTAATGTTAGCTGCAAGCTAAATATCATGTGAACTTTGTAACTTTATACCAGGCCAAAAAGTAAAGGTAGCTAGTAGTTAGTAGATTTGAGCCAATAGATTTATTTTGAATGCATAATTCAATGTGTTCACATTTTGTAGTCTATTAGTCAATGATGGGATAAATGTCAGATGTACTTCAACATATTTTTGTGTGCATGCATTTATTTACTTTCTCTTACTTTTTTTGGGGGGGGGGGGGGGTGATGCTGTCACTGTCATTTTATTTTTTATTTTTTTACCCACTTAAGTACACAGTACTTTCCTTTTCAGTAGTTTGTAGTTTTGTTCAATCAGGATGCTGAACCACACTTATAAGTATCCATTCACACAAGTAAGGTCTAACCTTACCATCCCCCAGAGCAACAGTGGTAATGAAAAACTCCCTCTGAGGAAGAAACCTCAAGCAGACCAGACTCAAAGGGGTGACCCTCTGCTTGGGCCATGCTACAGACATAAATAACAGAACAATTCACAAAACGAATATACAGGAAATGCTGTTGGTGCACAGGACAGGAGGGTCGCCAGCACAAATACAACTCCCATCTCTGGATGGAGCTGCACCTTAAACAGAGAGAAAAAATAGAATCAGGCATCAGAAAGACAAGAAATACTGTATAATTTGGCAGCATTAATCAACAAGAAAAACAGAAGAAATGCTAAGGTGATCGCCGGCCAATAGCCCTGAACTTCACTGAAAGACCCAGAATTTATGTAAAGTTGAGGCTGTGGCCCGATCCGTTTCCTAATAAAATGAATTAAAAGAGTAAAAAGCATAGAACTATACTATGCCAGTATGCTAGCCATACGAAAGGGAAAATAAGTGCGTCTTAAATAAAGCGCCTTGGGGCAACTGTTTGTTGTGATTTGGCGCTATATAAAAAAATTGATTGATTGATTAAGAAAGCTCACATTTAAAAATAGACAAGTCACATTCATGATTTAAGGTCAGTTTCATTGTAATGTAAAGGTTCCCCTCTCACTGGACTGAATTATTATTTCCTTTGTTTTCTCTGATGTGGTTTTCCAGTCTGACTTGAGTGACTGGTTCATGCTGAGGCTGAACCACTTCTGAAACACATGCGTGTGCACTCTGTCTCACACCACATTCAATCAGAATCATTACCACCCACGTCAGGCAGCCACATTTGGTGGCATGACTTAAAGTTAGATTGACATTGGCTGGGCAGCTGCTCTAGATTTGTCCTTTCTTATAAAAAGCACCACAGTCAGTTCTAAAATTAATATGAACTAAAATTGCTGTGATGCTGGATACAGTGAGAGATGGGGTTGTTGTTGTTTTTGTTTTTGTTTTTTCTTCAGTTGTCATCAGCAAACACACTTACTCATCAGAGTAGGATGTTCAGGGAGACTGAACGAATTCCCCACCCCCTCCACAGGGCATTCAGTTACAGTTTGTCATCTGACATGACAATTATTTTAGAGGATCATTAAAAGACTTAATGACTGAATGTACAGTGTAATGCATCAGCTAAATTGTCCTACTCAGCTACCTCAGCAATCCTTATATATCTGGCTGATTTGTTGCAAGAAATCTGCAAAAAAAAATTTAAAAAAAAATCTGTGAAACTTCATTGAATTATACACAGATTCCTGTCATCTTTTGTTATGTCTTGTCGTATCTCCCTGTAGGTTTTATGCAGGGGGATCAGAGCGCAGCGGGCAGCAGATTGTTGGGCCTCCAAAAAAAAAAAGCTCCAATGAAGTAGTAGATGATTTGTTCAAGGTGGCAAGGGAACATGGAGCTGTGCCACTGGACCGGAGCGGGAAAGGTCCAGGGGAGCCCAGCAAATCCAAGGTAAAAGAAAGTGCAGACCAGAGGTGGGAAGAAGTCACCATCAATTCACTCTCAAGTCATGAATCAGCAAGTCCCAAGTCAAATCTCAAGTCATAATGGCCACCAATTGTTTGCAAGCTGACTTGAGACTTGACTTGGGACTTGCAGATTGATAACTTGAGAATGACTTGACAGTGACTTTGGCCCACCTCTGGTTCAGACACACATTGCGATGAGCACAATACTAAATGCAACTACAAAGGCTAACTTCTAAAAACTGCATTTTAAAATGTTATTCTTATGGCTCTTTGTCTCATATGTAGTCATAATTGTTACATATTTGAATATTTTTCATGTATTTATTTATTTTTAAGAGTTTGTGTTTTTTTTATTCACAATTTTGAAAAACAAAGTTGTACTTTTCACACAATTGTGATGGTAGCCTCTGCGCTCCTTCTCGCTGGCTTCCTTTCCAATCCGCGGCTTTAAACACACATTTGACACCATGATCCAACTTTTAACTTTGTGTTCGAGTGTTATTGACTGCAAAATCGCTCTTTTTCAAGCTGCCGTTTTGCATAAATGCTCTTTTTGAGCACAAGTCATTGCATCAGCACGCACAGAGCGCAGCTCATCTGATCCATTATAACAAGATGTTAAATCTATCATAAACATACTTTTACAGCAGCTCATAAAGGAATGAACATGCAACTGTTTTACCAAGCTATTACAATAGTTACCTTTTAAGCTGTTCCAAAATACGTTCTTCACTTCATGGACCAGGAGAGGGGACAAAAAGGGTCCAGATGAAACAGTTCTCTGTGATTCCAGAAGCAATTAGAGGTGTTTTCAGCATCCAGACTAACAGAAAATGATTAATCTGCTACAAAATAATTATTTTATATACAGTGTCTGGCGCACAAAGCAGGTGGGATTGTCCGGCATGTACGTATTCTGTGTTTTTAGTTGTTTATAATTTCTGTGAATCTGTGCTTTCACATCTACTTGTTTTTGGTCTGGAACATCAGACTTTTCAGTTTGGTTCAAACCAAAATAGTAGGTGTGACAGTTGCCTCAGACCAGTGTTCAGACTAAAAGAACCATTGCCCAGTTAATTTACAGTGTGAAAACACTTTTCTGATACCTCAAACTTTCAGACCAGTTACAGGAAGTTGAGGCAGGTTATCGTCACCCATTTTCCAGTAGAAGAAGAAAAGAAATGGGAAAAAATTTAATTAAATTCAGGTTACTCTCTGTACTGATGTCTGTGTATTCTCTTCATTAAAGATAAAGCATCCATTTTGTCTTTGTCGGTGTGGGAGGCGGTAAAAGTTGAACATATTTAACTTTTGACTCAAAGTGCCGTCGTGTGCCGTTTGTAAAGATACCATGACAGTAGTAGTGTAGCTGCAATAAAAGTAATGTTTATTCATCGGTCTCTGTTAAAACTGAACTTTCATTCAAGCAAAATGACCTGCCAGATTAATAACAAGCAAACATCAGTCACAAATTCATTTAAAAACCATTGTCGTTTCAATGGCAAGTGGGTATAACATATACAAACTTGAACCTTGGTTCTGGCCTTATTCCCGACTTTCAAGTGTGAAGATGCCCCAACAAGCTCAGAAATGGACTTTTCCTCTGTGAACTCATAGGGTTGTTTATAAATTATGAACAAAAAGTAAAATATTATACAAATAAAGAATGATTATGAGTTAAATGTTAGGAATATGAGGTGAAGGCTGGAAATATTCGTTCCATTGAAAGAATGTAAAAACATTCATTACTTGTTTTATATGACGTCTAAAATAGGTCCTTTTCATTTTATATTTTATTCATTTATAAACAACAGAAAAGGGACTTACATTTTGGTGTTCCACTGCTGCTAAAGTCCAACACGAGCTTTAAATTGGAGTCCAAATTGTGATGTGTAGTCCGCTGATGGTGTGCACTGACTTTGTACTTCCAAAAAAAAAAAAGACTTTGTGTATGTAGTTACTCAGTCCAACGAAAAGTCACGTCAGCGTTTCAGCTTTTCATCTGAACAGCTCTTAATGCCTCCAGATGGCTTCGTCTGTCAGCACCACAAACTACGCCATGTTTGTTTTAAAACTAAGCGCTGTCCCGCTTGTGCGCACGTGTACTTCCAAAAAAAAGAAGTCTGTGTACTTCGTCAATGCAGCAAAAAAAAAAAAAAAAATCGCATCAGAAATTAGTCCAGCTTTTCATTCAGCTCTTCATGCCTCCAGACAGCTTACAGCGCAGTGGATTTGTTTTGTGTGTGTGCACACATGCTCATACTGCAATGGTACCGAACGTATGGAACCAAATTTGCATGCTAAATGGAACCACATTGCACTCTAAATGTAATGCAGCACAAATTGGACGAATAATCCATGTCACGCGATATACAAAGCAACAATCAAATGACAAGGATCCACTCAGCCGTTATATAAAAAGTGATATACTGGTTCAGTCTATATAACACCCACAAGTGTAGTATGTTTTTTTTTTTTGCTAATGTTAATTTTTATTTTGTTCTCCTTAGCCATTTTTTGGTGGAGGCTACAGGCTAGGAGCAGCTCCTGAAGAAGAATCAACTTATGTTGCTGGAGAGAGGAAAGCATCCAACAGCCAACAAGATGTGAGTTGAAATCTGAATGCATTCTTGTGTCTCCCTCCTTGGTTTCTTCCTTTAAAGCAGGGGTCTCAGTCCTCGAGTGCCGGTGTCCTGCAACTTTTAGATGTGTCTCTGGTCCAACACACCTGAATCAAATGGCTGAATTACCTCCTCAGTGTGCAGTCAAGTTCTCCAGAGTGCTGCCAATGACCTCATTATTTGACTCAGGTGTGTTGAAGCAGAGACACATCTAAAAGTTGCACCCGCCCTCGAAGACTGGAGTTGAAGACCCCTGCTTTAAAGCCTTGATGCACCTTAGCTCCTTCCACATATGTACAGCTACACAAAGCTAGAGTCCCTGGTAAATTCATTTTTTATGACCCTTTTCAACCCCACACCTATGTGGTAGAATTACTGCTGTTTTTTAAATTACCCTGATATTCCTGTTCGACCAGGTCTGTGATCCTCTGTCCTCATCACTCTGTCTTGTTTTCTCTGTCTTCTGCTTCACCACTGTACCAGCTCAAAGGGCTTGGTTAAAAAGATGTCATAGTTCAGCTACACTTTGCCATAAGGCTCAGGGGATACTTGATTCTAGATTTAATGTTTTCATTTTTAAAAGTCCTTTGTGACATTGAGTTTGTGTTTATTAAGAGTGCAGTGTAGCATAATCAATCATTCTAAATGGATTATGACCTTATATGATGAAAACTAACAAATGTCTGTGTGTTTGACAGGTGCATGTGGTGCTAAAGCTATGGAAGACGGGTTTCAGTCTGGATAATGGTGAACTCAGAAACTACAATGATCCTGGAAATGCCAGCTTCCTTGAGTCAATCCGTAGGGGGTAAGGAGCACATTCAAAACTTCCACAGATGCCTGTATTATGACTGGTGTGAAGAGACGCTGTGTCTTAAAGGTGCATACTCATTTGTTTATTTATTACAGAATTGACCAAGCTTACTTTGTGGTCATTCCATTGCCAACTCACCTATGAGTCCCCAGGTCACCCCCTTGGATTTTGTTGGAAAAATTCTTAATTGTTGATCTGTATGTTTCTTCCCCAACATGCAAAATGTCAGCTTTCAATTCCTCATATTTTAAAGAATAGAGACCTTAAATATTTGGCCCTTTTTAAAAATAAAGCATGACAGATGGCGTTTTTTCCAACTTCAAGGGGTTATAAATTCATAATGGAGTTATCTAGGAAGATAATATGACAGGTATTTACTCACGACGACATTTTTGGATTATGGCATCAATTAACCTCCGGTATGAAGTCTCTTCACTCCATAATTACAAGGTTATCATATATTCACAGCCACATTTTTTAAGGTGAGGTGGTGCAGAATGACATATCATGTTGTTATAAGCTACCATTGTTTCTATGGTATGTCACAAAATTTGTGACATATTTATTTTGGAGAGATTGCAAAATACACACACACACACACTATATATATATATATATATATATGTGTGTGTTTGTGTGTACACTAGCTGGGGTACCCGGTGTTGCCCAGGTTAACCTGTTTAAGATATAATCTACAAAATATTCCAAAGTTTATATTTTGTCATAATTGTAGATATCTTATAAGTATATATGTAGTCCGAATAGGCAAAGGTTTGAACTAAAAACCCAAAATAGGTGGAATCCCCAAACCAAGAGAGAAAACTGAATTTTGCTGCATGCAAGAAACAATGAAGTTCTTCAGACTTTATATTGCACATCAAGTATGCTCATAATCATTAATCAGAATTGATGTTATGACCTTTATAATTGTTGATACATTGCAAATCTAGTTTATAAGAATGCTACAAAAATAAATTGGCTTTTAAGCAAATGTTAATTTTGGATTTGAGATGTTGAATATATATTTAGTATATTTATATTTATAATAGTTCTGAAGAGCCTCTTGGTAGACAATGTTCCTTGTCCTTCTGTCAGGAAAGTGGATATACAACTGATTGGGGTTACCAACTCTGGAGCATCTGACTAACTGTGGAAGATCGCAGGTTCTGCCATATTCAGGCCAGCCACATTATCAGCAAAAGTAGTGGTTTCTTTTTGCGCACTTTGAGGCATTCCATCTTTAAATGGTGTAAATGTTGCCTTGCATATTTCTTAAAGTTATGCATTCATTGGTATATTTAGAGAACAAACAATCTTTTCAATTGTAAAAAAAAAAAAAAAGAGGTTTGACCACTAAAAACAGTTTGAGCCATGAAACATCAACATACCAAAACTATTAGATCAACCCCAAAGCTAGTGCACTATTATAATAGGACAGCAGGTTGTGAAGAGTTGATAAATTATTTACATCATAATGAGCAGCCTATATACAACGCGCCATTGGAGAACACAGGCTCTATGCCCGCTTACTGGCTGCCCCCATCAGCAGTTAGAACTACATCACTTTTTCAAATGATCTGCAGAGTGCCATTGTGATACAGAAAACATGCGTTTGCTTGATACATTATGATCAACACTAGGCAAGTGATACACATCATGTACACTGTACACCTTTATTTTTAGAAAATGTGCAAATGTTTAGAAATACATGTACAAATTGCAAGAAAAGACAAAGCTTGATATTTTATCCAGTAAACTTTTAAAGTTTAATTTACAGCCTTCCAGTAAACTTTTAAAGTTTAATTTACAGCCTGTGGTTGAAAGCTCTCTAAGAGTGAAAACCTTCATTCCAAGAAGGAATAGGCTGTATTCTGATAAGTATTATACGTATCATAGTGATTGTGTATAAGTTTTATCAAAATTCATGTGGATTGACACCCCCCCCCCTTCTCAGCCACCAATGCCTGGCATGGGGAGAACCCAACTACATCTCTGAGCTGGCACCTTATCTGCAGGTAGAGAAGCTTCAAATCACAGAAGCTTCCTAGGAAGCTTCTGCGATTTGAAGCGAAACGTCCTCGCGTCAAGCAACCCAGTCCAGTCGAAGATTCAAGCTTCTCTACTATGGAAACCACCTGGACAACTGAGAGCCTACACAGAAACATTATCTGCAGGTCTAAATCCTTGTTCCTGGGGACAGCATTATGAAGAGTTTACCCTGTATTTATTTTGAAGTTGATAAACATAACGCAGTATTGGCCATTAGGTACAGAAAAATCTTAATTTGAGGGTGCATATTGCCATAATGATTAAACCAGATTTAAGGACTATTTTTAAGTAGGATGGCATATCTACTCATTCACACATGGTGTCAAATATCATGGGTGTAATATTGGTAGAGGGGAGTATGGGGATAACAAAGCACATGGAAGAAAGTTACTTTGTATTGAATTGTGTATTTATATTCTTACAATCAAAATGTTCAGTATATGATTAGTCAGTAAATGACAGAATACTCACATTTGTTTTTGCTATAAACAGGTCTGAAAACACTAAAGTTTGTAGAGTTGTTCAAATCTTTTCAAGGAGAGTCAAACAGGTTTGTAGCACCCACGTGCAGCATGTGCAGAGAAAGGATGCGTTCATATCAAGGGGGATATTCGAATCTGCTTGGTTATATAACCAAGCTGGCATGCACACCCACGCTATATGTGCTAGCCAGCAGCAGATAGCCCAGGAGTCTGGGCTCTGTTTATAGCAGTAGGCAGGCTACTGAGCTCCTGCATATATGCATAGGGCCAGCGGCCAGCTATTAAAGCTGAGAGATTTGTGCTGGAGTACAACTGCCACTGAGGTACATATGGTTCAACTGTATATATCAGATTATTGTTAATATTGTTGTCTTAATATTAATTTTTTTGTTTGAAAATAGTACCAGGTTGTAGCCCATGTCATGGTGGTTCAGAATATGTAACTTTGGGGAGTTCACCTTTTGTAGTTTTAAAGCCTATTCCAGACAGACAGAAAGACAAAATTAGCCATTTATGTATATAGATATATACAACCCCTGGCAAAATTTATGGAATCGCCGGCCTCGGAGGATGTTCATTCAGTTGTTTAATTTTGTAGAAAAAAAGCAGATCACAGACATGACACAAAACTAAAGTCATTTCAAATGGCAACTTCCTGGCTTTAAGAAACACTATAAGAAATCAAGAAAAAAAATTGTGGCAGTCAGTAACGGTTACTTTTTTAGACCAAGCAGAGGGAAAAAAAAATATGGACTCACTCAATTCTGAGGAATAAATTATGGAATCACCCTGTAAATTTTCATCCCCAAAACTAACATCTGCATCAAATCAGATCTGCTCGTTAGTCTTCATCTAAAAAGGAGTGATCACACCTTGGAGAGCTGTTGCACTAAGTGGACTGACATGAATCATGGCTCCAACACGAGAGATGTCAATTGAAACAAAGGAGAGGATTATCGAACTCTTAAAAGAGGGTAAATCATCACGCAATGTTGCAAAAGATGTTGGTTGTTCACAGTCAGCTGTGTCTAAACTCTGAACCAAATACAAACATGGGAAGGTTGTTAAAGGCAAACATACTGGTAGACCAAGGAAGACATCAAAGTGTCAAGACAGAAAACTTAAAGCAATATGTCTCAAAAATTGAAAATGCACAACAAAACAAATGAGGAACGAATGGGAGGAAACTGGAGTTTACGTCTTTGACCGAACTGTAAGAAACCGCCTGAAGGAAATGGGATTTACATACAGAAAAGCTAAACGAAAGCCATCATTAACACCTAAACAGAAAAAAACAAGGTTACAATGGGCTAAGGAAAAGCAATCGTGGACTGTGGATGACTGGATGAAACTCATATTCAGTGATGAATCTCGAATCTACATTGGGCAAGGTGATGATGCTGGAACTTTTGTTTGGTGCCGTTCCAGTGAGATTTATAAAGATGACTGCCTGAAGAGAACATGTAAATTTCCACAGCCATTGATGATATGGGGCTGCATGTCAGGTAAGGGGCACTGGGGAGATGGCTGTCATTACATCATCAATAAATGCACAAGTTTACGTTGATATTTTGGACACTTTTCTTATCCCATCAATTGAAAGGATGTTTGGGGATGATATCATTTTTCAAGGTGATAATGCATCTTGCCATAGAGCAAAAACTGTGAAAACATTCCTTGCAAAAAGACACATAGGGTCAATGTCATGGCCTGCAAATAGTCCGGATCTTAATCCAATTGAAAATCTTTGATGGAAGTTGAAGAAAATGGTCCATGACAAGGCTCCAACCTGTAAAGCTGATCTGGCAACAGCAATCAGAGAAAGTTGGAGCCAGATTGATGAAGAGTACTGTTTGTCACTCATTAAGTCCATGCCTCAGAGACTGCAAGCTGTTATAAAAGCCAGAGGTGGTGCAACAAAATACTAGTGATGTGTTGGAGCGTTCTTTTGTTTTTCATGATTCCATAATTTTTTCCTCAGAATTGAGTGATTCCATATTTTTTTCCCTCTGCTTGGTGTAAAAAGTAACCGTTACTGACTGCCACAATTTTTTTTCCTGATTTCTTAGTGTTTCTTAAAGCCAGAAAGTTGCCATTTGAAATTACTTTAGTTTTGTGTCATGTCTGTGATCTGCTTTTTTTCTACAAAATTAAACAACTGAATGAACATCCTCCGAGGCCGGTGATTCCATAATTTTTGCCGGGGTGTGTGTGTGTGTGTGTGTGTGTGTGTGAAAGAGCGAGAGAGACTGTGGCTAAGCTCTGGCATTACAAGTGTAACACTATATTTTCCTCCTGGATATCTTACCTGCTGGGTGGGGGGGTTTCCCTAGGATATCTTACCCCCCACCCTGGATATTTCCCTCCCCACCCCCTGCATACCAAGTCTGCTGCAATATTATTGCACATTTCATCCTCCATTCGGAAGTGTTTAACCCCTTGTTTGTGTAAATTTGCTCAATTCTATAATTTCTTCCCTACTCATGTATTATTTGACCTCCCCACTATGACCTCCCTACCCCTACATAGCAAGTCCTTGGAGTATATTTGGAAGGGGGAATTTAAAGATGCTTCAGAATAGGAAATATACTGTTACACAAGTCACGATATCTTACCCCCACCCCATCATGGACAGATGTTCTATCATATTTCAGGTTGTCCGTCAGGTCCACATATTTGTAGAGTATATTTGGAAGGAGGATTTAAAGATACTTCAGAATAGGAAATATTTATATTGTAGATAGTTATAGATAAAACCAGAAAGAATGCCAATATTATTCACCGTCAGTCAAACTGTGCTTCATCTGGGACCATAAAACATCCATGAAATATAGAGTTTAAAGGTTGCTCTATCCTGATTGGGCCTTATCAAGCTTTGGGTAAGCTTTAATTAGTGCTGCGCTGGAGGAATGTTGCCTTTCAGAGGTGGGAGATGTCCAGGGTGGGGGTGGAAGAAATCCTAGGCTATCTAACGGGGGAAAATATAATGTTACACAAATACAACACACATTAAGCAGTACACCTAAATTGGAGGGACTGGGATAAGAAAATGGTTTATGGGGCCTTGAGTTGCCCCTGGACCCCCTGCTGACAAAGGTTCACTTTCATCAAAAAGGTTTTAATATCTTTGCTACAGGCCTGAGATTTTAATTGGTATTGAATGATGTAAAGGCTCTCGAAAAGCTGTCCCCTTAAAATGTGTTTATCCTGAAGTATTTAAATTTTGTGTATGTTAAAGTCTTTCTATAACATGATGCTGCATTAGAAAAGAGCAGCAGTGGTTAGTGAGTGAAATATAATCTTGTTCAGCAGGAGAACATTTTGCTGTTTTCTTAGCTGTCTCCACCTGGTTTTACCTTAAACGCTAGGATGCGATCGCTAAAGGGTTTCTGTAAATGTAGATGATGAAATGCTCATGATTTGGCCATCAAAAAAATTTCAGTCAGAATTTTCTATTTATTTATTTATTTTCTTTAGAGAGATACCTTTGGAACTGAGTCAGCTTTCTCGAGGAGGGCAGGTCAATCTGGACATGGAAGACCATAGGGATGAGGATTTCAACAAACCCAAAGTAGCTTTCAAGGCTTTTGGAGGTGAAGGCCAGAAGCTGGGAAGGTGAGTTTAATTAGGCAGGTTTGATATCATAACTTGTTGTAAGCTTGTGGTGGTGTTTTTTTTTTTTCAGCAGCACCCTGATGGAAGAAAAGGAGGGGCAGCACTTTTGTGAAAGTGGGTACACTTGCCTCCCAACAAAAAGGTCCTCAGCTCAAAACCACCTGTGCCTCATTCTCCTTGTACAGGTGGAGTTGTCAAGAAAAGCATCCTCCAGTGTTTATATAAAAAAAAAAACTTGCCAAACCAACATGCAGACCCTTACTGGACATCTTGGTGATGTTTCCAGGATGGGGATGTGGACCTGGGTATGACTGAACAGGCCTCATCTTGGCGAGCACTATTTCTGACAGATGCTGTGCATAGTTGCTGCAGGAAGCTTCTGCCAGTCAGGGTCCTTCCTTTTTCTCTTGTTTTCCTCTGTTGTTCGTACACATTTTTTGAAGACTTCCACTCCTGTATGGATCATTGTTCACCACCTGGCTTGGTCTTTCACATGTTCTTCCCAGGCCATCCAGTCAGTGCAGCAGCTCTGGCAGTATTGTGCTTCAGGAGGTCCTTGTAGCGTTCTTCTACCCTCCTCTGAACCATTTTCCTTCACACAGCTTTGGGTAGAAGCTCTGCTTGGGAGTCGACCGTCATCCATCCTAACGCTGTGATCCACCTACCACAGCTGGTTCTTGATGATGACACACTCTTTGCTCTGGAGTTTGGCTTCAGCTGGGGTGCTGATGTTGGAACGGTATTCTTTCAGCTTGTTGTAGAAGATTCAGGTAGCCTTGGTGGAATTGCTTGAGGGTCTAAAGGTGGTGTCAGTAGGTGGTCCAGGTCTCAGATCTGCACAATAGGATTGGCATGATGACTGTTTTGTAGATGACATGTCATTGTGGAAAAGCCTCAGAGCTAAGAGAAATTATTTAAAAAATTGGTGGTCAGTGGCGGTTCTACACTTAATCCCCCCCCCAAACACAAAATTTTGCACAAACACCTATTTTTTTTATTATTTTTTATATTTTAGAAGTGCCCTTGAAATTGACATCAAAAGACCACAGCGCAGTGTCACAATATATAACTGTTATACTAAACAACCATGAATTGTAAATTTGAATAAACACGCCCTTCCTTACATGCTAAATATGTCATTAGACGCTTTATTACTCTGTCTTTCAGGGAGGAACAATTAGCTCCTTGGTTACTGTCTCGAATTTGATGCTTGGCACACTTTTAGTTATGACTGGTTAACCTATGCTTTGTTATAAAATAGAGATGTAGCAAACGGCAAATGTTAGTCTTTGAAACTACCTACAGATATGAAATGCAGGGCCAATTACAGGCCCCAACATTAACCCAAATGATGGACATAAATAATAACTGAACTTGGAACAGTTTTGTTACAAGTATGAGTCATTCTGCTATTGAAGCCTGTGTTCATTTTACACACTCCACCCAAAAAAATAACTTTGAAATTTATGCTTGCACGTTAAAGAATTATTTTCCATGTAACTAGCCAATTTTCCTCACAATGTCTTATAATTTACTATTCCTATTATTATTATTGTAGTAGTAGTAGTGGTAGTAGTAGTGGTGGTGGTGGTGGTGGTGGTGGTGCATTCCTCTGACATTAGTCCAGTTTATGCCATTTGTGTGTTAAAAAGCCTGACAATTTCTCTGACCATTTTGAGTACAAATTTATGGTGAAATTAGATCTTGTGTTTAAGACTGAATTATTATAATATAAGCAAACCAACTTAGCAAGCATCATAGCAAAAAGGCAAACAAACCACCACCAAGACCACTTCAGTACACTAATTCCACCCCCACCCCCTCCATTAGAGCAGGGTGTCCAACCTTTTTTGAACCAAGATCTACTTTTAAATTTGACAGTGTATTGAGATCTACCAAGCCATATCAAACTTTTTTGTATTTTTGTTTTTTGTGTTTTGTGTTGTTTTTTTTTGTTTTGTTTTTTTTGCTTTAGTTTTCTTAAGTTGTATTTAGTGCAGTGATTTATATTTGACAAAGAAAAAAACTCTGCCCAGAATTGACATGACACACAGGCAGATGCAGTTGGGACATTTATTTATTATTTGTTGTTCTGGTTTAAATTTGCGGGTCAGTGAAAAAATACAGATATAGACAAAACTGAGCAGTACTGGCAGTAATGGTGTAGCCAAAGTTCAAGCGAGACATCCTAAAAGCAAAAGTACATAAAGAAGACCATCAACATTGGTAGAATGATTTGATGACGTCTTTATATGTATAATCTTGTGGTGGAGCAGTTAGTAGCTGAACAGGCCACATCTGTCTAAACAGCTGCCTCCTCTTTAGTTTCTTGTGCACTAGAAACATTGTGACATCATCAACCATCGCAGAAAATTTTAATAGGGTCTTCAGTACCCTCTAGTGGATATTTTTCTTCTCATCCATGCCAACATACAGGACATGTAGAGGTAATTCCGTAGCAACATTTATACCATTTGAAAAACACTGACAGATATGCATACGTAGGTTCAGCATAAATGAGCCACAAAGACAAATATGTACAATTTAAATAGGCTAAAGTACAGTAGTGTTCAGAATAATAGTAGTGCTATGTGACTAAAAAAGATTAATCCAGGTTTGAGTATATTTCGTATTGTTACATGGGAAACAAGGTACCAGTAGATTCTCACAAATCCAACAAGACCAAGCATTCATGATATGCACACTCTTAAGGCTATGAAATTGGGCTATTAGTAAAAAAAAAAAGTAGAAAAGGGGATGTTCACAATAATAGTAGCATCTGCTGTTGACGCTACAAACTCAAAACCATTATGTTCAAACTGCTTTTTTAGCAATCTTGTGAATCACTAAACTAGTATTTAGTTGTATAACCACAGTTTTTCATGATTTCTTCACATCTGCGAGGCATTCATTTTGTTGGTTTGAGAGTGGGGACTTTGAATGTTGGTAGTATGACTGGTAAAGGGAGAGAGCTGGCTGATATGATGGAGAGGAGAAAGGTAGACATTGTGTGTGCAAGAGACCAAGTGGAAGGGAAGTAAGAGCAGGAGCATCGGCGGTGGGTACAAGTTGTTGTACCATGGTGAGGACAGGAAGAGAAATGGTGTTGGGGTCATTTTAAAGGAAGAGTATGTTAAAGTGTGTTGGAGGTTAAGCGAGTGTCTGACAGGGTGATGAGTGTGAAGTTGGAAATTGAAGGGGTGATGATGAATATCATCAGTGCATATGCCCCACAGGTAGGTTGTGAGATGGAGAAAGAAGATTTCTGGAGTGTGTTAGATGAGGTGGTGGAGAGTGTGCCCAAGCATGAAAGAGTGATGATAGGAGCAGACTTCAATGGGCATGTTGGTGAAGGGAACAGAGGTGATGAGGAAATAATGGGTAGATATGGTATCAAGGATAGGAATGGGGAAGGACAGATGGTAGTTGATTTTGCAAAAAGGATGGAAATGGCTGTGGTGAATACCTACTTTAAGAAAAGGGAGGAGCACAGGGTAACATATAAGAGTGGAGGAAGGTGCACACAGGTGGACTACATTCTTTATAGGAGATGCAAGCTAAAAGAAATCACAGACTGTAAGGTGGTAGCAGGAGAGAGTGTCACTAGACAGCATAGGATGGTTGTTTGTAGGATGACTTTAGAGGTAAAGAAGAAGAAGAAGAGAGAGCTCAACAAAGGATCAGATGGTGGAAGCTGAAGGAGGAAGACTGTTGTGTGAAATTTAGCGAGCAGGTGAGAGAAGCACTGGTTGGAGGGGAAGCAATTTTGGACAACTGGAAAAGTACTGCAGATGTGGTGAGGGAGACAGCTAGGACAATACTGGGTATGACATCTGGACAGTGGAAGGAAGACAAGGAGACTTGGTGGTGGAATGAAGAGGTCCAGGAAGCATAAGGAGAAAGAGGTTGGCGAAAAAGTTTTGGGATAGTCGGAGAGATGAAGAAAGTAGACAGGAGTACAAGGAGATGCGGCGTAAGGCGAGAAGAGAAGTGGCAAAAGCAAAGGAAAAGGCATATTGCGGGCTGTACAAGAAGTTGAATAGTAAGGAAGGAGAAAAGGACTTGTACCGATTGGCCAGACAAAGGGACAGAGCTGGAAAGGATGTGCAGCAGGTTAGGGTGGTAAAAGATGCACATGGTAATGTGTTGACAAGTGAGGAGTGTGTGCTGAGAAGGTGGAGGGAATATTTTGAAGAGTTGATGAATAAAGAAATGAGCGAGAGAAAAGGCTGGATGATGTGGTGAGAGTAAATCAGGAAGTAAAAGAGATTAGCAAGGACGAAGTGAGGGCTGCTATGAAGAGGATGAAGAGTGGAAAGGCAGTTGGTCCAGATGACATTCCAATGGAGGCATGGAAATGTCTAGGAGAGATGGCAGTAGAGTTTCTAACCAGATTGTTTAATAAATCTTGGAAAGTGAGAGGATGCCTGAGGAGTGGAGATGAAGTGCTGGTTCCTATTTTCAAGAACAAGGGTGATGTGCAGAGCTGCAGTAACTACAGAGGCATAAAGCTGATCAGCCACAGCATGAAGTTATGGGAAAGAGTAGTAGAAGCTAGGCTTAGAAAACAGGTGAAGATCTGTGGAGCAGCAATATGGTTTCGTGCCGAGGAAAGAGCACTACAGATGCAATGTTTGCTCTGAGAATACTGTTGGAAAAGTACAGAGGAGGACAGAAAGAGTTACATTGTGTGTTTGTGGACTTAGAAAAAGCTTATGATAGGGTGCCAAGAGAAGAGTTGTTGGCATTGTATGAGGAAGTCTGGAGTGGCAGAGAAGTACGTTAGGGTAGTGCAGGACATGTACAAGATAGTGTGACAGCGGTGAGATGCGCAGTCGGAATGACAGACTCAACAAGGTGGAGGTGGGATTACACCAAGGATGCAGCGCTGAGTCCTTCTTGTTTGCAGTGGTGATGGACAGGTTACAGATGGATCAGACAGTAGTCCCCATGACTATGATGTTTGCAGATGACATTGCATCTGTAGTGAGAGTAGAGAGCAAGTTGAGTCTAGTCTGGAGAAGTGGAGATATGCTTTGGAGAGAAGGGGAATGAAAAGTCAGTAGAACAGACTGAGTACATGTGTGTGAATGAGAGGAGCCCAGTAGAATAGTGCAGTTTACAAGGAGTAGAAGTGGTGAAAGTAGATGAGTTTAAGTATTTGGGGTCAACTGTTCAAGTATGGAGAGTGTGGTAGAGAGTGAAGAAGATAGTGCAGGCAGGGTGGAGTGGGTGGAGAAAGGTGGGCAGGAGTGATTGTGACCGAAGAATATCAGCAAGAGTGAAGGGGGAAAGTTTTACAAAACAGTAAGTGAGACCAGCTTGTTGGTATGTTTAGAGACAGTGGCACTACAAAAAGACAGGAGGCAGAGCTGAGGTGGCAGAGCTGAAGATGTTGAGATTCTCTTTGGGAGTGAAAAGAATGGACAAGATTAGGAATGAACATATCAGAGGGACAGCTCAGGTGGGACGGTTTGGAGACAAAGTCAGAGAGGCGAGATTGAGATGGTTTGGACATGTGCAGAGGAGGGACCCAGGGTATATAGGGAGAAGGATGCTGAGGATGGAGCCACCAGGCAGGAGGAGAAGAGGGAGACCAAAGAGGAGGTTCATGGATGTGCTGAGAGGGGACATGCAGGTGCTTCGTGTGACAGAGGAAGATACAGAGGACAGGGTGAGATGGAAACGATTGATCTGCTGTGGCGACCCCTAACGGGAACAGCCCAAAGACAAAGAAGAAGAAGAAGAAGAGTGTGCATATCATGAATGTTTGGTCTTGTTGGATTTGTGAGAATCTACTGAATCTACTGGTACCGTATTTTCCGGACTATAAGTCGCACTTTTTTACATGTTTTGGCCGGGGGTGTGACCTATACTCCGGTGCGACTTATAAATGAAAAATATACCGGTAGGATCTCAATTAATTTACTGTAACAAAACAATTTTATGTGACAGAGTCGATCTATGTTTTAAAATGGCCACCGGAAAAGGAAATGCAATGCATCATGGGCACTGTAGTATGACGGCCATCCTGTAGTTCACGCTGGTCGCGATAACCAATCAGAGAACAGAACTTTGGATGCGTATTCCTCACCTCACCCACAGCGTGTGAAGCTGACGAACTCGGTGCTTGCTGTTATTCCGGCATGGCGAACAGAACAGTTTCAACCCTTGGATATCAATGTGAGCAGAGTGTTTAAGAGTTGACGCTGAGAGCTGCGTGGGAGCATTGGGTGAGCGACGGCGGAGGATTAGCGTGTGCACTGGTAAGGAGCTGGCGGTCGATGATTGTGAAAAGCGTTTGAAGCAGACGAACATGGTGTTTATTCCGGGACGGCTAACAAGACAGCTTCAACCCTTGGATATCAGTGTGAGCAGAGTTGACGCTGAGAGCTGCATGGGAGCACTGAGCGACGGCGGAGGATTAGCGTCTGCACTTGGAAGGAGCTGGATCGACACCGCTGGGCGGTCATGAGCTGCGCAGGTAGGCGCTGCATGGTTCGGCTCGCAATGTGGTCCGCAAAATACAAACATATCCGTAGGTAAAATGCAGCTCACGAGAGGGCAGTCGAGGCTTGTGTGACTGTTCCTGCGACTTCTGACTACCATAGAAAAATAAAAATTTTAACGTTACTGATAACATAACAAGACAACGGAGAAGGCCCGAAAAAATGCCACCAAAAAGAAAATCATACTCTGCAGATTACAAGTTGTGACTGGTGAAATATGCATCCGAAAACGGTAGCCGTCACAATATTATCATCTGAACTTTTCATGTTAACATACCTGTATGTCCATGGGACTTATAGTCCAGTGGACCTTATTTATGGTTTATTTTTCTTTATAATGGATAAAGTGGCTGGTGCGACTTATACTCCGGTGCGACTTATTTATGGTTTATTTTTCTTTATAATGGATAAAGTGGCTGGTGCGACTTATACTCCGGTGCGACTTATAGTCCGGAAAATACGGTACTTTGTTTCCCATGTAACAATAAGAAATATACTCAAAACCTGGATTAATCTTTTTAGTCACATAGCACTACTATTATTCTGAACACTACTGTACAAAATCTGTCTCCCACACCTACAGCTAGATATGATTTGGTTGTCACATTACTACATTCAACTACATATTGATGTACTACATAGTAACATAACTACAGTTCTGTTTTTTTTTTTGTTTTGTTTTTTTTTTTCCTTTCAGTAAAGCATACTTGTTATGGACACGATACAAAACAGTGATTTGAGAGATGATTCATTGCTGTGAACTGTACATACAACATGACTAATTCATGCTTAGAGTGGCAAGTGATGACAGGCAGACTATTTACTAACATGATATCATGGTTTAACTGTCTTTGACCTCCCATTTTTAGTGCCACTCCAGAGCTGGTTTCAGCTCCAGCTACCTCCCAACAGGACCGGGCTGCCAATGAGGCCCAAGCCAGTGCTTCTGTGACCCTCAACCCCTCCCAGCCCATCACAAATATTCAGATTCGACTGGCTGATGGCGGCAGGCTGGTCCAGAAATTCAACCATACTCACAGGTGATAAGTAGTTTCACTCATCTAGCTCTGTCAAAACAGAATATGTTAGTTTTTTCATTTATTTTGTTTGGTGTGTTTCTACAAAATCACAACTGCAAATTTAATCCTGAAGTTAATCTGATGTTTCCTTGATATACAGAGTACTCCTTTTTCTTTCTTTCTTACCTTTATTGCCACCATTATACAATACATGCAAGCTATTGGTATGGCATAGTGGTCATGGGGTGGGGGTCAGGTCTTAGCATTTTGTGAGCTTGATCACGGAGCTCTGATTTGTTTTTGGGGTTTTTTTGTTGTTTTTCTGTGGAAATTAAAGCTGGAGAGAGTGATAAATTAAAGTTAACTTAGTTATGAGTTGGCTACTCATAACTAAGCGCAAATACAGAATGCTTAAAGTGTGCACGTGCGTTGGAAGAGGGGTCATTAGCATTTGACAGTAGCTACAGTTACGTGAAGCGTTCCTGTCAGAATGGTATTTTGTCACAATAGAATAATTCAGATCACTGAATCCACGTGTACTGTTTGCACGACCATAATAAAATGATCAGATCAATGAAGACGTTTGTATGTGTTGTTAACAACAGTTGGAATGACTATGTTCTTCAGCAGCCACGTCAAAAAAACAAATCTCATAAACACTCCAGACCAGTCAAGTCCTCAAAAAAATCAGAGACAAGGGAACTGAAATTCCAGCTGCCTTCAAACATCCCATTTTGACTTCTATAATTGTACCATTGAAAGGTACTTCTTCTTCCATAACAGTATGATGTCAGTACCACCATACTAGATTGCAGATGTCTGAAGCATGTGACCAAGACAGCGTAGAACATCACTGCAGGACATTTGTCATCAGTCCTCATGAGAACTGATAAATCACAACAATCTATAAATTGTGCTTATTTTTTAAATGTAGTGCTGCTGGTTCATGTAATAAGATGCAAAAAAATCTGTGCATTATTTACTTACAACACAAGTTGGTGATCAGAAGCTAACAAGCTAATTAATGTGATTGTACAAGGCACAAAACTCGAGTAAACCGCTTATTGTCGCCGCTGAACAGACAATTGTACGTGAGGTAAACATGCATAAATGTTCAACAACACTTGTAAACTCACCTGCTGTTACTGTTTTAGCCTCACTATGTTCAAACAATTGTTCCAAGTAGTATAAAAGTTATATTCCTTTCAGAATATAAATTGCTAAAGTAGTATTTAAATAAAAACAGAACCTATAGCCCAGAAAATATGGTTATTATTTTTGCTTGTAACTGCTGTTTTGATGTTTCTAAACGTAAACTACAACAGTTTCATCGTCTTTTGGCTGAGTTTGACGACAAACAACTGTACATATGTTTACGAAGACCTGGCGGTATTAAAATGATCTTTCTCCTAAAACATTTTAGCCACCAAAGGAATTGTGGAATCAGTGATGTTGAGTGAAAACTGTAGAGTTGTTTAGATGACTGTGAACTGCTCAGTGATGACTGAATGGAATCTTTGACACCTTGTCTTCCTTGGGTCCCACAGGGTGTCTGATGTGCGTCACTTTGTGGTTGCAGCTCGGCCCGCCATGGCTGCCAGAGAGTTTGTTCTCATGACCACATTCCCCAACAGAGAGCTGTCAGATGAGAGCCAGACCCTGCAGCAGGCCAACCTCCTCAACGCTGTCATTGTCCAGCAGCTGAAGTGAGGGCACGACGAGGCAACCCCTTTGTTGGTGTGGCTAAGTAACTGCAGCCCTGTGAAACCTGCTGCCTCTTCTGAGCAGAGGTACATCCATGGACTTGTGTATGGACTTCTGATTTCTAATTTTTGTTTTTCTGAAGTTAAAAAAAAAAGAGTGAGAGAAAATTATGCTCCCCAGACTCCTTCTCACATCCCTTCTGCTGTGGTCTGGACAGTAGCAGACAAAGTAAAATATCTTCTGGAAGGGAACACTTCATGGAAGCTCTGTTGGAAAGCTCCTGGAGGCTGATAATTTGGTGGATTTGTTGACCTGTGTCAACAGCTGGTTTAATCCAAAAAACGTCCAAGGAACTCACCTTTGTGTGAAGAGCAGTTTGCAGAACTGTTGATTCAACTAGGTTTTATTTTCTTCAACCTTAGCTTGCCTACCTTCTCTCTTCCATTCCTATTAAGCGGTCCTTCCACTATGTTTACCAACAGCTGGCAGGTGTATCGCTTTCGATTTTACCATTATTTCTGAGTTTTTCTGTCTCGCAGCACAAAAGCAGAATCACCAACCTGTTCCTAAATATCACCTGTCTGCACATTTTCTGGCTCTGCCTGCTCGGTCACCTGGTTAGTTAAGTCTGGTTCTGTCAACTCTTGATCAGTTGAAACATCTGATTGATTAGGTGTGAGGAGAGCAGGGAAAGAGACAAACCGGTAGAACAGGTGTTCTGAAGAATAATGGTGACACTTGCAGGAAAAGGGTGCATTGATATGCGGTTTTGTGTAAGTTTCCATTTGTCTTCACATATTCTTCCTGGAAAATTAATTTTAATGACTTAGCCAAACTATCCAAACCAAGCTGTACCAGTAGCCTTGTGTTCCGTTTTACACCTGTAGAACAGCAGTGCCACCTTTGTTCATATGGGGGACTTTTTTTTTTTAAGTTGCATATTTTCCTCTTGAGATTGTAGGATTGTCCCAGTCCAACAGTGGGATTTTTGACAATTGTGTAACAACAGAAATAGTTGCACATGGCTTTACTAGCACACCAGTGGTTGAAGAAAAGAACACATAGATTGTAAACACTGGTTTGTATTAGTGGGAGCTGACTTCCAATGACACACAGACATGTTCTATGCATCTTGGGGCGAGACAGACATGTTTAGACTGCTGGTGAAATAAATTCATTTTATGGTTGATGTATAAAGAAAGTATTGTGGTGTTATTTGTGTAAAAATGACGTGATACTTGAGGTGTCACATTGACAGAGTTTATTGTAGTTGTCTAACAAGGAATATTGAACTGGAAAACAATGATTTTCAAGTGCAAACTTTCATGTAATAAGTAATGTCATAATAACTCAGTGGCCAAATGTTTATGAACCTAACTGTAAATAGAATCTTGTAAAAACATTACAGTACGTGTCCAAATGTGTTGGAGTATTTAACCAAAGTGACTTATTCCTCACTTAGGCATGTTGGTTTTGAATATTTGAGCCTTTGTCCACATTTGCATTTGATTTGACTGGCACATTATTAAACAAACAGTTAGAAACCAAATGGGTAAAAGTGAAACAGGTCAAGTGCATGAGCAGGTTATTTTAATGGTAATTGCCCAAAGGACACAAAGTTCTATCACTGTTTTTCAGATGTACTAAACATGACAAAATGCAGGTGAAGTGTTTCTATTCTTAGTTAACAGAAAGCTGGCAAAAAAACCTTTATAGCCTGTGGTTAACAACTTAGATTCACTCCACTTAACCTTTTAAAGCTCAGATACAGTGACCTCAAGTGATTGTAGTTGACTTTACAGCACACATTTCGGTTCAGGCTTGGCCATATAAATAAATTACTTGAGGGTGTTATACTTTCCCAGTCATATTCTTTGGAAGGTTCAAATATACTTCATGGACTTGAGAGCCATTTTATGTAGGATTGGATGTTTCTGGTGGAACATCTGGATAATTGTTTCAAATGTCTATTATAAGGTTCTTCACAGCCTTCAGGGTTCAGATAACCTTCTGACAGCATTCACATCTGTGGCCAGCATGTCTTCCATCCCTGCCTGCAGAGAGCTCTTGATGTCTTCAGGGATGGTTGTGACAATGGCTGTCGTAGAACAAAATTAAATCTTTCCCCAGAACAAATGTGGACAGTGGGACTATTGCAGACCTGGCAAAGGATTTATTGAAATTTCAAAAGCAAATACAATATAGACTTAGTTTGTCCATTTTCCTTCAATGAGCAAGTTCCCTCATTTTAATTTGAAAGGTGTTCGATTTTATATATTTAAATAAAAATGAAGTTGGTTAAAGCTTCCTCCTCTTTATTCTCAAATCACACAGTTAACAGCCGTTACATTAACGCTAGCATGTACCGTTAGCAACAGGTGGTGAGGTTAGTTCGGGAACACACTCGCCTTTTAAAGGCTTGGTTTTAAAACCAAATCAAAGACTTCAGGCTCTTGTGAATGGCGTATACTGTAGGAGTGAACTCCTTTATTTGTTCTTGTTCTCCACCGACAGCGCCACTGAAGGGAACATCTGTCGGAGTGACATCACCGATGGCTTTCTGGTCATGGAAAAACGTTGAATGTCTTGTTGCTGTTTCAATCATACCTTTTATAAGGTCACATGAAATGTACTCATGTTGTAAGTCCCATGATCATAATGTCATTGTTGTACTGTGCAGTAGGTTTTACTATCTACCACGTCAAAACGTTGGGCCTTACAACAAAAAAAAATGGTATTAGAGTCCGACTATAGGGATTTTATTGTGGGCCAATACTGACACCTACAACCCCTGGCAAAAATTATGGAATCACCGGCCTCGGATGATGTTCATTCAGTTGTTTAATTTTGTAGAAAAAAAGCAGATCACAGACATGACACAAAACTAAAGTCATTTCAAATGGCAAATTTCTGGCTTTAAGAAACACTATAAGAAATCAAGAAAAAAAGATTGTGGCAGTCAGTAACGGTTACTTTTTTTAGACCAAGCAAAGGAAAAAAATATGGAATCACTCAATTCTGAGGAAAAAATTATGGAATCACCCTGTAAATTTTCATCCCCAAAACTAACACCTGCATCATATCAGATCTGCTCGTTAGTCTGCATCTAAAAAGGAGTGAACACACCTTGGAGAGCTGTTGCACAAAGTGGACTGACATGAATCATGGCTCCAACACGAGAGATCTCAGTTGAAACAAAGGAGAGGATTATCAAACTCTTAAATGAGAGTAAATCATCACGCAATGTTGCAAAAGACGTTGGTTGTTCACAGTCAGCTGTGTCTAAACTCTGGACCAAATACAAACAACATGGGAAGGTTGTTAAAGGCAAACATACTGGTAGACCAAGGAAGACAAAGCGTCAAGACAGAAAACTTAAAGCAATAGGTCTCAAAAATCAAAAAATGTACAACAAAACAAATGAGGAACGAATGGGAGGAAACTGGAGTCAACGTCTGTGACCGAACTGTAAGAAACAGCCTAAAGGAAATGGGATTTACATACAGAAAAGCCAAACGAAAGGCATCATTAACACCTAAACAGAAAAAAACAAGGTTACAATGGGCTAAGGAAAAACAATTGTGGACTGTGGATGACTGGATGAAAGTCATATTCAGTGATGAATCTCGAATCTGCATTGGGCAAGGTGATGATGCTGGAACTTTTGTTTGGTGCCGTTCCAATGAGATTTATAAAGATGACTGCCTGAAGAGAACATGTAAATTTCCACAGTCATTGATGATATGGGGCTGCATGTCAGGTAAAGGCACTGGGGAGATGGCTGTCATTACATCATCAATAAATGCACAAGTTTATGTTGATATTTTGGACAATTGAAAGGATGTTTGGGGATGATAAACTCATTTTTCAAGATAATAATGCATCTTGCCATAGAGCAAAAACTGCAAAAACATTCCTTGCAAAAAGACACATAGGGTCAATGTCATGGCATAGGGTCAGTGTCAATGAGCAGATCTGATTTGATGCAGGTGTTAATTTGGGGGATGAAAATTTACAGGGTGATTCCATAATTTTTTCCTCAGAATTGAGTGATTCCATATTTTTTTTTCCTCTGCTTGGTCTAAAAAAGTAACCGTTACTGACTGCCACAATCTTTTTTTCTTGATTTCTTATAGTGTTTCTTAAAGCCAGAAAGTTGCCATTTGAAATGACTTTAGTTTTGTGTCATGTCTGTGATCTGCTTTTTTTTTTCTACAAAATTAAACAACTGAATGAACATCCTCTGAGGCCGGTGATTCCATAATTTTTGCCAGGGGTTGTATCAAGACAAATCTGGGAGCATGTGCTGGTACTATACTTTGCTGCATCCACGACACCACTTACCAGCTTTGAGTCCTGCATGACAACCACCCAGGCAGACAACTGGTCCATCCCACATCTCTAAAATGACCTGCTGCAGTCAGGTGATGCGTGGATATCCACTTGACCTTCTCCAGCCACCGGGGTCCTCAACACGGACACTTATGTGTTGGATCATGCACAGAAATGTGCTACATGGCCAAAATGTCAAAGCCGATGCTCCCTCACAATGCAACAACCACTCTGATACAGAGTCTTCCAGTGGTACCCAAGAATAATCTGAAGGGCCCTCGTACCAAATGCATCCAGTTATTGTTGCCTTTGGTAACTGGTTAATGCCCAACTCTTACAACCATAGAGTAAGACAGGCAGTGCTTGGTAAAGTTGTTCCAGAAAGATCCCAGAAATGGTAAGTATGTGAACACAGTACATCACTTGGGTAGAAAGGAGAAGGACAGGTCTCACCAAGTGACTATACAGTTCACCAAACGTCAGTGCAAAAACAACATGCAGTTTGGCAGCCAAACAAAGAAGAGCCATACAAAGGAGTTTCCTCTTTCCCATGATATCCTGTTACATAGGTGGCATAACAGAGGTGGACACATACTGTGCCTTGTCACATCCTGGACTGCAGTCATTTCTTTGCCAGGTTTGAGCCAATGTTTCTGTAAGAAGCATACCAGACCATTCTTGTTTAATCCATATGAGAAAAATCTGCTCCACTGCACTGGTAAGCGCATGTCTACTGAAAGAATCCGGGCTGTTAGCAGTGGCGGCTGTTAGTACACCCCTTCACTTTTTCATAAAGATAGATTTGCTATGGGGCTATCACTTGGTGTACCTACTCATAACTATTTGTAGCCAAATACAGTTACCTCTATCTCTGCCTCTCACTCACACACCAACACACTGTTCGGCCTGTGAGACTTTTGATTTGAGGCTTCAAATAATTTGCCTGCAATCGTTGTCAAATTATGTCATATCCTACCTCTATCTAATAGTATCAGTTCGCTGTAATGCATGCTGGTACTTGCGTATTGCCACATGGGGCACACTACATGTTTTTGTGTGAATTTTCAGGGGTTGGCCAACAAACTTTTTCAGCTTCGGTTCTTTTGTAACTCAGTGTATGTACATTCGAGGTCTGTCAATAAAGTATAGGTCCTTTTTATTTTTTTCAAAAACTATATGGATTTCATTCATGTTTTTACGTCAGACATGCTTGAACCCTCGTGCGCATGCGTGAGTTTTTCCACGCCTGTTGGTGACGTCATTCGCCTGTGAGCACTCCTTGTGGGAGGAGTCGTCCAGCCCCTCGTCGGAATTCCTTTGTCTGAGAAGTTGCTGAGAGACTGGCGCTTTGTTTGATCAAAATTTTTTCTAAACCTGTGAGACACATCGAAGTGGACACGGTTCGAAAAATTAAGCTGGTTTTCAGTGAAAATTTTAACGGCTGATGAGAGATTTTGAGGTGATACTGTCACTTTAAGGACTTCCCACGGTGCGAGACGTCACGCAGCGCTCTCAGGCGCTGTCGTCAGCCTGTTTCAAGCTGAAAACCTCCACATTTCAGGCTCTATTGATCCAGGACGTGAGAGAACAGAGAAGTTTCAGAAGAAGTCGGTTTCAGCATTTTATCCGGATATTCCACTGTTAAAGGAGATTTTTTTAATGAAAGACGTGCGGACGGATTGCAGCGTCGGCTCGCAGCCGCCGAGACGCTCCGCCACAGGAAAAACACCTCTGTTGGAAGCCTTAAGGACAAGTTGGAACATGTCCAGCTGTTAAACAATTTCTCATATACTCCACTGAAAGCCATCAAAAGCCGCCTGGATTTTACAAATGGTTATCAACACGGAGGTGTTTTTCCTGTGCCGCCGCACCGCGTCGGCTGCGTCCCGACGCGGACCCGTGTTATGTTGACGATACAATACATTGTGGGTTGATTTTTTTTTTTATTTTTTTTATTTAATGCAGTAAGAATTGATCAGTAGGTATCGTAGCTTAGTTAGTCCACAGTTCTTGTTTTGAATTCAGCAGTGGTGGGCACAGCTAACCAAAAAGTTAGCTTCGTTTACAGCTAATCAGCTAACTGAAAAGTTATCTTTTATAAGGCTAAACTGATAAACCACCCAAAAATTTATCGGAAGCTATAGCTAACCAATAACTTTCAGTATTGTCTCCAGTACACTTGCAACAACTTCTGTCTTTGTGCACCCTGCCCACTGCTGGAAACTCTTGTTTACTACATATTTTGAAGCAGTTGAGAAATACTAAGCTCAACTCTACACACACAAGTCATTATTTCTTAACATGATACAGCCGTGCCACCGTGAGGCAGAGGTCTTGGAAAATAAAGCAGTTTTGACTTATGGTTTTGATTAAAAAATAACTCCATTAATGTCAATTCTGTCATTTGTACAAAGTTAAAATATAACACATCTTTTAATTTTAAGTAAATCACGTAACAAACACAGACAGATGCCAAAGGAATTATGGGTAAATAAGCCTCCGCTAACATTGATTGGTTGACTCATTTATTCTATGTAAAAACACGTTAATGTGACCTGATGTGTGTGTTGGTATTTACATATAAATGTGCTTTTGTAAAATATGGCATTTTATTCATATGTATTAAAAAATGCCATTTGCAGAAGATAAGTCAAGTTGTGATTTTTCAACCGTCTGATATAACCAGGGTCAAAATGCATAGAACACTGCAATCTACTGGCGCCCAGATGCTCAGACCCTTACCCATAATCCTTTACGTATCAGTTATTTTTTTGTTTTGTTTTGGGGTTTTTTGCGCGCCAGAGAGTTGATGCTGTTTAAAAAACAGAATCGACGACGACAATTGTAAATGAACATAATACAACCAAAATGTGTTTTATTTCTTTAGCTGCTGCAAGAGGCTGCAACAACTCTCGGTCGTGCAAAGGATTATGGGATAGCGCAATACTTAGGATGAATACTGCCATGAACACTACTGGCCAGTAGATGGCAGTAGAGACCGTGAAAACTTGCCAAAACAAATATTCCAAATTATCTGTGTGCTATGTTTAATCTGCATGGAGAAGCAACCTGAGCTGCTTCTGGCATTTTTACATAAAACAAACACAATAACAATATCTGTAAACCCAGAGAATATATTCTCACAAGGGTTTTGGGCACAATATACAAAGAGTTTAATGCTATTGTCCATGTGGAGCCTGATAAGAACGTCTCAAACGCATTTCTCCTGTCGTCACTGTACTGAGATTACCCATAATGCACCTGGACACAGCATGTCCACACTAAAACCTTCAAAACTGGTGCAATATTTTAAAACTAAAACATAGCTGTTATTTTCACTTCATAAAACTTCAGAAGTTGCATTAATTTAAATAACATGTCCGAAATTAGTTTTGTTAAAATTTTAACCATAAGTTAAAACTGTATGCCTCTGGATTACTTGGGTGATATTGCCGGTGAGTTAGTATGGTGTCAAAAGCAATTATCTTGTGATCAACTCTTCTCTGATTGCAGAGGATAGAGTAGTTTCTCATGAAACTAGCTCCTCTCTGTTTATAGAGAACAAGGCTGTTTATGTGTTACAAAACATTTAACAGGTAAGTGCTAAAATCTTTGATAATAGACTTAAGTGTTTTTAACTGATTAAGATTTATTCACTTCACGTATGTTAGTGATCTAAAAACTATCAGACTATCGGAAGATAATTGGTCCGATGATGATTTTCAAAGTTATCTGAAAAGCTAATCTGATAACGAAAATATTAGCTTTGATTATTAGCAATTAGCGGAACTGTGCCCACCACTGGAATTCAGCCAGCAAAACATTTTGAGTCAAAGCTTTAAAGCACAAGGTTTGAAAGAGTGCTTCACACTAATCTTTGCCTTGAAACCTGTGATGTTGTGTGATGATTGTAAAAGCATACAGACAAAATAAGAGAAGATACAATAATTTTCATGGCCACAGCAATGTAGGGTGACTGAGAATTTGTCCATTGTCCAATAAAATCTGATCAAAAAACATGAAAACCAATGCCAGCTAGTCTCAATTGACTGTGATTCAACCAGGAAGTGGGCTTTTTTTTCTCACGAACCCAAATAAAATGAAATCACTGAAATGAAGCATTGGAACACATTTAAATGCATATTGACACTGACAGGTACATGTATACTCTGAGCAAACCATACTTATTTGTTATGTATTAGTTATGTTGTATTATAGTAGAGAAGCTTGAATTCAAGCTTCTGTACTATGGAAACCACCTGGACAACTGAGAGCCTTCACAGAAATATGTTGTATTATACTAAATTCATTTTTCAACCCCTTATCCGGATCCGGGTCACAGTTGCAGCAGAGCATGCAGCTCACCCCCACACTTTCCTATCCTCAGCCAAGTCCTGAAACTCTTCCCGGGGGATTTCAAGGTGTTCCCAAAGCCAGCCAAGTAGTATAATTCCTTTCCTCAATATTTTGAGGGGGGTGACATCCTAGCTCCCTCTAGTGACCAGTCTTCTCTGAGCAAGATAGATGTCCTTCAAGATATAACACCAATGCATTTGATTTATTTATTAATTTGTTTTAACTCTTAACCCCTTAATAGATGCTTGGCGGGACAAGAATCCAAGTGTCAATTCTCAATGGTTCAAAAACGAATGGTATTTGTAAATCCAAAATTGATTGTTAGCAACTCCTGAAATCATGAAGTACATTTCAGATGTGTCCATTTCCAGTGCTCCTTTGACTGATCACTGAGTAATTCAGTTTATGCTGAATCCAGAAGATACAGCTAAATACTTATACTGTATTATTGGAAATTTAACACAGACCATTTAAAGGATGAGAATCATTGATACGAGTCATTTTCATCTCACCCTGTCCTTTGCATCTTCCTCTGACACACCAACCACCTGCATGTCCTCCCTCAGCACATCCACAAACCTCCTCTTTGGCCTCCCTCTTCTCCTCCTGCCTGGTGGCTCCATCCTCAGCATCCTTCTCCGTATATAACCTGGGTCCCTCCTTTGCACATGTCCAAACCATCTCAATCTTGCCTCTCTGACTTTTTTTTCCAAACTGTCCCACCTGAGCTATCCCTCTGACATGTTCATTCCTAATCTTGTCCATCCTCGTCACTGCCAAAGAAAATTGCAACATCTTCAACTCTGCCTCCTGTCATTTTGTTAGTGCCACCATCTCTAAGCCGTACAACATAGCTGGTCTCACATCTGTCTTGTAAACTTTCCCCTTCACTCTTGCTGATATTCTTCAGTCACAAATTGCTTCTGCCACCTTTTTCCACCCACTCCACCCTGCCTGCACTCTATTCTTCACCTCTCTACCACAATCTCCTTTACTTTGATAAGTTGGCCCCAAGCACCTGAACTCATCTATCTGAACTACCTCTATTCATTGTAACAGTACTATTCCACCGTGGCTTTCTTTCACACACATGTACTCAGTCTTAGTTCAAGTGATTTTCATTCCCTTTCTCTCCAAAGAATATCACCACATCTCTAGGCTAGTCTTACCCTGCCGTCTACTCTCACTACAGGTCACAATGTCATCTGAAAACATGATAGTCCATGGACACCCCTGTCTGATCTCATCCGTCAACCTGTCCATCACTGCATGTCACTGCAAACAAGAAGGGACTCAGATCTGATCCTTGGTGTAATCCCACCTCCACCCTGGAATGCATCTGTCATTCTTACCATGTATCTCACTACTGTCATGCTGTCCTTGTACATACCCTGCACCACCCCCAGATACTCCACTGTCACTCCAGACTTCCTCATGCAAATCCACAAACACACAGTGTAACTCCTTCAGGCTTTTTCAAGACTTCATCAGCACTCTCAGTGCAAACATTACTTCTGTGGTGCTCTTTTTCAGCATGAAACCATGTTACTGTTGGCAGATCTTTACCTCCTTTCTAAGTCTAGCTTCTATTACTTTTTCCCATAACTTCATGCTGTGGCTTATCAACTTTATGTCTCTATAGTTAAAACAGTTCCACACATCACCCTTGTTCTTAAAATCAGAAACGGTGCACCTTTTCTCCACTCCTCGGCCATCCTCTTACTTTCAAAGATTTTATCAAACACCCTGCTTAGAAATCTACTGCTATCTCTCCTAAACATTTCCATGCCCCCACTGGAATGTTTGTAAGAGTAGAATGGGAGGCAGAGCCTTCAGCTTTCAGGCTCCTCTCCTCTGGAACCAGCTCCCAATTCGGATCAGGGAGACAGACACCCTCTCTACTTTTAAGATTAGGCTTAAAACTTTCCTTTTTGCTAAAGCTTATAGTTAGGGCTGGATCAGGTGACCCTGAACCATCCCTTAGTTATGCTGCTATAGACTTAGACTGCTGGGGGGTTCCCATGATGCACTGAGTGTTTCTTTCTCTTTTTGCTCTGTATGCACCACTCTGCATTTAATCATTAGTGATTGATCTCTGCTCCCCTCCACAGCATGTCTTTTTCCTGGTTCTCTCCCTCAGCCCCAACCAGTCCCAGCAGAAGACTGCCCCTCCCTGAGCCTGGTTATGCTGGAGGTTTCTTCCTGTTAAAAGGGAGTTTTTCCTTCCCACTGTCGCCAAGTGCTTGCTCACATTGGGATCGTTTTGACCGTTGGGGTTTTTCCGTAATTATTGTATGGCTTTGCCTTACAATATAAAGCGCCTTGGGGCAACTGTTTGTTGTGATTTGGCGCTATATAAATAAAATTGATTTGATTTGATTTGACTTATGTGCTACCATCAATGTCCTGTAAAAGGTGTTGCAGGCATCCATTTCAAAATGAGCAAATATTTGCACAAAAACAAAGTCTATCAGTTTGAACATTACATATCTTGTCTTTGTGGTGTATTCAGTTGAAGACAGAATGAAGAGGATTTGCAAATCATTGTATTCGGTTTTTATTTACATTTTGCACAATGTCCCAACTTCATTAGAATTGGGGTTGTAGTCTGTGCACAGCCGAGAAGCAAATGTTCAAATGAATAATTGAGATTCAAACAATGTTTGAGATTTGACAAAATTTACAGTAAACGCCCTCCCTCCTACCCTACTCATTTGTCCAGGCTTGGGATCGGCACACAGAATGTACTGGCTGTACACCCCATGTGGCTGAGTTACAGAATTACAATTCTAAATTTCCGAGTTTCGCACAGCCCTATTAGTAAGGGTTAACACAAAGTATTTATGAGCATAGCAGAACCATTTCCAAAATATAAATTTGTATACATTCTCAACATACAAAGAGAATTTACTGGTATACAAAACAAGCTATCAAGCTTTAAGAATGCAGAAAATTCAAAGTCACGTGGTGAGGGACTGGGGAATGGCTGTGCCGTAGAAGAGCTCTCAACCCCCGTCAACATTACTTTAAAAAACTAACTTTGGATCATGTCCTACAAACATTTTATTTTACACTGGAAGACACGTTCACTCTAATTGGAAGATTTGAAGCAAGACTGGGGCCAAAATATGACAACCAGCCAGAAAAAAAGAAGCGTGCAGACTCGACTGCCAACTGTGGCTATCGGAGAAGCTAACTCAGCTACCCCAGCTAGCCAAGAAGAAGGACAAAAAACTGATATAAATGGCTTGTTCGCTGAGATTGCCAAAGTGGGGGCAACACTGAATGTGGTTGCAAGTGATGTGACACTAATCAAGTCAGATACAACCAAACTGAAGAACACCGTGAGTGCTATTAAAACAAGGCTAACAGAGGCCGAAAGTCGCATTTCCGATGTGGAGGACAAGGTAGCTGTCAAGGCTAATGACAGTGGAAAACTTGCTAAAGTAGTGGCGCAACTTTCTGCTTGAGTTGATGACCAGGAAAACAGGGCACGTCGTAAAAATATCAGACTGGTGGGACTAAAGGAGGGAAAGGAGGCTGGGACAACGCTGTCTGACTACGTGCACAGAATACTTTCAGATGGTCTCGGTCTGTCTGGAAGTGAGTTTGAAATTGAACGCTGTCATAGAAGCCTGGGGCCTCGGCCGAGCCCTGACCAACCTCCGCGTATCATATTGGTGAGATTTCTCAGATACATCGCTCGAGAAAAAGTGCTAACGGCTGCCAAAAAGAAGAGGGGGACACTGTGGGAGGACTGTAACCTGTTGTTTTTTGAGGATTTGACCAAGGAGTGCTCTGCACAATGCAAATTGTTTTCCCCGGTGATGAAAGTATTATAGCAGCATCAGGTGAAGCACACGCTGGCTCATCCAGCGATGCTTTGATTCACATGGAGGGGAAAGTGCCTAAGTTTTACTGATGCAAGAGAGGCAGAAAGTTTTGTCCAAGAGAATATTGAAAGCACGGATGATTGAGGAAAATCATGAAGATGGACTAGAACGTGGAGTAGTAGGAGAGCGAGAAATTCACTATAACTGACGGGGGAGGGGAGAACACTGTGGCGCAGACAGGACCAAGATGACAGGTGCAGGAGAGGGATTGTCTTCGGTACCCACGCGGACCAGATAAGACTTGATTTTACAGCCAGAAAGGCTTTACACTGCAATGTTCTTTTTTTGTGCAGTATTCAATTTTTTGTTATTGTTCTATTGTTTTGTAGACAGTGAGGTGATAATTAGTGTTGTGTACCAAAATGTGGGAGACTTAAAAATTTTAGGCCAGCAATTTGGGTATTGGACAATAATGGATAAATCAGGTATTAATATTGTAACGTGGAATATTAATGGATGTGGCACGTCAGTTAAAAGAAAAAAGTCCTCAGCTATCTTAAATCTCATAACACAGATATAGCGCTTATACAAGAAACACATTTTGAAAATGGAACTGAAGCCTAAAAAATGAAGAGAGTGGGTTGGGAAAGTGTTTTACAATTCTGTATCCAGCAAAAGTCGTGGTGTAATTATTCTTATTAATAAGAGACTTAATTTTGTGGTATTACAAGAGTTCAAAGACACTGAGGGAAGGATAATATGCGTTCAAGCACTTGTAAAGGGTGTAAAAGTTGTACTCTGCAATATATATGCCCCAAATAGGGAACAACCAAACTTTGTTTCCAATGTTCTTAATATATTGTGTAATTTTGAAGGCCAGATTGTGCTAGGAGGAGATTTTAATCAAGTTCCCGATGATTACACAGATAGGAGTGTAATAAGTGTCAATTCCAATACAAGGAACAAATCTGCATCAGTTTTTTTAAAGAGGAAATTGGGTTGGCGGACATTTGGAGACTAATACATCCTGTGGAACGAGAGTACACATTTTATTCCCATTCCCACAAAAGCTATTCCCGAATTGATTATTTTCTAATCTCTGGTGTAAGTGTTGACCAGGTGGTGGACTGTGAAATAGGTGTAATTGCTCTGACAGACCATGCTCCAGTGGAGTTACATATAGATTTACATAGCGAAAAGAACAGTCGTGGAAGATGGAGATTAAACTCCAGCATTTTGCAGGATGAACAATTTGTGGCAACTTTAAGGGGTGATATCCTGTTTTTTTAGAAGTAAATATTGGAACTACGGACAGATTGGCAACAGTGTGGGATGCTCATAAGGCCTTTATCAGGGGTCAATGTTTAACCTATAGCTCTAAGAAAGTAAAAGAAGGTAAAGAAAAAATAGAAACATTGGAAAAACAGATAATGGATTTAGAAAAACAACTGGTACTCTGCACTGCTACTCGGCCCATAGGACGAGACAACAGTGAGAGCCCTGTCCTCGACCCAAAGGCGTAGGGACGCGACCCGCTTGTTCACCAGAGTGAACTCCAACACATGGCGACTGAGCTGGGGAGCAATAAGCAATGCGACCCCAGCTCTCGGCCTCTCCACGTGGGCAACGCTAGAAAAGTGGAGAGTCCAGCCCCTCTCCAGGAGTTAGGTACCAGAGGCCAAGCTGTGTGTGGAGGTGAGCCCGACTATCTCTAGTCGGTATCTCTCAACCTCCCACACAAGCTCAGGCTCCTTCCCCCCCAGTAAGGTGACATTCCATGTTCCAACAGCCAGGGGCTGTGAGCGCAGACTGGGCCGATGGGACACCCGCCCTCGACCGCCACCCAATCCTCTCTGCACCCGACCCCCATGGCCCCCTCTGCAGATGGTGAACCCACATGAGGGGAAATTACCTGTGAAAATCAATGTTAATATTTGCTACAGTAGCCTTTGTTTGCAATTACAGAGGTCAAACGTTTCCTGTAGTTTTTCACCAGGTTTGCACACACTGCAGCAGGGATTTTGGTCCACTCCTCCATACAGATCTTCTCCAAATCTTTCAGGTTTGGAGTTTCAGCTCCTTCCAAAGATTTTCTATTGAGTTCAGGTCTGGAGACTAGTCTGGCCACTCCAGGACCTTGAAATGCTTCTTACGGAGCCTCTCCTTAGTTGCCCTGGCTGTGTGTTTAGGGTCATTGTCATGCTGGAAGACTCAGCCATGGTCTCAGGTTGTTTGCCAAAATCTCGCAATACATGACCCCATCCGTCCTCCCTTCAATACTTTGCAGTGGTCCTGTCCCCTTTGCAGAAGAGCACCCCCAGAGTACAGTGTTTCCACCCCCCATGCTTCATGGTTGGGATGGTTTTCTTGGGGTTGTTCTCATCCTCTAAACATGGTAAGTGGAGTTGATTCCAAAAAGCTCTATTCTTGTCTCATCTGACCACATGACCTTCTCCCATGCCTCCTCTGGATCATCCAGATGGTCACTGGGGAACTTCAAACGGGCCTGGACATGTGCTGGCTTGAGCAGGGGGATCTTGCTGCCCTGCAGGATTTTAAACCATGACAGCATCATGTGTAACTAATGTAATCTTTGTGACTGTGGTCCCAGCTCTCTTCAGGTCATTGACCAGGTCCTCCTGTGTAGTTCTGACCTTTCTCAGAATTATCCTTACCCCACAAAGTGAGATCTTGCATGGAATCCCAGACTGAGGGAGATTGACAGTCTTCTTGTGTTTCTTCCACTTTCTAATAAATAATAACAGTTGTTGTCTTCTACCAAGCTGCTTGCCTGTTGTCCTGTAGTCCATCCCAGCCTTGTGCAGGTCTACAGTTTTGTCCCTGGTGTCCTTAGACAGCTCTTTGGTCTTGGCTATGGTGGACAGGTTGGAGTGTGATTGATTGAGTGTGTGAACAGGTGTCTTTTATATAGGTAACAAGTTCAAACAGGTGCAATTAATACAGGTAAAGAGTGCAGAATTAGAGGGCTTCTTAAAGAAAAATTAACAGGTCTGTGTGAGCCGTATTCTTGCTGATTAGCAGGTGTTCAAATACTTATTTGCAGCAGTGACATACAAATAAATTATTAAAAAAAATCATACATTGTGATTTCCGGATTTTTTTTTTTTTAGATTATGTCTCTCACAGTGGACATGCACCTAAGATGAAAATTTCAGACCCCTCCATGATTTCTAAGTGGAAGAACTTGCAAAATTGCAGGGTGTTCAAATACTTATTTTCCTCACTGTACATATATATATATATAGTCTGTTAGAAAAGTAACGGACCTTTTTATTTTTTGCAATAACCTTATGGATTTAAATCATGTGTGATTACATCAGCCAAGCTTGAACCTTCGTGCGCATGCGTGAGTTTTTTCACGCCTGTCGGTTGCGTCATTCGCCTGTGAGCACGCTTTGAGTGAGCAGTGGTCCACCCCCCTCTTCAGATGTTCATTGTGAGGGAAATGTTTGAATGGTTGGAGCAGCGGTGCATCAAATTTTTCCAGAAACTGTGAGAGACAGCCAGGTGGACACCATTTGGAAAATTCAGATGGCTTTCGGTGAAGATCTTATGGGGATCACACAGATTAAGGACCATTACAACCGGATTAAAGACGGCGCACAATGGCGGATGGCGCGCCGCACTCCGAGCGGCGATCGACAGGCTGAAACGACCAGATGATTTCCAAACTGAATGCTGTGTTGATCCGGGACGTCATCTGACTAGCAGAGAAATGGCAAGAGAGGTGCACATAGCACTTTTCCTGCCGCTAATGGTGCGGAACGAAAGCACCTCCGTGTTGGTCTCACAGGACATGCCCTGACATGCTCAGCTCTTCGAGAATTTCTCGGATACTCACTCGACTGAAAAGCCACCCAAAGCTGTCTGAATATTCCAAATGGTGGAAGAGCTGGGCATGTCCCGTGAGACTTCCAACACAGAGCTTCTTTTGTTCCGCGCCATGAGCGGATCCTTTCTGACGCGCAAATTCCACCATATGTCTTTAATTACAAAATCTCCTTTAACAGTGGAATGTGCAGGAGAAGTGCTATGTGCACCTCTCTTGCCATGTCTCTGCTAGTCAGACAACGTCCCGGATCAACACAGCATTCAGTTTGGAAATGATCTGGTCGTTTCAGCTTGTCGATCGCCGCTCAGAGCACGGCGCGCCATTGTGTGCTGTCTTTAATCCGGTTGTAATGGTCCTTAATCTGATCTTCACCAAAAGCCATCTGAATTTTCCGAATCGTTTCCACCTGGCTGTCTCTCACAGTTTCTGAAAAAATTTTGATTTAGCAAAGCGGAAGTCGCTCTGCCATTTTCCTGACAATGAAAATCCGCTGAGGGGGCTGGACCACTCCTCCCACAAGGCGTGCTCACAGGCGAATGACGCAACCGACAAGCGTGAAAAAACTCACGCATGCGCACGAAGGTTCCAGCTTGGCTGATCCTTCGCACGTGATTCAAATCCATAAGGTTATTGCAAAAAATAAAAATGTCCGTTACTTTTCTAACAGACCTCATATATATATATATATATATATATATATATATATATATATATATATATATATATATATATATATATACAAGGTCTATTAGATAATAAACCGACCCTTTTTTTTTTTTTAACTATATGGATTTGAATGATATGCGATTACACCAGTCATGCTTGAACCCTCGTGCGCATGCGTGAGTTTTTTCACGCGTGTCGGTGACGTCATTTCTCTGTGGGCAGGCCTTGAGTGAGATGTGGTCCCGCCCTCTCGGCTGAATTCCTTTGTTTCACACGCTGCTCGAGACGGCACGTGTTGCTTTATCAAAAATTTTTCTGGACCTGTGAGGAATATCTGAGTGGACACTATTCGAGAAATTAAGATGGTTTTTGGTGAAAAGTTTAACGGCTGATGAGAGATTATGGGGTGTTTCTGTCGGTGTAAGGACTTACCACGGAGAGGGACGTCGTGCAGCGCTTCCAGGCGCCGTCGTCAGCCTGTTTCGACCTGAAAACATCCTAATTTAAGGCTTAATTCACCTAGGACGTCGTGAGAGAACAGAGAAGATTCAGAAGAGGCCGGCATGAGGACTTTATGCGAACATTCCACTGTTTAAGGACATTTTTTAATGAAAGACGTGCGCACAAATTCGCCAAGTCGTTTCCGTGACGACTCGGCAAATCTGTGTGCGTCGCGACAGGAAAAACACCTCCGTGTTGAAAAGCATTTGTAAAATTCAGGCGGCTTTTGATGGCTTTCAACAAGTGAGTAACTGAGAAATTGTTTAACAGCTTGGGCATGTTCCAACTTGTCCATTAAGGTTTCCAACTGAGGTGTTTTTCCTGTTGCGACCCCCCGCGGTCGGGTCCGGCCCGACATGCGACTCTGCCCGCACGTTCTTTCATTACAAAATGTCAGTTAACAATGGAATGTCCGAATAAACTCCTCATGCCGACTTCTTCTGAAAGTTCTCTGTTCTCTGACGACTTACTGGGTCAACAGAGCCTGAAATGTGGAAGTTTTTAACTTGAAACGGCGAGACACTGCTGCCTCAAAGCGCAGATCGCTGTCAGGCGCCGTGGGCCGTCCTTACGGTGACACTACCGGACCAAAATCTCTCATCAGCCGTTAAAATTTTTACCGAAAACCAGCTGAATTTATCGAATGGTGTCCACTCAGTTGTGCCTTACAGTTTTGAAAAAATTTTGAACAAACAAAGCAGCAGTCTGAGCCATTCCTAAACAATGAAAAAATCGACGAGAGGGTGGGCCACTCCTCACTCAAAGACTGCCCACAGGCGAATGACGTAACTGACAGGCGTGAAAAAACTCTCGCATGCCCACGAGGGTTCAAGCATGTCTGATGTAATCACACGTGATTCAAATCCATATGGTTTTTGAAAAAAAATAATAAGGTCGGATACTTTTCTAATAGACCTCGTGTATATATATATATCCCCACACTGGTATGTAATCTTGCATGCCAGTGAGTAAACCAGTCGTAAACTGTGCGTGAACTGTGTGTGGCTGCATGCCGGTGTGCAAAGAATATTTTGAAGTGTTCTAAACTTTTGGCACACATTTATTTTGTGAACTACGTAGTCATGAACATTGTGCAGCGTATTCGAAAAACTGCGTGTCATTGTGCACAGCACATCTGATTTAAATTGAGATTATGATGGGATGTTACTTCAAAATAAACATAAATTTACAGATACATTATCTAACTCATAAGAAGGAATGAAAATGCAATGGTTTTACCAATCCATTACAATATATAAATATTAGAAATAATTACCTTTGAGACAACATTCCAAATGTGTTTTCCACCGCACGAAGGCATTTCAAATAAAACAGGGTTATATTTTCCATGAAGACAGGTTCACTAACATGATGTTCATAAACTTCAACACAAAGCCCCATAAAATGTCTTGGCACATTTGGGCAGCACACGTATTACTCTTCACACTGAAATGTATCATTTTAATTAAATCACAATCTTAACCTAGGTTGGGTATGGCATCAGCAGTGAAAGAAATCAGTGATTGTAAATTCTCTTGAAGAAAAACCAGGTAATGATGCCAACCATCAAGGTTGTTTTGTGTGCTTTTACAACCCCAGTTCCAATGAACTTGGGATGTTGTGTAAAATGTAAATAAAAGCAGAATACAATGATTTGCAAACCCTCTTCAACCTATATTCAATTGAATACACCACAAAGACAAGATATTTAATGTTCAAACTGATAAACTTTTTTGTTTTTGTACAAATACTTGCTCATTTTGAAATGATGCCTGCAACACATTTAAAAAAAATTGGGACGGGACAACAAAAGACTTGGAAAGTTGATGAATGCTCAAAGAACACCTAATTGGAAACAGGTGAGTGTCGTGATTGGGTATAAAAGGAGCATCCCCAAAAGTCTAAGCCCTTCACAGCAAAGATAGAGCAAGGATCACCACTTTGTGAACAACTGCGTGGAAAAAATAGTCCAACAGTTTAAGAAAAATGTTTCTCAATGTTCAGTTGCAAGGAATTAAGGGATTCCATCATCTGCAGTCCATAATCTAATCAGAAGATTCAGAGAATTTGGAGAACTTTCTACACATAAGCGGCAAGTCCAAAAACCAACATTGAATGCCCGTGACCTTTGATCCCTCAGGCGGCACTGCATTAAAAAACAACATCATTGTGTAAAGGATCTTACCACATGGACTCAGGAACACTTCAGAAAACCATTGTCAGTTAACACAGTTCATCGCTACATCAACATGTTCAAGTTAAAACTCCACCATGCAAAGTGAAAGCCATACATCAACAACATCCAGAAATGTCGCCGCCTTCTCTGGGCCTGAGTTCATTTGAAATGGACAAACACAAAGTGTGCTGTGGTCTGATGAGTCCACATTTCAAATTGTTCTTGGAAATCATGGACGTTGTGACCTCCAGAAAAAAGAGGAAAAACACCATGTTACCAGCGCAAAGTTCAAAAGCCAGCATCTGTGATGGTATAGGGGTGTGTTAGTGCCCATGGCATGGACAACTTGCACATCGTACACAACTTACACATACCAGCACCTGATAAGAGAAATCGCTCAGGACTTCAAGACTGATGAGAGAAATCGCTCAGGACTTCAAGACCGACTGCTTTCAGGGCTCCGGTGTGATGCTCTGCAGGAGGCCAGTGAGGCCGACTTGGTAGGCAACTTGCGGATCAGCAGCTTGGTGGATTTCTGGTCGCGGCAGATCTCTCTCAGCGCCACGGTGCCGGGCCTGTAATGGTGAGACTTCTTCACACCGACGGTAGCCGGAGCACTCTTCCGGGCTGCTTTGGTATCCAGCTGCTTCCTTGGAGCTTTTCCTCTTGTGGATTTACGGGCAGTCTGCTTGGTTCTGGTCATATTAACCTTATGCTGTGAAACTGCTGGACACTTCGTTACATTGTCATTAACCCCTTAACGCCTGAATTTATATAGCTGTAAATAAAAAAAAATGTTTTGTGTGTGTGTTTGCCTTTAAGTAGATGGTAAATAATGTTGAGATTATTAATTTCACTTTTGCACAAAAAATAAATAGTAATTTTGGTATTTTGGTAATCATTTATGTTATAATAATAATACTGGTATGTTGCAAATATGCGACAACAGGCATACTGGTCAATTTGGTATGTTGCATATTTGAGTCAAATATTGTAGCATATATGCGACAATAGGCGTTAAGGGGTTAAATATGGATCCACTGAACCAACTGTTGCACATCGATCACAATAAACAGCTTTATCTCAAGGGTTTAAAACCTCGTAATAAGATTTCATTCTCTCTATTTTCTTTCACGCGCCAGCCGCATAGTAATCCCCGATGGAGACGGGAGCAAATCGGTCACGTGATTGAAAACCCTCTATAAGAGTTATATTGTAGCCTGCAGTCTTTTGACGGAAGTTGAAAAGACCAACAATGATGAAACACATAACACAATATTAACCTATATGGAAACAGGATGACCACACCACATTCTGCTTTAATCAAGTGCAGCTGGTAAATTTCTCTGGACCATTCAAAGATGTGCATAATGTTCAGAGGAAGACAAGAAGTGAAATCAGCAACAAGTTGCTGAGAGCATGAAATATTTTAGTTTGTAATTAAAGATCAAAAACGTTGTCATCCACTTACAATTATTTCAAATAAACGTTTATGTCCTGGAACATTTTAAAGATAAATTTTCTGGGTTTTTTTTTTCTGGTGATATATCTGTCAACGTACATGTTTTTGATCGCCTCTGTGGCGTCCTTTTCTGCTCTTATAGGTTTGTTTCCATATTTGTCTGTGTTACATTGTATTCTCTGTGTTTACCTTTTGTCCATGTGAATGGCACTTTTATTGTGATATGCTTTGTATATTTCCATTGGCTTTTCTTCCTGTTTCATAGTAATGCAGGCTTCCAGTTTCACCTGCACACTCATTTTCTGTGTTTGAACCAATTGAACCATCCACAACATTGCTTTGCCAGATTGTCTAGCTTCCATGCTTGCTCTCTGGCACTCTCTTGAAAATAAATAAACTAACAATGTGGATACAGTTAATGTAAGCAAGAGAAATGAAACAAAATGGAAAGGGTTTTTTACTTTAGGAGTTACCTGTTTCAGTGTCTTTACTGGCCCAAAATTAGGTGGTTGAACAAAAAAAGGTGGTAAATTTCTTGGCGTTATTGTTGTTGTTGTTTAAATTGAAAGAAATAAAATATGACATTTTAAACTGGCTTCTGGTGTTCATCTTTTAATCGGAAACTGAAATGTCTTCAGTTTACAGTAAAAACAAATTCATTTTCCTCATCATTTCAGCAATTTTAAAGGTGATGTTATATGAAGTCACAATCTCAAGCTCAGTGTTCTTAAATTACAATTTACAGGAAAACGATCCAGCGGTCAAATTCATACGGTTATCCTGTTAAGAGCTGGTAAGAGGTCATGTCCGTTGTCTATGAACAAAAATATAAGTAAATAAATAATTGTGGAATCAAACCCTAAGTTCTCTAATAATTCCATGTCTCTTTGAGAAAGACACTCAAAACCAACTCGATTAAAAAAATCACTAAGCTTGTGTGAGGAAAGTTTTTAACACTGTCGGATTCCTTTTGAGAATGTGGCACTAACAAAAACAGAGGACAGAGCTGGATTAGGAATGACATCTCAGGTAGAACAGTTTGGAGAAAAAGTCAGGTGAGGTTGAGATGTTTTTGACGTGCAGAGGAGGGACCCAGGGTATATAGGGAGATGGATGCTGAGGATGGAGTCACCAGGTAGGAAGAGAAGAGGGAGACTAAAGAGAAGGTTTTGGGTGTGGTGAGGGAGGACATGCAGGTGACAGAGGAAGATGCAGAACATGATGGAAACAATTGATCTGCTGCGGCGAACCCTAACAGGAACAGCCGAAATGGAAAGAAGATTTATTTTCAGAAATATTATTTTACATTTATATTGATATTTTAAGTTGGGGCCATACAAATGATTCATATTATTTTAACTCATTGGTAACTGACTGAAATCCTGTGTTCTGACTGGCTGAATCGCATGTAATAATTGTAATACTTTTCACAATAAATCATCCAAAGTTAACAATAGCCACATTATTGACTGATTCTGCACCATTTCGGGCAACATTATGAGTGATTGTGGACCGATTTTGTCATAATGGGGCAACAATGTTTCGCGCATGCTTAGAGGTATGATGCGAGATGATAGTTAAGATTGTTGTGTGCAATAATTCTGTGGAATTTATATGTAATTCTATTGGAATTGTATAGATTTGAGAAATTTTTATGTATGAATGAAATTTAAATGAATGATTTGTTTCTAGTAAATTTAAATTAATGATTTGTTTCTAGTGAAAATAACCAAAAATAAAAAGAATAAAAAATGACTTGGCAAATTTTTCACACAACTGTAAAGATAAATTTATTAACTACACAGATGTATAATAAAACAAATGGTGACTGGTTTATCAGGCAGCATAATGGAATGGAGGAAGATGGCGCCTGTGTGTTTGGCGTGCCGTCAGCCCTGTCGCTCGTCGAGTTTTTTGCTATTTGTTGCTGTGTTTTTGCTCTGCGTGTTCTGCCGGGACACTTCAGCCTTGCTTGTGTATGGTCGCCAGTCTCTCTTGGACATTAATGCTCTTTATGAGCCGCTGCTGTCGTCTGGGTCTGGGCTTGGAAGGCCCCGCCCTGCTCTGCCACCTGTGCTCGCGGACGTCCCGCTCCACCTGCTCCGTTTTCCTTGCGTTCCTCTCCGGAGGAGGCGCTTTAGAAGGCGCGGAAAGCGGAGCGGTCTGTTGGTAAAACTTAAGTTTTACCTGGCAGCCTTCACTAGAGGGTCTGATCCTCGCCGCCTCTGTGATGGACGATATTTTTGGGCGTGGGAGCGCGCGCTGCGCACGAGAGGCTGCTGGATTCGTCCTGTTCCTGAACTGATGACCGCACCAGCTCCACTAAAGCTGTGCCCGTTTGTGCCGCAGCTTCCCGCTGCTGCCTCTCGCCGGGCTCGGAGTTTTTACGCCGGTGCTGTCGTCTGCGGGCTCTCAGACGCGGCGTTTCACCTGAGCTCCTCCAGCCGTTGAAACACGCTGTGTCACTGGCTGCTGAGGAGCAGAACTTCCGCATGACCTCATTAAAACCTGCTGATCCCACCGAGATCCTTAGTTTGGGTCTCATTAACATCAGATCATTGTCTCTGAAGTCACTGCTGGTGAATGACTTAATTGTGGATCATCGTCTGGATATGCTTGGATTATGTGAAACCTGGATTAAATCCACAGCTGTCCTTCCTCTGAATGAGGCCTGCCCACCGGAGTACACTTTTAGTCACGTTTCACGTGATGTGAAGAAAGGCGGGGGTGTTGCTTTTATTTATAAATCCAGGTTTACTTTAGTAACTGTTGGGGGTCAGAAATATAATTCATTTGAGCATCTGATTCTCCGTTATGCCCATGATGCTAAGTACTCTCAAGGTCATAAAACTGGAAATCAGCTATGTTATATTGTCACTGTCTACAGGCCTCCTGGCCCATATTCTGATTTTTTTAGATGAATTTGGCACGTTCATCTCTAGTCTTTCAACTAGTGTAGACAACATTTTGATTATTGGTGACTTTAACATTCATATAAATAAGCCCTCTGATCCCCTCTGTAAATCATTTATGGAAATCATGGATGCATTAGGATTTCAGCAGTTCGTTCGTGGTTCAACGCATATCAGTGGTAATACTCTGGATTTAGTTCTTGCACGTGGCCTTGCTGTCACAAATATCGACATCCTGCCTCTTGCATCAGTGGTCTCTGACCACTCGCTTATTAGGTTTACAATTACGCTGCCGCGTTTAGTGGAGCAACAACCTTGCCTATCATTGCGGCGACAAATTAAACCTTCAACTTTGACTGAACTCGAAGCAAGACTACCTGAAATCCTAACTTCAAGCTTGATGAAATTTCAGTCAGTAGACAGTCTTGCAGATAGCCTGAATTTAGTGCTAAAAACCACACTTGATAAGATTCCGCCTCCTCTATTAAAGCCACGCCTTCCCAAAGCACAGACACTCTGGTTCAATAGTTATTTGCGTGACCTTAGGAAGAAGGCTAGAGGGTTGGAACGGAAATGGCGTAGTTCCAAACTAGAGGTGTTTCACCTTGCGTGGCGTGAAGATATTTTAGATTATAAGCATGCTTTATTGGCTATGAAGCAGGCGTATTATTCTGAATTGATCAACAAAAACAAGCATAGCTCAAAGTTCTTGTTTTATACGGTGGCATTTCTTATTCATGGACAGCCACCTGTTTTTCGTTCTCCTTTTTCAGCACAGGACTTTCTGGACTATTTCGAAAAGAAAATAGAAGATATTAGGTTGAGCACATCTCAGCATATTTTGGTTGAATCATTGTATCCAGCTACTGAGCTGGGGACTACTACTGAGGTGCTACCTAGATTCACGGAATTTAACAGTATCTCACAAGGTGTGCTGACGAAACTCGTGATGTCTACTAGAAGCACAACTTGTTTATTTGATCCTATACCAACAAAATTGTTTAAGGATCTTTGGCCCATTCTTGGGCCGAATGTGCTGGAAATTGTTAACCTTTCTTTAAACTCTGGATCTGTTCCAAATTGTTTTAAATCTGCAGTGGTTAAACCACTACTCAAGAAATCTAATCTTGATCCTGGTGAATTGAAAAATTATAGGCCGATATCAAATCTATCATTCTGCTCAAATTCTGGAAAAGGTGGTTTCACGGCAGCTTGTGGACTATCTTACTGAGAATGACCTTTTTGAGCCACTGCAGTCTGCTTTTAGAAGACATCACTCCACAGAAACAGCACTTATTAAAGTAGTTAATGATCTTCTGCGAGCAATGGACTCGGATACTACTACAGCATTGGTGTTGTTGGATCTCAGTGCTGCGTTTGACACAGTTGATCATCATATTCTACTTGATAGGCTAGAAAACTGTTTCGGGATTACTGGAACTGCTCTTGTGTGGCTGATGTCTTATCTGTCTGGTCGTTCCCATTGTGTTTTGTGCAGTGACACTACCTCTGACTTTAAGGGCATGAAGTTCGGGGTTCCACAAGGATCCGTTCTGGGTCCCTTGCTTTTTTCCCTGTATATGGCACCCCTTGGGAACATTTTGCGGCGTTTCGGGGTTGCTTTTCATTGTTATGCTGATGATACTCAGTTGTATATGCCGATAGCTGCTGGAAATCCTGTCCACATAAAAGCTTTACAGGACTGTCTTGCAGCAGTGAGAAGTTGGATGTCTAGCAGCTTTCTACTTTTGAACTCTGATAAGACTGAAATGATGGTTCTTGGCCCAGCAAGACATCAGCACCAATTTGATCAGCTGGCGCTTAGCCTAGGTTCATGTGTTATACATCATACTGACAAAGTGAGGAACCTTGGGGTAATCTTTGATCCTACGTTGTCCTTTGACCTCCACATTAGGGACATTACGAGGACTGCTTTCTTTCATCTGAGAAATATAGCAAAGATTCGCCCCATCCTGTCTATGGCTGATGCTGAGACTCTGATTCATGCATTTGTCTCTTCTAGATTGGATTATTGTAATGCTTTATTTTCTGGTCTGCCGCAGTCTAGCATTCGAGGACTTCAGTTGGTACAGAATGCTGCTGCCAGAATTCTGACACAAAGTAGAAGGTTTGACCACATTATTCCCATTCTGGCATCCCTTCATTGGCTACCGGTTTCTGCCAGATTGGATTTTAAAGTTTTATTGTTGGTTTATAAAATTGTTCATGGACTGGCGCCTTCCTACTTGGCGGACTTGGTTAAGCCCTACGTACCTGCGAGGCCTTTGCGTTCGCAGGGCGCAGGGCTTCTGTGTGTTCCGAGGATGAACAAAAAGTCTGTGGGGTATAGAGCCTTCTCCTACCGTGGTCCGGCTCTTTGGAATGATCTACCTGCTGTTATTCGGCAGTCTGACACGGTGGAGATTTTTAAATCAAGACTGAAGACCCACTTTTTTAGACTGTCTTAAATTAATTTTTAATCTGTTTGTGTTTGCTTTGTAATTTCTTTTTATTCTACTGTGTTTTATCTTTTAACTGTGCTTTTCTTGCTTTTAATTTTGAATTTAGATTAATTTGTGTTGTTGTGAATTATGTGAAGCGCCTTGGTGCGACTTTGTCGTGTGTTGGCGCTATATAAATTAATAAATTAAAAGTAATAAATTAATGTCACATTCCATTATGCTGCCTGATAAACCAGTCACTATGTCCAATTCACTGGTGCATCTGTTTTCTTTCTGTTTATCACCTTCCTGTATCTTTTTACTGTGAGTTATTTCTTTTTATCTGGTCCTGTTCCATGTGTCTGTAGGAGGTCAGTCTCTTTGGTGATAACGCCGGCCACAACTACCTCGACGTGTGGATGATGCAACGTAATGACATTCACTGGAAGCATGAAGAGGCCGTATGCTTCAAACACAGGGGCACTGGTGTCTTCCTCAGAGTGACGGACAGTACGCTCACCCCATCCGTGGCCAGTGTGAGGTGCACAGCATGAGCACACCCAACTAGCACAACTGGGGGTGCACCATGGAGGGCGTGTTCATCCAGCCCAGCCAGGAGCCGCTGCACCATGATGAACTCGTACATTATGATTTTTAAACTGCCAAACATGGATTTGTGCATACAGACTCTGCTTCTTGTTTCTGTCTTTGTCGTTCTTCAGGACAGAAAGTGAATAATTTTGAATACTTAATTGCTGTCTCATCTCCTTTTGAAGCAGTTTGAACTTTTAGACACGACTGGTGATGTTAGACAGGTTTGAAAAATGATCATGAGGTCACTTTGTTTAAAATTTGACTGCAGCATGGAGAAGAAAATTAGAATGTTTAAGAAATGCTCTTAATCAAAGTGTGTTAAATAGAACAAAATTTATTTAACCCATCGTAAATTTGGTCCAGTCTAACCAGTGGGACAACAGACAACCACAACTGGTAGCAGGTCTACAAATACTCCCTTGGTCAGAACAGCAGAAGGACCAAGAACCTAACGTGCACATTTTTATTTGATTGTTATTTTACATTTTTTGGGTCTTGTGGCTGGTGATGGCCAAATAAGGCTTCATGAAGCAAACAGGTTCAAAGAACTGTACTTCATTTTGTTTTGAACCCTTTTGTAAAATGAAAGCACCGTGTACTGGGTTCAGGAAAAAATACCATGTTTGGTCATCACAACTAGAGCATGGACTTTTGTCAAGTTATCCAAGAAACAGTGGAAAAGTTTATTTGGTCATCTTGAATTTACAGGTGACAGACTGGCGTCCTGTCCTGGGTGTATCCCGCCTCGCGCTCTATGACTGCTGGGATTGACTCCAGCCCCCCGCGACCCTTAATTGGACGAAGCGGTTGAAGATGAGTGTGTGTGAGGACAGACACCTCAAATATTTGAGATAATGTAACTTAAATCTGACAACTGTATTGTTATAAAACATCAAAAAATCCAATTTGATAAATTATTTTTTTTTCATCCCTGTCTAAATTCCCAACAGAAAATGCAACAATACAGAATAAATGCACTTCTCTTTTTGTTTTTTGGCCTTTATGTTTTGGTGTTCCATGAAATTGTTTTTTGACCTGCAACTACTGATGATTATGTTTTTTTAACACAGAAAAAAAAACACTATGAATTGAAATATTTTGGTAATAGGGATCCACATGGCAGCACGGTGGATTAGCAGTTAGCACTGTTGCCTCACAGCGAGAAGGTTGTGGGTTCAATTCCCGTGGCCTTTCTGTGTGGAGTTTGCATGTTCTCCCCGTGTTTGCGTGGGTTTCCTCCGGGTGCTCCGGTTTCCTCCCACATCCAAAGACATGCGGGTTAGGTGAATTGGAATCTTTAAAATTGTCCGTAGGTGTGTGTGTGGGTGTGTCTGTTTGTTTGTCTATCTGTGGCCCTACGACAGACTAGCGTCCTGTCCTGGGTGTACCCCGCCTCGCGCTCTATGACTGCTGGGATACGCTCCAGCCCCCGCGACCCTTAATTGAACTAAGCAGTAGAAGATGGATGGATGGATCCACATACGAAATATAACTTCATAGCAAGCCCTTTTTGTCTGTCAAAGTAAAGCAATTTTTATTTGAAATTAAACTGAAAAGCTGTTAAAATGTATAATACCTGTACCAGTTTTAGGAGAGTATTATAATAAACTGTTCAACTGAATGTGAAAGTGTGCACTCAGAAAACTGACCAATCACAGATAACACATTCAAGACAAAAAATTCTACCTCATGCTCCTAATGAGCCATCATTTGACATGATCAGTTACAGTGTTATTTTATTTTTCCATTCATCAGGTTCTTTGGTTGTATGGCAACCGTCTAAAACTGCATTGTATTAACAACGTGCTTTGTTTGTCACAGCACAACCTGTGTATTCATTTACAATAATTTGATTCATCATAAAATAACATTTTAATTAGCTTTGTAAATGGACTGCATTTATATAGTGCTTTTCCATCTGCATCAGATGCTCAAAGCACTTTACAATAATGCCTCACATTCACCCCGATGTAAGGGTGCTGCCATACAAGGCGCTCACTACACACTGAGCAACTATGGGATTAAGGACCTTGCCCAAGGGCCCTTAGTGATTTTCCAGTCAGGCTCGGATTTGAACGGAGAATCCTCTGGTCTTAAGCCCAACACTTAACCACTAAACCATCACCTCCTCTCAGTACATATCTACATGAATAGTAACCTAGAGGATTATTTTACTGTGCTCAAAGTAGTACATTTTGTCTCATACAATAAATTTTTAGTATGAAGTAAAGTAATTTTACATTCGAAGTTGCAATTAATATTGTCCACTCACTGCCGCAGTCAGGATTCGAACCCATGTCTTGTTTAATTTCAGTGCACAGGGACAGACAGCTTCCATACATTTGGCTGTTGTACTTACTCACACAGCGCCTCCACGTGGCGATGTTGAGAACTGATACAAAGATGTAAACTAGGATATGTTAGGAATTGAACCAAAGACCTTCTTCATGCAAATCACACACTCTACCACTGAGCTGCACACAGTGGTTACTATGAAACTTGTCTGCTCTCGAAATGATCAAACGGAAAATCACAAAAGAAATAATGCAACTTAATATCAGTAAAATATGCTGCATGATCATCAGGTCATAATTTGCTATACTTTATTGATTATTTGAACGTTTTTAATGTTTAGTTATGTTGGTGATCTGCGTAGAGAATTTTACTTAAAAAAACTCAGATGTTTTCACATTTCACATATTTTTGTTTTTTAGTCCCATGGCAAAAAAAAGTTATTTTGAATTGTTTTCTAATTTGGAATTTTCCATTCAAATGAAACTTGTCAAGAAAGGATCCCTTTAAAAACTACATTTTCTGTTCATCTGGGTTTTCTTTGAATTAAAATATAAATGTACAAAATGACAAAGAGAAAAAAACAGCTAAATGATGGGGGATAAATTTTATTTCAACATTGAATTAAAACACAACAAAGATTGCAGTTTTTCAGACTGTAATGTTCCAGCATATACATCACCATGGTAACCAGACACAATTGTTATGATGACGTTGAAGCCTAAAACAGAGTTTTTGAGATTAGAGACAGAATTTAATTTCATTTCACAAACACACTCAACACCAGACGGCAGCACACGTTTCACCTCGGAGCAAAATCAACGTTGTTTGTGAGCAGCAAATTTTTCAGCATCTGTTTTTCACATTACAAGTTAAACAGGTAAGATGAAGTGATTTTACTGAAATAAATACGAAATTACTCTTTAAAGAGGTAAACTGAAATTATTTTAATGAAATAAATACACACCAAAATACTCATTATTAATAAACTTTATCCATATTTCGGACCTGCTTCTGGGGAAAAAAAACCCAGCTAGCTTACTGCCACAATGTATTTCTATGGGTGACCGACTCACAGCTAACAGCTCACAAAAAACATCAAATATGTAAGACACAACAATAACCTTTCTTTATTTGTTTTGTACAGATTCAATAAACAAGCTTTGATTCATATTTAAGTGCTCATATAAACCAGTTTCCAGGCTGGATGAGAAGAAAATCCACATTGTCACTGGTTTAGCTGCTCTGATCATCTGAGGAACTTTTGTTTCTCCAAGTGTGTTTGTTGTTGTTACTTTGTTTTTGTTTGAGTGCTTGAGTAGCACAAGCATTTTTTAAACTTTTAATTTCACCTCATTCAGAAAAATCCACTTTTGTCAATGAGGATTATAAAGGAGGTAACTGCAGATTATTACTGTAGATGAACCTGAAATGTGCCTGATGTCGGAATATAATCTGATTCTGGTGGTTTGTTCTGTGTTGTGCTGTTGATTGTATGGTGAGAATATATTTGACCAACTCTGTGACACCTGGCTGGAGAGCACGACTGTTTTAAAACTGCACAGTGCTTTGTTCTGTCCCTGATATCGCGGTCCTGCTCTGTGGGTGCAGTGGCTGATCGAGTCGGGAGAAGCTCCAGACAGACAAGACAGTGGATTAACAAGAAGGAAAGAGAAAAGGAAAAAAGAGAGTTATGAGATCAGCTGTCAGAAAACGTTTTGACATTTGATGTGTGCAGACACACTGTGTGGGTCTCTGACGGCTCATCTCAAACAGTTCATGTGCTAAAGTCACAATAAAGAGTTGTACTACAAGGGAAGGTGTAACAACAAAGACTTTTACTCTGAAAGTCAAATGGGGTACCATAGAAAAATGGGACAGTCTTATCTAATCTTAACTGTTTGTCAGACCTGCAGAGTGCATTTTGGTCCATATGTGCTGTGTGTGCTCTGCGATGGAGTGGCATCCTGTCCAGGGTTTACCCTGCCTCATGTCCCATGGACTAGTGGGATAGGCTCCAGCACCCCCCCCCCCCCAAATTTCCGCTTAATTGGAGTAAGCGGGTATAGAAAATGGATGGATGGAAGATTGTGCCATGTGTACACAATAAACAGACACTCTTCTTCATGACTTCTGAGAATCATGAACTTGACCAGTTACCAACGTGGCCACATAATGGAACAATTTCATAAAATGTACGGCTAGATTGGGGTTGGATCATGACAAAAGAACTAGATTGCGGGTACTAGCGGCCGAAATGGGCTTCCTTAGGAGGGTGGCTGGGTGTCTTCTTAGAGACAGGGGAGAAGCTAGGCCATCCATGAGTAGGCCAGAGTAGAGCCGCTGCTCCTTCACATTGAAAGGAGCCAGCTGAGGTGGTTTGGACATCTGGTAAGGCCCCTTGGCATGTCCATCTTGGAGGAGACCCTGGGGAAGACCCAGAACTAGGTGGAAAGATTATATCTCCACACTGGCTGGGAACGCCTCGGGATCCCCCAGTCAGAGGTGGTCACTGTGGCCCAGGAAAGAGAAGTCTAGGGTCCCCTGCTAGAGCTGTTGCCCCCGTGACCCGATCCCGGATAAGTTGCTGAACATAAGTGGAGTGAGTGCTCTATGGCTGGTTGTTTTGTTTTGACCTCCGTGCTCGATCTGTTTCCAATCAATGCACTTCCTGAACTGATGAGATTTGAAAGTGAGTGAACACTCCGTTTTCGGTGACTTTTGAGAATTGACCTGATAGATTGTGTTCTGTGCTGAGCAGAATCCCCCCCCCCCCAGCTGGGAGCAATGAGGTGGTCTCACTTGGCCAACATGGGGCGTCTGTCAGTTCCATTCCAGGTCTGTGCACAGCCTCAATGTGCACTCGTTTACGTGCTGTGCAAATGAAGTTTGATTTACCGTCAATACTGCTGCATCTTATCGACTGATAACAAACATGACCCCCTGAAGGCTGTTAAATGAAATGTCAGTAATCTTGAAGAAAGTGATATAATGCTTCTAATCCCTCTTTTCTCCTCTTTGGTGCTCTGCAGGTTCCACACACTGTCACCATGAGCGGACAACTTAAGAGGAAATTTGAGGAGGTGCCTGAGGACCCATGTGACTCTTCACCCACCACTTTGGATTCCAGTCCCAACAACTCAGGTACACCAGCAACAAATTTCAGTGTCCTCATGAGACAAAAACACAAACTCACAGAAAGATCTGAGGCTGTACGTGCTTTTTATATGTGCTCATTTTTATCATGGTCGACTGACTCCTCTTTACTGCTGCACCGTGACTCTGATCACACACTGACACATCCAGGGTGGATGAAGGAATTCATTGAGTTGGCAGACCATAAAACACACTGCAAAATAATTTCATACTTCTTCAATTAATACTGATTTTGAGTCTTAAAGTTGCAAAGTTTGTTGTTGCATTATGCAGTAGGTGGTGGTCTTTTGGTTTCTGGCTCCACCTTCTCACTGCTTTATAACTTCAGTTTTGTGCTTCAGGTTTCACTTGACAGGATTTAAGGGTGTTGGAATGTGTTTTCAGTGTCATTTAATTTGGTACATAATGACACTTGGATGATGATCGGACCAATCAGTGTGTACAGTTGAGTTCTGATGTGACCCTAAATGCAGAGAACAGGCAGGATAATTTCAAACAGTGTTCTTTAATCAGTGCAGATTTCAGTCCAAGTTCATACACAGGTGATCAATGTTCAAAGCACAAATTCCTAAAATCCTCTGGCTAAACCCAGGAAATGCAGACAGGCAGTGTAAATGGACAACTGGAGATCAAATGCAGAACATGAATACAAAGACAACTGACACACCAGCAACCAAGAACCAGAACAGCAGGGTTTCAATACACTGGGAGGTGATTCCAACTGACAGCAGTGCACAGAGGCCTGAATGAATTCACGTGAGCAAACAGGGAAGCAAACAAGACTTTGTCAAAATAAAACAGGAGTGGGACAAACTGACAAACCTGTAGAACAAAACCAAACTTCAATAAAACTGAGAAGACTGAAACCCCATTTAAGGAATAAGCCAGAACTAAAAATACTAAATACAAGGAAGAACTTAGAAATAATTACTATACCAGAGTACACAAACTTAACCAAACTGGACGTACTTTTTTTTTTTTTGCAGACATTTGGTATAGAGCACTGGGTGCAGTACTCTACACAAGTCTACGCAACACTGCGTGTAGCTTCTTCGTGTAGGCAGCACAGTCTCCTTTGAACCCTGTGTGATATCGTGGGATTTGACCACTTACAGGGACGGCCCAATATACAGGTCAGTGGGACAGCCACTGCATAACTTCACAGATGGTGTCCTGTTTTATTTTTGGCTGCAATCACAGAAGCAAGACAGCAAGACGGCAAGATGAGGCGAGTGGGAGACATTGCGTCGTTAAGTGTTAGCCTACACGGCTAACCAGAATCGTGACATTCTGTCACCTGCAAAACTACCTCGATATTTCTTTACATTTTCACTTTGTTTGCGTGTAATTTGCCCAAAAACTCACAGAAAGTGCCATTTCTGTCCCCAGAAGAGAAATTACATCATATGTGATATTTTACCCCTTCAGCGCCCGTCCTCAAACGAGGCTGCACTGCCCGTTTGATTTCCAGTTAATATAAGTGAATTGTTACATTAGTACTGTCGTCCTCTTTTTGTCTCAGCAGCCGTCTAAGAAAGAAACTCAACAGTGTGGGTTTGCTGAGCAGCTCAAGGTCCAGAGCGCTTCTCCAAGTGGTGTCATCATCAATATCGTGAACAAATACAAGCGCTTGATTCCGTGCACACCTAAGCAGCGTCATGCACTGCTTAAAGAAGCTGGTGTCCAAAACATCGACGTGGAGGAGGAGACGCAGCTGAAGAACCTGAGGATCTCCAGGCAGAACCGTGGTTGTGACTGCAAGGGCGTCTGTGAATCTGCAACCTGCAGCTGCAGCCTGGCTGGAATCAAATGTCACGTAAGAACAGTTTGACTGTAAAATTTCTGCTCTGTTGGATTTAGTGATTTTCTGTGTATTTGAGTAGTAATGTAACTTCTTCCTCACAGGTAAGATTTTCCACGTTGATCTGTGGCTGCACCAAAGACGGCTGTGGAAACAGCCAAGGTCGCTTCCAGTTCAACAACGACAGAGTGCGAAACCATTACAGGAACACCATGCTGAGACTGAAGCAGGAGAAGACAAGAGAGACAGAGTGAAGGACAGAGGAAGAGGAGGACGAACAGCCACCCGGAGGAACAATCAACCTTTTACTTTGTTTTTTTAGACAAACATGTTATAATAAAAACAAGTGTCACTGTAAATAACAATCAGCTTTTATACACATCTTGTCTAATAGAAGTAATAATGAAGTATAAACCTATCGAGTACAACCCCTTTAAAAAAATAAATGAATAAACATTTTTATTTACAGAAATATCACTTTTTTGGTTTTCTGCTTCAGCTGCTTTTCATTTTAACTCAAAAACGTTCTCAGCAACAAACAAATAAGAACACAGACAAAACAAACAAAAGCATTTTGTTCATAATTTCAGAATCTTCACTATGTTGTTTCTTTAGTATCTTTTTGAATTAACAGCCCAACATGAACTTTAAATAGGATTCCAAAATTGCGACTATATAGTCCGTGATGCTGTACAGTGACTTTGTTTACTTCCCAAAAACAAAACAAAAAAGAAAAAACTTTGTGTAGTTCCTCAGTCCAGCGAAAAATTGCGTCAGAAATTTGTCCAGCTTTTCATCCTAACAGGTCTTCATATCTCCAGATGGCTTACAGCAGAGTGGATTTTTTTTTTTTTTTAGAAAAATTAGCACTGTAAATTAACTCCTTCAAATCGTCATCTGTCAGCAAATATGCCAGTGCCTTAACACAAATCTCAATGAACCCATCAGTCATTCTTTGTGACAATCATGAGCTATTTTCATCCTCATTCTGGGCATCAAAAATCATCCTCGATGTTTGTGCAACTGTAAATCTTGCTATTCTAAGTCTGTTGGCCATGCTTCCTTGCAAAACAGATCTTCTGGGGGGTCATAAGTGTCCCTGCACAAGTTTGGATTATAACTGCCACACAAATCAGCCAATCCTTGCAAAATTCTGTGAATAAATGCAGGACAAATAGATTGACATTCATAGCAGGAAACTTTTTCCGATTAAAATTAGAAAAATGGTGCACAAAACTATATGGGGTCATAAATGACCCCACTTAGTCACTTGAGGGTTAATAAGTGTGGCACTAAGCAAAAAAGAAAAAAACCTTGGTGGTGATAAGACAGAGGAGTAATTTTGGTTAAAGTGAACAAATTCCTCAGATAAAAGAATGTTGCATTTCCATAGCAGCTCCTTCTGGTTGACGCACATTTCTGAGAAAGAGAAAGGGATGTGAAAGAAGAAAAATCAGATCTGCACTGCTTGGAAATGGTCCAAACCTTTAGCACAGTCAGTAAATACTCATATATGACAGACATATGTCACATACCTCACAAATTATGTACCAGCTCTTATAGTATACACACAGGCAGACGGAGCTCTCATTTGTTTTTCCCATTAGATCTTTGTTGATCTTTAGTGTGAAATCACAAGACAAGAACACAAAAGACAGGAATCAAAGAAAAACATACTACACCTTGCCATTTTAAAGAAACAGATGCCTGAGTTCATTTGAAATGGACAAACACAAAGTGTGCTGTGGTCTGATGAGTCCACATTTCAAATTGTTCTTGGAAATCATGGACGTTGTGACCTCCAGAAAAAGAGGAAAACACCATGTTACCAGCGCAAAGTTCAAAAGCCAGCATCTGTGATGGTATAGGGTGTGTTAGTGCCCATGGCATGGACAACTTGCACATCGTACACAACTTACACATACCAGCACCTGATAAGAGAAATCGCTCAGGACTTCAAGACTGATGAGAGAAATCGCTCAGGACTTCAAGACCGACTGCTTTCAGGGCTCCGGTGTGATGCTCTGCAGGAGGCCAGTGAGGCCGACTTGGTAGGCAACTTGCGGATCAGCAGCTTGGTGGATTTCTGGTCGCGGCAGATCTCTCTCAGCGCCACGGTGCCGGGCCTGTAATGGTGAGACTTCTTCACACCGACGGTAGCCGGAGCCTCTTCCGCGGGCTGCTTTGGTATCCACTGCTTCCTTGGAGCTTTTCCTCTTGTGGATTTACGGGCAGTCTGCTTGGTTCTGGTCATATTAACCTTATGCTGTGAAACTGCTGGACACTTCGTTACATTGTCATTAACCCCTTAACGCCTGAATTTATATAGCTGTATATAAAAAAAATGTTTTGTATGTGTGTTTGCCTTTAAGTAGATGGTAATAATGTTGAGATTATTAATTTCACTTTTGCACAAAAAATAAATAGTAATTTTGGTATTTTGGTAATCATTTATGTTATAATAATAATACTGGTATGTTGCAAATATGCGACAACAGGCATACTGGTCAATTTGGTATGTTGCATATTTGAGTCAAATATTGTAGCATATATGCGACAATAGGCGTTAAGGGTTAAATATGGATCCACTGAACCAACTGTTGCACATCGATCACAATAAACAGCTTATCTCAAGGGTTTAAAACCTCGTAATAAGATTTCATTCTCTCTATTTTCTTTCACGCGCCAGCCGCATAGTAATCCCCGATGGAGACGGGAGCAAATCGGTCACGTGATTGAAAACCCTCTATAAGAGTTATATTGTAGCCTGCAGTCTTTTGACGGAAGTTGAAAAGACCAACAATGATGAAACACATAACACAATATTAACCTATATGGAAACAGGATGACCACACCACATTCTGCTTTAATCAAGTGCAGCTGGTAAATTTCTCTGGACCATTCAAAGATGTGCATAATGTTCAGAGGAAGACAAGAAGTGAAATCAGCAACAAGTTGCTGAGAGCATGAAATATTTTAGTTTGTAATTAAAGATCAAAACGTTGTCATCCCTTACAATTATTTCAAATAACGTTTATGTCCTGGAACATTTTAAAGATAAATTTTCTGGGTTTTTTTTTTCTGGTGATATATCTGTCAACGTACATGTTTTTGATCGCCTCTGTGGCGTCCTTTTCTGCTCTTATAGGTTTGTTTCCATATTTGTCTGTGTTACATTGTATTCTCTGTGTTTACCTTTTGTCCATGTGAATGGCACTTTTATTGTGATATGCTTTGTATATTTCCATTGGCTTTTCTTCCTGTTTCATAGTAATGCAGGCTTCCAGTTTCACCTGCACACTCATTTTCTGTGTTTGAACCAATTGAACCATCCACAACATTGCTTTGCCAGATTGTCTAGCTTCCATGCTTGCTCTCTGGCACTCTCTTGAAAATAAATAAACTAAGTGGATACAGTTAATGTAAGCAAGAGAAATGAAACAAAATGGAAAGGGTTTTTTACTTTAGGAGTTACCTGTTTCAGTGTCTTTACTGGCCCAAAATTAGGTGGTTGAACAAAAAAAGGTGGTAAATTTCTTGGCGTTATTGTTGTTGTTGTTTAAATTGAAAGAAATAAAATATGACATTTTAAACTGGCTTCTGGTGTTCATCTTTTAATCTGAAACTGAAATGTCTTCAGTTTACAGTAAAAACAAATTCATTTTCCTCATCATTTCAGCAATTTTAAAGGTGATGTTATATGAAGTCACAATCTCAAGCTCAGTGTTCTTAAATTACAATTTACAGGAAAACGATCCAGCGGTCAAATTCATACGGTTATCCTGTTAAGAGCTGGTAAGAGGTCATGTCCGTTGTCTATGAACAAAAATATAAGTAAATAAATAATTGTGGAATCAAACCCTAAGTTCTCTAATAATTCCATGTCTCTTTGAGAAAGACACTCAAAACCAACTCGATTAAAAAAATCACTAAGCTTGTGTGAGGAAAGTTTTTAACACTGTCGGATTCCTTTTGAGAATGTGGCACTAACAAAACAGAGGACAGAGCTGGATTAGGAATGACATCTCAGGTAGAACAGTTTGGAGAAAAAGTCAGGTGAGGTTGAGATGTTTTTGACGTGCAGAGGAGGGACCCAGGGTATATAGGGAGATGGATGCTGAGGATGGAGTCACCAGGTAGGAAGAGAAGAGGGAGACTAAAGAGAAGGTTTTGGGTGTGGTGAGGGAGGACATGCAGGTGACAGAGGAAATGCAGAACATGATGGAAACAATTGATCTGCTGCGGCGAACCCTAACAGGAACAGCCGAAAAAAAGATTTATTTTCAGAAATATTTTACATTTATATTGATATTTTAAGTTGGGGCCATACAAATGATTCATATTATTTTAACTCATTGGTAACTGACTGAAATCCTGTGTTCTGACTGGCTGAATCGCATGTAATAATTGTAATACTTTCACAATAAATCATGCCAAAGTTACCAGCAAGTAGCCAAATTATTGACTGATTCTGCACCATTCGCGGGCAACATTATGAGTGATTGTGGACCGATTTGTCATAATGGGGCAACAATGTTTCGCGCATGCTTAGAGGTAATGATGCGAGATGAGATAGTTAAGATTGTTTGTGTGCAATAATTCTGTGGAATTTATATGTAATTCTATTGGAATTGTATAGATTTGAGAAATTTTTATGTAGGAATGAAAAGTTAAATGACTGATTTGTTTCTAGTAAATTTAAAATTAATGATTTGTTTCTAGTGAAAATAGACCAAAAATAAAAAGAAATAAAAAATGACTTGGCAAATTTTTACACAACTGTAAAGATAAATTTATTAACTACACAGATGTATAATAAAACAATGGTGACTGGTTTATCAGGCAGCATAATGGAATGGAGGAAAGATGGCGCCTGTGTGTTTGGCGTGCCGTCAGCCCTGTCGCTCGTCGAGTTTTTTTGCTATTTGTTGCTGTGTTTTTTGCTCTGCGTGTTCTGCCGGGACACTTCAGCCTTGCTTGTGTATGGTCGCCAGTCTCTCTTGGACATTAATTCTCTTTATGAGCCGCTGCTGTCGTCTGGGTCCGGGCTTGGAAGCCCCGCCCTGCTCTGCCACCTGTGCTCGCGGACGTCCCGCTCCACCTGCCTCCGTTTTCCTTGCGTTCCTCTCCGGAGGAGGCGCTTAGAAGGCGCGGAAAGCGGAGCGGTCCTGTTGGTAAAACTTAAGTTTTACCTGGCAGCCTTCACTAGAGGGTCTGATCCTCGCTGCCTCTGTGATGGACGATATTTTTGGGCGTGGGAGCGCGCGCTGCGCACGAGAGGCTGCTGGATTCGTCCTGTTCCTGAACTGATACCGCACCAGCTCCACTAAAGCTGTGCCCGTTGTGCCGCAGCTTCCCGCTGCTGCCCTCTCGCCGGGCTCGGAGTTTTTACGCCGGTGCTGTCGTCTGCGGGCTCTCAGACGCGGCGTTCCACCTGAGCTCCTCCAGCCGTTGAAACACCCTGCGTCACTGGCTGCTGAGGAGCAGAACTTCCGCATGACCTCATTAAAACCTGCTGATCCCACCGAGATCCTTAGTTTGGGTCTCATTAACATCAGATCATTGTCTCTGAAGTCACTGCTGTGAATGACTTAATTGTGGATCATCGTCTGGATAGGCTTGGATTATGTGAAACCTGGATTAAATCCACAGCTGTCCTTCCTCTGAATGAGGCCTGCCCACCGGAGTACACTTTTAGTCACGTTTCACGTGATGTGAAGAAAGGCGGGGGTGTTGCTTTATTTATAAATCCAGGTTTACTTTAGTAACTGTTGGGGGGTCAGAAATATAATTCATTTGAGCATCTGATTCTCCGTTATGCCCATGATGCTAAGTACTCTCAAGGTCATAAAACTGGAAATCAGCTATGTTATATTGTCACTGTCTACAGGCCTCCTGGCCCATAGTCTGATTTTTTAGATGAATTTGGCACGTTCATGCTCTAGTCTTTCAACTAGTGTAGACAACATTTTGATTATTGGTGACTTTAACATTCATATAAATAAGCCCTCTGATCCCCTCGGTAAATCATTTATGGAAATCATGGATGCATTAGGATTTCAGCAGTTCGTTCGTGGTTCAACGCATATCAGTGGTAATACTCTGGATTTAGTTCTTGCACGTGCCTTGCTGTCACAAATATCGACATCCTGCCTCTTGCATCAGTGGTCTCTGACCACTCGCTTATTAGTTACAATTACGCTGCCGGCGTTTAGTGGAGCAACAACCTTGCCTATCATTGCGGCGACAAATTAAACCTTCACTTTGACTGAACTCGAAGCAAGACTACCTGAAATCCTAACTTCAAGCTTGATGAAATTTCAGTCAGTAGACAGTCTTGCAGATAGCCTGAATTTAGTGCTAAAAACCACACTTGATAGATTCCGCCTCCTCTATTAAAGCCACGCCTTCCCAAAGCACAGACACTCTGGTTCAGTAGTTATTTGCGTGACCTTAGGAAGAAGGCTAGAGGGTTGGAACGGAAATGGCGTAGTTCCAAACTAGAGGTGTTTCACCTTGCGTGGCGTGAAGATATTTTAGATTATAAGCATGCTTTATTGGCTATGAAGCAGGCGTATTATTCTGAATTGATCAACAAAAACAAGCATAGCTCAAAGTTCTTGTTTGATACGGTGGCATTTCTTATTCATGGACAGCCACCTGTTTTTCGTTCTCCTTTTTCAGCACAGGACTTTCTGGACTATTTCGAAAAGAAAATAGAAGATATTAGGTTGAGCACATCTCAGCATATTTTGGTTGAATCATTGTATCCAGCTACTGAGCTGGGGACTACTACTGAGGTGCTACCTAGATTCACGGAATTTAACAGTATCTCACAAGGTGTGCTGACGAAACTCGTGATGTCTACTAGAAGCACAACTTGTTTATTTGATCCTATACCAACAAAATTGTTTAAGGATCTTGGCCCATTCTTGGGCCGAATGTGCTGGAAATTGTTAACCTTTCTTTAAACTCTGGATCTGTTCCAAATTGTTTTAAAATCTGCAGTGGTTAAACCACTACTCAAGAAATCTAATCTTGATCCTGGTGAATTGAAAAATTATAGGCCGATATCAAATCTATCATTCTGCTCAAATTCTGGAAAAGGTGGTTTCACGGCAGCTTGTGGACTATCTTACTGAGAATGACCTTTTGAGCCACTGCAGTCTGCTTTTAGAAGACATCACTCCACAGAAACAGCACTTATTAAAGTAGTTAATGATCTTCTGCGAGCAATGGACTCGGATACTACTACAGCATTGGTGTTGTTGGATCTCAGTGCTGCGTTTGACACAGTTGATCATCATATTCTACTTGATAGGCTAGAAAACTGTTTCGGGATTACTGGAACTGCTCTTGTGTGGCTGATGTCTTATCTGTCTGGGTCGTTCCCATTGTGTTTTGTGCAGTGACACTACCTCTGACTTTAAGGGCATGAAGTTCGGGGTTCCACAAGGATCCGTTCTGGGTCCCTTGCTTTTTTCCCTGTATATGGCACCCCTTGGGAACATTTTGCGGCGTTTCGGGGTTGCTTTTCATTGTTATGCTGATGGATACTCAGTTGTATATGCCGATAGCTGCCTGGAAATCCTGTCCACATAAAAGCTTTACAGGACTGTCCTTGCAGCAGTGAGAAGTTGGATGTCTAGCAGCTTTCTACTTTTGAACTCTGATAAGACTGAAATGATGGTTCTTGGCCCAGCAAGACATCAGCACCAATTTGATCAGCTGGCGCTTAGCCTAGGTTCATGTGTGTATACATCATACTGACAAAGTGAGGAACCTTGGGGTAATCTTTGATCCTACGTTGTCCTTTGACCTCCACATTAGGGACATTACGAGGACTGCTTTCTTTCATCTGAGAAATATAGCAAAGATTCGCCCCATCCTGTCTATGGCTGATGCTGAGACTCTGATTCATGCATTTGTCTCTTCTAGATTGGATTATTGTAATGCTTTAGTTTCTGGTCTGCCGCAGTCTAGCATTCGAGGACTTCAGTTGGTACAGAATGCTGCTGCCAGAATTCTGACACAAAGTAGAAGGTTGACCACATTATTCCCATTCTGGCATCCCTTCATTGGCTACCGGTTTCTGCCAGATTGGATTTTAAAGTTTTATTGTTGGTTTATAAAATTGTTCATGGACTGGGCGCCTTCCTACTTGGCGGACTTGGTTAAGCCCTACGTACCTGCGAGGCCTTTGCGTTCGCAGGGCGCAGGGCTTCTGTGTGTTCCGAGGATGAACAAAAAGTCTGTGGGGTATAGAGCCTTCTCCTACCGTGGTCCGGCTCTTTGGAATGATCTACCTGCTGTTATTCGGCAGTCTGACACGGTGGAGATTTTTAAATCAAGACTGAAGACCCACTTTTTTAGACTGTCTTATCATTAATTTTTTAATCTGTTTGTGTTTGCTTTGTAATTTCTTTTTATTCTACTGTGTTTTATCTTTTAACTGTGCTTTTCTTGCTTTTAATTTTGAATTTAGATTAATTTGTGTTGTTGTGAATTATGTGAAGCGCCTTGGTGCGACTTTGTCGTGTGTTGGCGCTATATAAATTAATAAATTAAAAGTAATAAATTAATGTCACATTCCATTATGCTGCCTGATAAACCAGTCACTATGTCCAATTCACTGGTGCATCTGTTTTCTTTCTGTTTATCACCTTCCTGTATCTTTTTACTGTGAGTTATTTCTTTTTATCTGGTCCTGTTCCATGTGTCTGTAGGAGGTCAGTCTCTTTGGTGATAACGCCGGCCACAACTACCTCGACGTGTGGATGATGCAACGTAATGACATTCACTGGAAGCATGAGAGGCCGTATGCTTCAAACACAGGGGCACTGGTGTCTTCCTCAGAGTGACGGACAGTACGCTCACCCCATCCGTGGCCAGTGTGAGGTGCACAGCATGAGCACACCCAACTAGCACAACTGGGGGTGCACCATGGAGGGGCGTGTTCATCCAGCCCAGCCAGGAGCCGCTGCACCATGATGAACTCGTACATTATGATTTTTAAACTGCCAAACATGGATTTGTGCATACAGACTCTGCTTCTTGTTTCTGTCTTTGTCGTTCTTCAGGACAGAAAGTGAATAATTTTGAATACTTAATTGCTGTCTCATCTCCTTTTGAAGCAGTTTGAACTTTTAGACACGACTGGTGATGTTAGACAGGTTTGAAAAATGATCATGAGGTCACTTTGTTTAAAATTTGACTGCAGCATGGAGAAGAAAATTAGAATGTTTAAGAAATGCTCTTAATCAAAGTGTGTTTAAATAGAACAAAATTTATTAACCCATCGTAAATTTGGTCCAGTCTAACCAGTGGGACAACAGACAACCACAACTGGTAGCAGGTCTACAAATACTCCCTTGGTCAGAACAGCAGAAGGACCAAGAACCTAACGTGCACATTTTTATTTGATTGTTATTTTACATTTTTTGGGTCTTGAGGCTGGTGATGGCCAAATAAGGCTTCATGAAGCAAACAGGTTCAAAGAACTGTACTTCATTTTGTTTTGAACCCTTTTGTAAAATGAAAGCACCGTGTACTGGGTTCAGGAAAAAATACCATGTTTGGTCATCACAACTAGAGCATGGACTTTTGTCAAGTTATCCAAGAAACAGTGGAAAAGTTTATTTGGTCATCTTGAATTTACAGGTGACAGACTGGCGTCCTGTCCTGGGTGTATCCCGCCTCGCGCTCTATGACTGCTGGGATTGACTCCAGCCCCCCGCGACCCTTAATTGGACGAAGCGGTTGAAGATGAGTGTGTGTGAGGACAGACACCTCAAATATTTGAGATAATGTAACTTAAATCTGACAACTGTATTGTTATAAAACATCAAAAAATCCAATTTGATAAATTATTTTTTTTTCATCCCTGTCTAAATTCCCAACAGAAAATGCAACAATACAGAATAAATGCACTTCTCTTTTTGTTTTTTGGCCTTTATGTTTTGGTGTTCCATGAAATTGTTTTTTGACCTGCAACTACTGATGATTATGTTTTTTTTAACACAGAAAAAAATACACTATGAATTGAAATATTTTGGTAATAGGGATCCACATGGCAGCACGGTGGATTAGCAGTTAGCACTGTTGCCTCACAGCGAGAAGGTTGTGGGTTCAATTCCCGTGGCCTTTCTGTGTGGAGTTTGCATGTTCTCCCCGTGTTTGCGTGGGTTTCCTCCGGGTGCTCCGGTTTCCTCCCACATCCAAGACATGCGGGTTAGGTGAATTGGAATCTTTAAAATTGTCCGTAGGTGTGTGTGTGGGTGTGTCTGTTTGTTTGTCTATCTGTGGCCCTACGACAGACTAGCGTCCTGTCCTGGGTGTACCCCGCCTCGCGCTCTATGACTGCTGGGATACGCTCCAGCCCCCGCGACCCTTAATTGAACTAAGCAGTAGAAGATGGATGGATGGATCCACATACGAAAATATAACTTCATAGCAAGCCCTTTTTTGTCTGTCAAAGTAAAGCAATTTTTATTTGAAATTAAACTGAAAAGCTGTTAAAATGTATAATACCTGTACCAGTTTTAGGAGAGTATTATAATAAACTGTTCAACTGAATGTGAAAGTGTGCACTCAGAAAACTGACCAATCACAGATAACACATTCAAGACAAAAAATTCTACCTCATGCTCCTAATGAGCCATCATTTGACATGATCAGTTACAGTGTTATTTTATTTTTTCCATTCATCAGGTTCTTTGGTTGTTATGGCAACCGTCTAAAACTGCATTGTATTAACAACATGTGCTTTGTTTGTCACAGCACAACCTGTGTATTCATTTACAATAATTTTGATTCATCATAAAATAACATTTTAATTAGCTTTGTAAATGGACTGCATTTATATAGTGCTTTTCCATCTGCATCAGATGCTCAAAGCACTTTACAATAATGCCTCACATTCACCCCGATGTAAGGGTGCTGCCATACAAGGCGCTCACTACACACTGAGCAACTATGGGATTAAGGACCTTGCCCAAGGGCCCTTAGTGATTTTCCAGTCAGGCTCGGATTTGAACGGAGAATCCTCTGGTCTTAAGCCCAACACTTAACCACTAAACCATCACCTCCTCTCAGTACATATCTACATGAATAGTAACCTAGAGGATTATTTTACTGTGCTCAAAGTAGTACATTTTGTCTCATACAATAAATTTTTAGTATGAAGTAAAGTAATTTTACATTCGAAGTTGCAATTAATATTGTCCACTCACTGCCGCAGTCAGGATTCGAACCCATGTCTTGTTTAATTTCAGTGCACAGGGACAGACAGCTTCCATACATTTGGCTGTTGTACTTACTCACACAGCGCCTCCACGTGGCGATGTTGAGAACTGATACAAAGATGTAAACTAGGATATGTTAGGAATTGAACCAAAGACCTTCTTCATGCAAATCACACACTCTACCACTGAGCTGCACACAGTGGTTACTATGAAACTTGTCTGCTCTCGAAATGATCAAACGGAAAATCACAAAAGAAATAATGCAACTTAATATCAGTAAAATATGCTGCATGATCATCAGGTCATAATTTGCTATACTTTATTGATTATTTGAACGTTTTTAATGTTTAGTTATGTTGGTGATCTGCGTAGAGAATTTTACTTAAAAAAACTCAGACGTTTTCACATTTCACATATTTTTGTTTTTTAGTCCCATGGCAAAAAAAAGTTATTTTGAATTGTTTTCTAATTTGGAATTTTCCATTCAAATGAAACTTGTCAAGAAAGGATCCCTTTAAAAACTACATTTTCTGTTCATCTGGGTTTTCTTTGAATTAAAATATAAATTGTACAAAATGACAAAGAGAAAAAACAGCTAAATGATGGGGGATACATTTTATTTCAACATTGAATTAAAACACAACAAAGATTGCAGTTTTTCAGACTGTAATGTTCCAGCATATACATCACCATGGTAACCAGACACAATTGTTATGATGACGTTGAAGCCTAAAACAGAGTTTTTGAGATTAGAGACAGAATTTAATTTCATTTCACAAACACACTCAACACCAGACGGCAGCACACGTTTCACCTCGGAGCAAAATCAACGTTGTTTGTGAGCAGCAAATTTTTCAGCATCTGTTTTTCACATTACAAGTTAAACAGGTAAGATGAAGTGATTTTACTGAAATAAATACGAAATTACTCTTTAAAGAGGTAAACTGAAATTATTTTAATGAAATAAATACACACCAAAATACTCATTATTAATAAACTTTATCCATATTTCGGACCTGCTTCTGGGGAAAAAAACCCAGCTAGCTTACTGCCACAATGTATTTCTATGGGTGACCGACTCACAGCTAACAGCTCACAAAAAACATCAAATATGTAAGACACAACAAATAACCTTTCTTTATTTGTTTTGTACAGATTCAATAAACAAGCTTTGATTCATATTTAAGTGCTCATATAAACCAGTTTCCAGGCTGGATGAGAAGAAAATCCACATTGTCACTGGTTTAGCTGCTCTGATCATCTGAGGAACTTTTGTTTCTCCAAGTGTGTTTGTTGTTGTTACTTTGTTTTTGTTTGAGTGCTTGAGTAGCACAAGCATTTTTTAAACTTTTAATTTCACCTCATTCAGAAAAATCCACTTTTGTCAATGAGGATTATAAAGGAGGTAACTGCAGATTATTACTGTAGATGAACCTGAAATGTGCCTGATGTCGGAATATAATCTGATTCTGGTGGTTTGTTCTGTGTTGTGCTGTTGATTGTATGGTGAGAATATATTGACCAACTCTGTGACACCTGGCTGGAGAGCACGACTGTTTTAAAACTGCACAGTGCTTTGTTCTGTCCCTGATATCGCGGTCCTGCTCTGTGGGTGCAGTGGCTGATCGAGTCGGGAGAAGCTCCAGACAGACAAGACAGTGGATTAACAAGAAGGAAAAGAGAAAAGGAAAAAAGAGAGTTATGAGATCAGCTGTCAGAAAACGTTTTGACATTTGATGTGTGCAGACACACTGTGTGGGTCTCTGACGGCTCATCTCAAACAGTTCATGTTGCTAAAGTCACAATAAAGAGTTGTACTACAAAGGGAAGGTGTAACAACAAAGACTTTTACTCTGAAAGTCAAATGGGTACCATAGAAAAATGGACAGTCTTATCTAATCTTAACTGTTTGTCAGACCTGCAGAGTGCATTTTGGTCCATATGTGCTGTGTGTGCTCTGCGATGGAGTGGCATCCTGTCCAGGGTTTACCCTGCCTCATGTCCCATGACTAGTGGGATAGGCTCCAGCACCCCCCCCCCCCCCAAATTTCCGCTTAATTGGAGTAAGCGGGTATAGAAAATGGATGGATGGATGGAAGATTGTGCCATGTGTACACAATAAACAGACACTCTTCTTCATGACTTCTGAGAATCATGAACTTGACCAGTTACCAAACGTGGCCACATAATGGGAACAATTTCATAAAATGTACGGCTAGATTGGGTTGGATCATGACAAAAAGAACTAGATTGCGGGTACTAGCGGCCGAAATGGGCTTCCTTAGGAGGGTGGCTGGTGTCTTTCTTAGAGACAGGGTGAGAAGCTAGGCCATCCATGAGGAGGCCAGAGTAGAGCCGCTGCTCCTTCACATTGAAAGGAGCCAGCTGAGGTGGTTTGGACATCTGGTAAGGCCCCTTGGCATGTCCATCTTGGAGGAGACCCTGGGGAAGACCCAGAACTAGGTGGAAAGATTATATCTCCACACTGGCCTGGGAACGCCTCGGGATCCCCCAGTCAGAGGTGGTCACTGTGGCCCAGGAAAGAGAAGTCTAGGGTCCCCTGCTAGAGCTGTTGCCCCCGTGACCCGATCCCGGATAAGTTGCTGAACATAAGTGGAGTGAGTGCTCTATGGCTGGTTGTTTTGTTTTGACCTCCGTGCTCGATCTGTTTCCAATCAATGCACTTCCTGAACTGATGAGATTTGAAAGTGAGTGAACACTCCGTTTTCGGTGACTTTTGAGAATTGACCTGATAGATTGTGTTCTGTGCTGAGGCAGAATCCCCCCCCCCCCCCAGCTGGGAGCAATGAGGTGGTCTCACTTGGCCAAGCACATGGGGCCTGTCAGTTCCATTCCAGGTCTGTGCACAGCCTCAATGTGCACTCGTTTACGTGCTGTGCAAATGAAGTTTGATTTACCGTCAATACTGCTGCATCTTATCGACTGATAACAAACATGACCCCCTGAAGGCTGTTAAATGAAATGTCAGTAATCTTGAAGAAAGTGATATAATGCTTCTAATCCCTCTTTTCTCCTCTTTGGTGCTCTGCAGGTTCCACACACTGTCACCATGAGCGGACAACTTAAGAGGAAATTTGAGGAGGTGCCTGAGGACCCATGTGACTCTTCACCCACCACTTTGGATTCCAGTCCCAACAACTCAGGTACACCAGCAACAAATTTCAGTGTCCTCATGAGACAAAAACACAAACTCACAGAAAGATCTGAGGCTGTACGTGCTTATTTATATGTGCTCATTTTTATCATGGTCGACTGACTCCTCTTTACTGCTGCACCGTGACTCTGATCACACACTGACACATCCAGGGTGGACATGAAGGAATTCATTGAGTTGGCAGACCATAAAACACACTGCAAAAATAATTTCATACTTCTTCAATTAATACTGATTTTGAGTCTTAAAGTTGCAAAGTTTGTTGTTGCATTATGCAGTAGGTGGTGGTCTTTTGGTTTCTGGCTCCACCTTCTCACTGCTTTATAACTTCAGTTTTGTGCTTCAGGTTTCACTTGACAGGATTTAAGGGTGTTGGAATCGTGTTTTCAGTGTCATTTAATTTGGTACATAATGACACTTGGATGATGATCGGACCAATCAGTGTGTTACAGTTGAGTTCTGATGTGACCCTAAATGCAGAGAACAGGCAGGATAATTTCAAACAGTGTTCTTTAATCAGTGCAGATTTCAGTCCAAGTTCATACACAGGTGATCAATGTTCAAAGCACAAATTCCTAAAATCCTCTGGCTAAACCCAGGAAATGCAGACAGGCAGTGTAAATGGACAACTGGAGATCAAACTTGCAGAACATGAATACAAAGACAACTGACACACCAGCAACCAAGAACCAGAACAGCAGGGTTTCAATACACTGGGAGGTGATTCCAACTGACAGCAGCTGCACAGAGGCCTGAATGAATTCACGTGAGCAAACAGGAAGAAAGCAAACAAGACTTTGTCAAAATAAAACAGGAAGTGGGACAAACTGACAAACCTGTAGAACAAAACCAAACTTCAATAAAACTGAGAAGACTGAAACCCCATTTAAGGAATAAGCCAGAACTAAAAATACTAAATACAAGGAAGAACTTAGAAATAATTACTATACCAGAGTACACAAACTTAACCAAACTGGACGTACTTTTTTTTTTTTTTTGCAGACATTTGGTATAGAGCACTGGGTGCAGTACTCTACACAAGTCTACGCAACACTGCGTGTAGCTTCTTCGTGTAGGCAGCACAGTCTCCTTTGAACCCTGTGTGATATCGTGGGATTTGACCACTTACAGGGACGGCCCAATATACAGGTCAGTGGGACAGCCACTGCATAACTTCACAGATGGTGTCCTGTTTTATTTTTGGCTGCAATCACAGAAGCAAGACAGCAAGACGGCAAGATGAGGCGAGTGGGAGACATTGCGTCGTTAAGTGTTAGCCTACACGGCTAACCAGAATCGTGACATTCTGTCACCTGCAAAACTACCTCGATATTTCTTTACATTTTCACTTTGTTTGCGTGTAATTTGCCCAAAAACTCACAGAAAGTGCCATATTTCTGTCCCCAGAAGTAGAGAAATTACATCATATGTGTCATATTTTACCCCTTCAGCGCCCGTCCTCAAACGAGGCTGCACTGCCCGTTTGATTTCCAGTTAATATAAGTGAATTGTTACATTAGTACTGTCGTCCTCTTTTTGTCTCAGCAGCCGTCTAAGAAAGAAACTCAACAGTGTGGGTTTGCTGAGCAGCTCAAGGTCCAGAGCGCTTCTCCAAGTGGTGTCATCATCAATATCGTGAACAAATACAAGCGCTTGATTCCGTGCACACCTAAGCAGCGTCATGCACTGCTTAAAGAAGCTGGTGTCCAAAACATCGACGTGGAGGAGGAGACGCAGCTGAAGAACCTGAGGATCTCCAGGCAGAACCGTGGTTGTGACTGCAAGGGCGTCTGTGAATCTGCAACCTGCAGCTGCAGCCTGGCTGGAATCAAATGTCACGTAAGAACAGTTTGACTGTAAAATTTCTGCTCTGTTGGATTTAGTGATTTTCTGTGTATTTGAGTAGTAATGTAACTTCTTCCTCACAGGTAAGATTTTCCACGTTGATCTGTGGCTGCACCAAAGACGGCTGTGGAAACAGCCAAGGTCGCTTCCAGTTCAACACGACAGAGTGCGAAACCATTACAGGAACACCATGCTGAGACTGAAGCAGGAGAAGACAAGAGAGACAGAGTGAAGGACAGAGGAAGAGGAGGACGAACAGCCACCCGGAGGAACAATCAACCTTTTACTTTGTTTTTTTAGACAAACATGTTATAATAAAAACAAGTGTCACTGTAAATAACAATCAGCTTTTATACACATCTTGTCTAATAGAAGTAATAATGAAGTATAAACCTATCGAGTACAACCCCTTTAAAAAAAATAAATGAATAAACATTTTTATTTACAGAAATATCACTTTTTTGGTTTTCTGCTTCAGCTGCTTTCATTTTAACTCAAAAACGTTCTCAGCAACAACAAATAAGAACACAGACAAAACAAACAAAAGCATTTTGTTCATAATTTCAGAATCTTCACTATGTTGTTTCTTTAGTATCTTTTTGAATTAACAGCCCAACATGAACTTTAAATAGGATTCCAAAATTGCGACTATATAGTCCGTGATGCTGTACAGTGACTTTGTTTACTTCCCAAAAACAAAACAAAAAAGAAAAAACTTTGTGTAGTTCCTCAGTCCAGCGAAAAATTGCGTCAGAAATTTGTCCAGCTTTTCATCCTAACAGGTCTTCATATCTCCAGATGGCTTACAGCAGAGTGGATTTTTTTTTTTTTTTAGAAAAATTAGCACTGTAAATTAACTCCTTCAAATCGTCATCTGTCAGCAAATATGCCAGTGCCTTAACACAAATCTCAATGAACCCATCAGTCATTCTTTGTGACAATCATGAGCTATTTTCATCCTCATTCTGGGCATCAAAAATCATCCTCGATGTTTGTGCAACTGTAAATCTTGCTATTCTAAGTCTGTTGGCCATGCTTCCTTGCAAACAGATCTTCTGGGGGGTCATAAGTGTCCCTGCACAAGTTTGGATTATAACTGCCACACAAATCAGCCAATCCTTGCAAAATTCTGTGAATAAATGCAGGACAAATAGATTGACATTCATAGCAGGAAACTTTTTCCGATTAAAATTAGAAAAATGGTGCACAAAACTATATGCCCGGGGTCATAAATGACCCCACTTAGTCACTTGAGGGTTAATAAGTGTGGCACTAAGCAAAAAAGAAAAAAACCTTGGTGGTGATAAGACAGAGGAGTAATTTTGGTTAAAGTGAACAAATTCCTCAGATAAAAGAATGTTGCATTTCCATAGCAGCTCCTTCTGGTTGACGCACATTTCTGAGAAAGAGAAAGGGATGTGAAAGAAGAAAAATCAGATCTGCACTGCTTGGAAATGGTCCAAACCTTTAGCACAGTCAGTAAATACTCATATATGACAGACATATGTCACATACCTCACAAATTATGTACCAGCTCTTATAGTATACACACAGGCAGACGGAGCTCTCATTTGTTTTTCCCATTAGATCTTTGTTGATCTTTAGTGTGAAATCACAAGACAAGAACACAAAAGACAGGAATCAAAGAAAAACATACTACACCTTGCCATTTTAAAGAAACAGATAAAATGGAGAATAATAACGCACATCCAGATCATAACTAAAACAGACTCTTCCTTGATACAAGAATCAGCTTTCCACAAAAATTAAATGACAACTGCACCTCCCTGAATAAGGTCCTTCTCACCCTATTGCTCAGTTTAAACAGGCAGCCAGTTCTTGGAAGAGTTGTGGTGGATCTGAACCTCTTCCATTTATGGATGATGGAGTCCACTGTGTTCATTGGGACCTTCAAAGCAGCAGAAATGTTTCTGTACCCTTCTCCAGATTTGCGCCTCGAGACAGTCCTCTCTCAGAGGTCTACAGACAATTCCTTTGACTTCATGCTTGGTTTGTGCTCTGACTTGCACTGTCAACTGTGGGGCCTTATATGTAGACAGGTGTGTGTCTTTCCAAATCATGTCCAAACAACTGAATTTACCCCAGGTGGACTCCAATTGAAGAAACATCTCAAGGATTAGAAACAGGATGCACCTGAGCTCAATTTTGAGCTTCAGGGCAAAGTTTGTGAATACTTATGTACTAGAAATCATGGAGGGGTCTGAAATTTTCATCTTAGGTGCATGTCCACTGTGAGAGACATAATCTAAAAAAAAAAAAAATCCAGAAATCACAATGTATGATTTTTTTTAATCATTTATTTGTATGTTACTGCTGCAAATAAGTATTTGAACACCTGTGAAACTCAATGTTAATATTTGGTACAGTAGCCTTTGTTTGCAATTACAGAGGTCAAACGTTTCCTGTAGTTTTTCACATAACTTTCTCCCATGACTCCTCTGGATCATCCAAATGGTCATGGTCAAACTTAAGACGGGCCTGGACTTGCGCTGATTTAAGCAGGGGAACCTTTCGTGCCATGCATGATTTTAACTCATGACGCCTTTGTGTATTACCCACAGTAACCTTAGAAACAGTGGCGCCAGCTCTCTTCAGGTCATTGACCAGCTCCTCCTGTGCAGTTCTGGGCTGATTCCTCACCTTTCTTAGGATCACTGATATGCCACGAGGTGGGATCTTGCACGGAGCCCCAGTCTGAGGGAGACTGACAGTCATGTTTAGCTTCTTCCATTTTCTAATAATTGCTCGAACAGTTGATCTTTTTTCACAAAGCTGCTTGGCAGTTGCCCCGTAGCCCTTTCCAGCCTTGTGGAGGTCTACAATTTTGTCTCTGGTGTCTTTGGACAGCTCTTTGGTCTTAGCCATGTTAGTAGTTGGAGTTTTACTGATTGTGTGGGGTGGACAGGTGTCTTTATGCAGCTAACGACCTCAAATAGGTGCTTCTAATTTGGAATAATAAGTACAATAATAATAATGGAATAATAAGGAATAATAATAATAAGGACCAAAGTAGGTGGAGAAATCCAAGGAGACACGCACATTTCACCAGGCTGTGGCAGATAGATGGTTACTTTAGAGATGTGGGGGGTGGACCCGTTGCATGCCTGGTTGGTTGCCATCCAGGACTCAAGCCAGTTCAGTGGTGTTGTGGAGCATGGTACCTATCCATACCTGTCAACATTTGAACTTACCAATGCGAGACACCCATGCGTGGCTGTGAGCACCAAGGGCGTGAAGCGTAATTAGGTGGGTCTGGGAACATGCAAGGGCTCAAGCAAAGGTGGGACAAAGGGGTGTCCCGCACACACCTATGTGCAGTGGTGTAGTCTACATTTTTGAAGTGGGTAGACTGTGTTTTTTGTCCGTCATCAACCTCATGCATTGCACCTCCTGTTATTAACATTTTTATCACCATAACAATAAATAGATCTATACTTTCCATCTGATCATTTATATTCTATATTTGCCACTATAAATGTGAGAAATGTGTCAGAATGTAAGTAATTTGCACCAATTGCAAAATACAGTATACAACAGTAAATCTAAAAGAGTGATTAAAAAATACAAAGATCAAATACATTTATTTTTTGGCATCTGAAAACCTAATTTAACAAAGAAATTTAATCAGGTCATAAACCAGGAATAAACAATGTTTAAATCCAGCCAAAAGTATCATATGCAAGCTAGTGTGTATTGTTTAACAGTAAATAAGACAACTTTAAGTCACAGTCACTCAAAAAAAAAAAAAAGTGACTGTGACTCCTTGTTATTAAGAAAGAAAAGTTCTCTTAACAATAATAAGGAGCAGATTATTGCCTCCCAACTAAGTATATTGCAAGATTTCACTTTTCCTCCCTCTATTTAGTATCGGATATGAGCCTGTACTGTCAAATTCAGCAGCTGCAAGATTCACCCTTCATATAATCTGCATGGCCCCACGTTGTTTGTGGACAGTTTAGACACATAAACAAAAACAAAACAGAACACACCGGTCTACATGAGCATGCACCGGCTGCAGAGCCTCACGCCTCCTACCACAATCTCTGTTGAAGTTGACAGTCCATCACCAGGTCCAGACGGGGGACTGGAACCTGTAGGCCTTGTGGTCCATAAGGAAACCTACCCAGTATAAACAAGCTAGTATTAGTATACGTTAAGTTCCATTAAAACAGCAGCTAGGCTGAAGGACAGAAGCCGGGACAGAAGCTAGCTCCCAGAAAATTCACATACAACAATGAAAATATGGTAGATGCTTTACTTTGCAGAAACCTTTTCAACCCATGACAAAAACATTGTAGGCCAAATCAGTGGCACAAAAGTATAGTATGAAGACAACCAACTAACTAACTAAGACAACCATGCAACTACTGAGAGTATGCCACTTACCAATTCCAGTCATTTTAAAACTACACTATCCAACAGCCAACGGGACTCAAGCTCAAGAGACATCTGTAGATTACCGGCAAAACTCTATTATTTTTTAAAAAGCTGTTTCATTTTATATTTTAACAATAAATGAACGGATCATTAAAAATGTCCACGAATCAAAGTCAAAAGACATTTGCACAAGTAGAAGCTCTCCACTTATTGTGCTCAAATTCATATTTTAGAAATGACTCTGTCCTGATAACAACATTAAAAGGCAATTACATATTTTGTCAAAATTACAAGTTGAAATGACCGTTAAAAAAATTCATCAAGAGATTTATGTCACAGAAATCCTACTTTACAATCACTGCAGTCATTGTTAAATTATTTCCTGTTGCATTTATAATAAACATTTGTATTTATTTACAGTGTCTGTTTTTCTGGTTGAAATGAGATATAAATAATCTACCAGACTTAAAAAAAAAAAGTACAAATTTCCATGTTATTTTGTCTAAAAATAAATGTCCAAGGTTCCTTTTGTTAAACAAGAAATTATCTAATCTGAAGTAACAGGTGGTTTTAATTTACAGATGAAAGGTTTCTAAAGAACCATTTATTGATTTATTTAGCTATTTTAATTACAAGTGTTCTAAACTTTTTTTAACAGTAATCAGAAATTCTGAGGTAACAAACAACAACAAAAAAACATTTCCAAGGATTTTTCTTCAGAAAACTGCTCCATAAATGAGCAGTCCTGTGACACGTTTGTTTGTACAGATCAGTGGTTTATTTCTACACCGATCCATTTTGTACAGATCAGTGGTTTCTGCCAATAGTCTTCCGTGTTTGGCCCGACGCATCGTTCCTATTGGACAACGCAAAGGTATGTCACAGCTCAAAAGCTAGAAGAAGCAGCTCAGAAGACTAGCTGTCGTAGGCTAGCCCACTTACCAGCAATGCAGACAGCGCCAGGTTTATCTCCTCCACTCAGGGTGTAAACTTCATCAATTGGCCCTGAAGCAGCAGGTGGACGTTTTCGAAAAAAAAAAAATCTAAAACCGAGGCCTGTTTTCATTTTATCTGGTAATAACTTTCTCCAGCATTCTTCTTGTTTGTGTGCGGCTTTCTTGCTGATTAGCTGGTAGCCCCGCCCCCATCTGTCTATGAGCCAATTAAAACTCTTGTATAGCAGAGCGAGCGGGAGTGGGACATACGGTGCACTCTGCAGTGATGGACGCCTGATGGCTGTCTTTTAAAGGGAGAAAATAAAATTACAGTCAATAAGCGCTTATTTTATTTACACTGTCACGTTCCCTGGGGCAATTTAAAGTGGGTAGACGGAAATTCCCGGTCATTTTAGGTGAGTAGACGGCGTCTACCTGCGTTCCACGTAGACTACACCACTGCCTATGTGGGATGCATGACACGGGGTAAATACTGGCCCTTTGGCAGAGCAGCCTATGGGTTGCCGTGGAGCCATGTCACTTCCGGTGACATAGCCAATCTGTAGGCGAGAATTTGTACTTCCGTTACTGGCCGCACGATGAAAACAAGCTCGGGCTGCATTGATTGTCCATTGAAATCAGCTGGTTTTGTTTTGTCTCTAACTTGCTTCTAACAGCCAGCTGACAGCTCTCATTGCCTGAAACGATGAGATTTATACAACAAGCTGACCTGAAATGAACATTAAACATTAAATTGACTTTATTGATGAGTCTGTCCCCTTTGAAAAGTAACCAAATTACATGTATTTGTATTGAGCTCGGTGATGTTTTCATCGGCCAGAAATGGCCAACAGAGGGCGCTCGGTGTAAAGTCCGCGGCAATCCATACACCCAGGTTTGACTTGGTGTCAAACCCTGTCTAAATGACCACTCTAGTTTTCGCATTTAATCTGACATGTGATTTATGCAAGACATGCTTGTCTGCCTCACAAGTTAATGTAACAGCGTTTTCGGTGGGTTCCAGCCGTAAATTACACTTTTGAATAGTTCAGTTAAAGCTCCTCCTGGAGCTCCACCGGTGACCGCCACAGGGCTTGTTGATGTACTGCCCTTGTTTTACTCTGAAGGGTCAGAGCGGAAGTGCTGCTGTATAATTGATGTGTTTTGACGCTTTGCCTGCGGAGAACAGCAGCGGGGGAAACAGGCGGACTGCGGGAGGAGGAACTGTTCCATAACACAGTACAAAATGGGTGTCGAAATCGAGACAATAACCCCAGGCGACGGTAAAGCGGCGACAGAAAAACATAAATGCCTCTTTAAAAAAAAAAAAAAAAAAAAAAAAAAAAAAAAAAAATATATATATATATATATATATATATATATATATATATATATATATATATATATATATATATATATATATATATATATTTATATATAACTGAAGGTTTGGTGTGTGTTGGTGTCAGGCTCGTGGCTGAACTGTGCGGTGTGTCCGTTATGTTCAGCGCCTCTTTGCTGTCTCTGTCTCCACAGGAAGGACTTTCCCCAAAAAAGGACAGACGTGCGTGGTGCATTATGTAGGTGAGTTTGTGCGCGCAGAGACAAAGTGTGCACATTAATGTGTCGTTGCAGATGATTGTTTGTGCTCATAAACGCTGTAGCAGTGACTGTAGAGGGTAAAAGAAATGAGAGCAATAACTGGGTCCTTCCAGGAACGTTGTCTTCCAGCAGGCAGGGATATTTCACTGGGGCAAAGAGGCATGATGGTCCCTGCCTGGGCTGCGTAAGAATTTAACCCCTTCACTGCCTCTGCACACATGCAATTGGATGGATCTAATCAAATGAATGGATAGAGGAGATATTAAAGTCCAAGTTGTAAAACAATGCATGCATCTTGGTTGAGAGCTGTTATCAGCAGATAATGGTGCACAAAAAAAAAATTATATATATATATATATATATATGTATATATATATATATATGTATATATATACATGGTACTGCCTGCAGGATTTAGGCCCAGACAGACCAGACAGGTCTTAAATCCCGTCTGATTTGCAGCGCTTGTCTTTGTGTGGCTTTCTGGTTTGGGGGGGGGGGTTGGTGGCGTGTAGGTGAGCGGATTATAACTGTCCGGGCGACTGCACAAACAGTACACTCACTGGGATATTAACCTCATATTTCTCAGGAATCAGACAGTGTAACACATAGTAATCTTGGGTGCCGGACTGCAGCTCATGATAAATATCATTCTCTGTTAATTTCCTGAAATGTGGTGAAGCCGATGGCTGGTTTACAGACAGACATGAGAGTTGATGCCTACATGGCTTGGATACAGGGCTGTTAAAAAGTCAACTTTTTTTCCCCTAAAAAGTCATGTTTTTTCGGATTTAAATAAACTTTTATTGATTTGTTTTGATACAAATAATATCATTAGTTATAATCTTTATTGACATGTTAAAATGTAAAGGTACACATAAAACATGTACAAGTACCATAAATTAATGGTACTGATTTCATATTTCAGTGATGTTTTAAGTACTGATTTCTAAAAGAATAATTTTTGATCATTTTTTACAGCAATTTAAATCATACCACTGCTCTTGTTTGTGTCACACAGTGTTACGTTGTTACATTTACAAGTACACAAGGCACTGGAATTGACCTCGTGAAAGTTTAATACCACCCCAAATCAGAAATAGTTGGGATGAAATGGAAAATGCAAGTACCCCTTCTCCTTCAGTGATCCCTGTACATACTTTGAATTTTGTTTCATTGCAGACAGTATGAACCCAAGATATTTCATGTTTTGTATTGTCAACTTTACTTCATTTGTTAGTGTACATCCATTCCTGCATTTCTGGCTTGGAACACATTCCATATAAAGTTGGGAGGGGGCAAGTTAGAGCTAGTAATTATGAAGAACTAAACATAAATTAAGATCAAATAAACATTAAAAAATAAATGTCTAAATACATGTATTTTTTGTCTTCATTTATACATTTATTTATGCTTTGGTACATGTATTTATACATTTAGACATTTATTGATACTTTTATACTTGTATTTATACTTATACATTTATTTATACTTTAATATGTGTATTTATACATCTAGACTAGTGATGTCAATTGATTAACATTTTTAATCACTAACTCATGGCTAATCACACATTTAAAAAAATATTTGATCCAAGCTGTTTTTTGTATTTGTAATCATTGTTTTCTGGAGTATACATCACACCCCTTTCACTGTATTACTAGTGTTGGGAAGGTGTCGTAGCACGGACCCACAACAGGGGGCGCAAATGAACGGACAATGAATAAGCCAAAAAGTAACAATTTAATGTTGTGATAATACACAACTAAATACACAGAAATTGCAAAGTCAATTGACACCAGGTGACGTGTGGGCAGGCTCGAAGATAGAAGACCCCCGACGAGAGAGAAGCCGCGTCCCACACGGCTTCCACCACCAACGGTTTGAAGAACACCGGAGCCGCCAAGTCCCGAGTCCCCAGGTGGCCTCTGTCTTCGGCTGTCGACCCTGGTACTGCTGGCAGAAAGCAGAGACAAGATGAATGAGTGTGAGTCCGCACACTCAGTAATCCACAGTCTGTACACAGTTAGGAGGGAGCACCTCCACCTCCAATCACACACTCGTGCAGCTCCTGGTTAACCACTTATCTGGTTTGGAGTGTGAGGCGAAGCCGTCGCTGTCACACCAAACGCCAATCCCACAGACAAGGAAAACCACCAGGAAAACGGCTGCAACAGAAGTTCAGATTATTACACAACGTATGTGTCAGCAGAGAAATTACCTCTTCAGTAGTCGATTTCTCAGCGAGGAGGTGGAGTTGCAGTCCGGCCTTTATGGTGATGATGATGATGATGAACGAGTGACAGCTGGTGCAGAGGATGAATGACAGCTGTCACTTCTTCTGGGTCTGGCGCCCTCTCGTGCTTGGAGCCAGCACTCCAAGCAGGGCGCCATCTGGTGGTGGTGGGCCAGCAGTACCTCCTCTTCAGCGGCCCACATAACAACTAGCTCTTTAACTTGAGATTTTTGTGAATTGTTGTTGTGTACTTTTTATTATTAGCATTTATTCTTTTATTATTAGAGTTTATTTTGTTTAGTGGTTTGATTCCTGGTAAAGTGCTGTATCAATAGTCATTATATTTCTTATTGTTCGTAACAAATCTGTGATTTTTATGTATACAAGTCACATCTGCGTATTAGACGCAGGACCTCCCAAACTAATAAAAAAACAAAACTGCAACTCATACTTCAGAACGTACTGTATGTACTTATTGTTTTAATTTACAGATTTTTGTTTGTTTGTTTGTTTTTTGTCTCATCAGTTTCACTTTGTACAGAATTGTAGTAGTACAACTAGGACACTCAGACACTCTATTATTCATTCCAGATTGAAACTGGATGTGGACCATTTGGATGTTATTCTCCAAATGAGTAGCCAGAAATCTTAAAATAACAGTAATGTCCCTAGATTCCATCTTGTTTTATGGCTTCTGTAATATTAGATCCAAGATCTTGATGTTTCACGACAATGGCATGTCCACCACAGTACTGGTGAGTGGCACAAAAACTGAGTCCTTCATTGTTCAATCAAGAGTAAATCAGGGCTGCATCGTCGTCCCTACGCACTTCATCATCTTCATGGCAATAATCTTGCACCTTATCAAGGACAAGGCGTCACCATTAATTGACATCATGTACAGAACAGATGGAAAACTCTTTAACCTCATCTGACTGGGAGCCAAGAGGAAAATCACAACCACTTCGCTCCTGGACTTCCAGTATGCTGATGACAGCAGCGTGTCATCCTTTATGAAAGAAGTCTTCAGAAATTCCTTGAAACCTTCGGCAAAGCCTACTCCAAGCTTTGACTTCATATCAACCTTAAGGAGACACAGATTCTGTATCAGTCTCCACCCATCATGGTCAATCCAATGCTTCCTGCTGTGAAGCAGCACGGGCAACATCAATAACGAGATCCAATACTGATTCAAGTGTGCGGGAACTGCCTTCAGCCGGCTATGAACCTGTGGTCTCCACAAGGAGACCTTTGACACTAGACAAAAATCCTTGTACATAAAGTCATTATCATGTGACCCCCTACTGTACGGATCTGAGATGTGGACCACCTACAGTCACCACCCGAAGACCCTTGAGCGATTCCACCAATACTGCCTGAGGGCTATCCTCCGCATCAGGTGGGGAGACTACCGTACCAACATCAGCGTCCTGGCTGAAGCCAAGCTCCAGAGCATTGAGTATGTCATTATGAAGAACCAGCTTCGGTGGGTGGGTCACGTTGTTAGGATGAATGATGGCCAACTTCCCAAACAGATCTTCTACTCCCAGCTGAGTGAAGGAAAACAGTCAAGAGAACAGTAGTAGAAATGCTACAAGGATCTCCTGAAGCAGAACGTCAAGAGCTACTCCATCGACTACAAGACCTGGGAAGAACATGGGCCAGCTGTGTAGCAATGATCCACACAGGAGTATAACTCTTCAAAAATGGCATGCTAACAGTACAGAGAAGAAAACAGAACGAGAGAGTGCATGATCCTGACCGGCAGACGCTTCCCACAGCAACCGTGTGCAGTGTCTGTAAGAAACGGTGTACATCACGACTGGGCCTGTTCAGTCATCTTGGCGTCTAGCATCCTGTCCGGGAATTGACCAAGTGGCCATCTTCCTCTGCACTGAGGGATTGCCACTATAAATGTGTCTAATGCTTTCAAGACTGATTTATGTCTTTTATTTTCCTGTGTGCCACTATGATCTAATATCAGCACCTCTTATGCTAATTTCATATTTTTTCCTGAAAAAACATTGTCTACATTGTCTTTTTTTAATCTAACCAATAATACAAAGGCTCAATAAAATTCTGGGGTCTATTTGCTTTTTTAACGGCAAAGACATAACTCTGATTTAACATTATGTAACTTGCAGAGCTGTATATTTTCTTGTGCACAGTGGCATGTTTTAGGTAGAGAAAAATCAGATGGGATTTTTTGTATTTCTTCCCCCGCCTCTTTTTTGTGTATTGCAGCATCTGCAGGATTTCCCCTTTGAGCGTCTCGCTTCCTGACAGTATATAAAGCAGCCTTGAAATGCAACAGAAAAAAGGATGTTCCAACAAGGCTTTTTGTAGAATGAAAATGGACATTTAAATGAGATTATTATTCACATCACTACTGTGTTTTGTGAAACATATTCATGTGCATATAGTATTTACCTAACTGTAAAGCTGCAAGGGCCATTGGGTCAAATGCTTATCCCTGGATTCCGTAGTAGTCATTTACATGTGAGTGGATGATGCAGATGACGTACCTCATCCAAGGACACAAATGGGTGCCATGACCGGGATTCAAAACCAGATCTGTACTGTAGGTAGTCCAGCTCCCATCCCACTCAGCTTCCCAGTTAGCTTCAATTCACAGGGTTTAACAAAAATATCAACATATTATGAAAAGACAGCCATTTTTCATGGACAATCCATCTGATTTCGGAGCCCATAAGTAATTTTGATAAACTAAATATACACCATTTTAATATAAATCATCAGTTTTACAAACATTTTCTTTGGATAGGTTAGAGGATGGATATATGAAGTCTTTGACTTTATTTACATCAACCATTAATAAATGCAAACCATAGTAAATTCATCTACAATAGGCAGTTCTCAAAATCTCAGTGACCGGCAAGGAGGCTAGTGATGGAAGCCACCAAGATACCATGACAATTCAGAAGGCATCATAGGCTTCTGCAGCTGTGACTGGAGAATCTACAGAGTGCAGCTTTTGTCTGTTGTGCCACCAGACATAAATTCATGGCTGAGTGGATCAAAGAAGCAATTTCACATATAAAAAACATAATGAAACCTAGGCCTGAATCGGCCATGTGCATTCTGGCAACGTGTTATTGAAATGTCATGTTTTAGAGCAATGTAGCAGATAAGTCTAAACATGACAGTTGACTTGGCGAGTGCAGTGCAGTGAAGAGTTGGTGCTTCATCTTCTGGTCATGGTGGGAAGCTGTAGGTAAATTCAGAAGTCTTACAGCTTGAGGGAAGAAGGTATTCTAGAGTCTGGCTGAGCTTGTCTGGGTACTGTGGTATCTTCTGCCAGGTGTGAGGCGGGTGACAAATCCAGTAACGATACAGCTGGTCAGGAAAATAATACCATCAGCATACAGTCTTGAGAGTCTTGCAGGCACAAACATTGATCCAAATCAATAAAACATAACCATCAAAGGACTCAGTATGTGCATAGTTGCTGAGCTGCAACATTTCTTTCTCTGCATGTTGTTCCTAGTGGTTTTGTTTTGTTTTTGTTAGTATGGCTAAAGCGGCTGGTCACCCCATTGAGTCTGGTCTACTTGAGGTTTCTTCATATAATCAAAACAACTGAGGATACTTTTCCTATCACTGTTGCCAATGTGCCCGCTCAGGGTGTAAGTAAGGTTTAAACCTTATTTGTGTGTAGTGCCTTGGGGTGCCCTATAGCCTCGTTTCCACCAACTTCCAGGGTCAGTATGGTATGGTTCACAATGGTTAAACATGGCTTAGCTTGTGTTTCCACTGCCAGCAGTACCCTTTGTTTGGTAGGTGGAGTATGGCAGACATTGACATGTGTGTCATTGAGATGGGCAACATGACATCATAACCTTGTTCCTCTGCAATGATCACCAGGAAAGTCTGCACCTCCTGGTTTGATCAAGCATGGCTGCTTTTCACTGACATTCTTTGGTGCCTGGATATTTAAAATGCTGTGTATATTTTCAACAGGATTCTGTATAGTTCGTAAGCTATCGCAGGGTGATAACATGTTCCTTTGTTGCTATGAGCAAATCAGTGGACAGCAGTGGGTTAGTTCCTTCCTTTTGTTACCGTTCCTTTATTTTGGTACAAATGCAAAAACCAGTACTCCCAAAATACCACTGCCTTCATCAAGCTGTTCCAGTAATTGTCTGTCATCAGGAGTGTAGTCCACAAACACTTGAACAATTCACTACTGAGTTACAGAAATTTCCTTATGTGATGATGGTTTGTCCTCGTGCCAGTAATCGCTTTCCTTGTCCTCAGGTCTTTGGTTTTACTTAAAGTGTTAGAACAAATCAAATTTGTGTGACCCATACTGTGGAGGAAGCACCTCTTTTGGCATTTAACTCTTGTTCCTCGCCTATGATTCGAACTCCACCTTCCGCTGTGATTGTACTTGTTCTACATGTGAGCTACCCATGTGTAGTGCATATAAAAACATGCCATCAGTTATATCTTTAATATCGCAGGATGACAAATTCTTATAGTGGGGAGAAGATTTACTGGTATATCATGGATAATATTATAGGTACTTCCTTGGGGGTCTTCTTTCATCCTTCCCCTATCTCTTTTTATACTTTTAGGCTCCCTGACAGATGGACGAAAGTTTGATTCATCCCGTGATAGGGACAAGCCTTTCAAGTTCAAGATTGGCAAGCAAGAAGTGATCCGAGGCTGGGAAGAAGGCATTGTGCAGGTAAGCTGGTGCACTTATAAAATACAGTGTACCTGTCCCTTTAAGGTGCTCTTTGGAAGACAATGTAGTTCCACCATTTGTTAACTTTGATTCATTAAACACAGTATTTACACATTCTGGAATTTAAACTCATTCTTTGGAAAGCATGTCTGAAGAATACAGTTTAAAAAAATCTATTTGAGGGATACTAGAAAAAGTATCTAACAAATAGTGCTCAGAATTAGTGCTGGGTTGAAAAGGTTGATTCATCAATTTTAAATTGATTCTCATTTTAATTCCCACAGATCGCTTCATACATCCAAAGATCGATGTCAAATATACACACACACACACACACACACACACACACACATATATATATATATATATATATATATATATGCACTTCTCGCCAGAGTAATAACAGCATGCCTGTAAAAATTACGCTGCAGTTGGACCGTTACGCTGTTTATTGCCATAATATTGCCATAATCCGACGCAGTCGGGAGGAAAAGAGGCGTCAGCAGTGTCAGAACACATCTGGACTGCCTTGTGCACACCTACAGGATGGAGCCCAAAGATATTTCAGACAGCAGTCAGATGACACAGACTGCTGTCAGACGCCACCAACATTGGAGCTGTCACTCACGCAATCAAATTGCCGCTTGTCCTCACATTCCCAGCTCTGAACTGCCCTCTCATCAGTGACTACGTTTACATGCAGCCAATAACCCTTTCATAACCGGAATATTAGCAATAACCCAGTTGCGCACGGCTATGTAAACACCCGCAAAAACACGAATATGCTCATATTCCAGTTTTTAAAAACCTGAATATGACCGCTGGGTTACTCCTTTTCTAAAACGAATATCAGGTCATATAAACGCGAATCAGGATATCCCATAGAAAGGAACATTATTTTGTGTTCTGTGCATGTCCTATCCGCAAGGAATCTTGGTCTTTTGAGTACAGCAACTACTTGTATGCGGCGTGCGCAACCCACCAGACACCACAGAAGCAGAGGTAAACAAGCATGGGGAAATCCAGACGCAGCAGCACAGCACCACACTTTTGGAGCGAGGAGGAAACTGAGTACTTCATTAGTATCGTGAAAGACATGAATATAATGTCTTTTATTGACGGTAGAAAGAGGAAGAAGAAACGGAAATGACGCATATTTGCGTCATGACGTTCTCCGTGCGTCTGGATGTTGTCCATGCATCGCTGTTTAGATGGGGATATTCCAAATGATACCAGTGACCATTATACAGGAGTAACTCTGTCTGCTTAAGCATGTAAACGGGTTATTCCTAATGATTCAGAAACCGGAATATTGACCTTAACCCGAATATTAACGGCATGTAAACGTAGTCAGTGTGTGTCTCCCATGACCACCTGGCCTCACAACAAGTCGTGATTCAGCAGCACAAAATATACATTAATCTATTGGTTTGTGATATTGTGACGAAAGTGTTATGTGCAGACGCAGGTTGAGGAGCGGACCAACGTCTGACCGAACCCAGCGCTAAATAACCAGAAAGCGGTTCCACAAACAAAACGATTTTATTTCCCCTCCAGTGCAGTAATTAGTGTACAACATAAATATTTGGTTTGTCTGGCGGAGTGAAGGACGGCGCGCTCTCCAGCGCCCAAAAGAATCGAAGCCTCGGCGCTTCTGGACTCAGATTCACCGCCAAACACCCCCCAGGTGGACACGACAAACTGACTCTGTGAAGGATGGAAAAGGTGAGGTAAGTCAACAGAGCTACAGCAAATATCCTTCAGAGGCGCACACTATCAGCAACACATTCAGGTCTGAATTTAAGCTTTATGTAAATGAGCAGCTTCTCACAACAGGTGGAGGATCATCAGTCCGTATGCCACGGCAGTGAGAAGCAAACTGCACAATTCTCATCAATGTTCAAATATACTGCGTAACAAAATGCCAAATTACTATTAACGATCATTCAGACAATAATCACCTCTGATGTGTGCTGACAGCATGTGTCCCTCACCCGTCCTCCTTCACAGGCACGATGTGTCAAACCCTGGCACGGTCCTCAGCGTCTCACAAATGAACGTCACAAGGTCGAGTTCCCGGCAATTCTGCTTGAACCACTCATGGCTTAAATGCAGAACGCCATCTCATTATCTGCTTCAGCTGAAAGTCTTTAAGTTTGCACGTGAGCATCATCCACAGGTGCAGCTAATAATGCTGATGAGGGTGAAGGACTCTTCTGCCAGCACCTTCTCCACAGACAAAAACCAGTTTGCATACCACCTGGAGAGCAAAGAAAAGAAAACAACACAAAAACATCCAGCCAAACCCCCCAACACACAACAGTACCCGCCATCAACGGGAAGCCTCCCGGCGACCGAACAGACCAGGCCCGAGAACAACACCTCCCTCCGGGGTCCATGACAGAAAGCAGACAGCAGGACAGGGCACCGCAGCTGGAAGGCCGGCTGGCATCAACAAAAACCCCAAAAAAGTCCCATATACAACCCAACATAGAAGAAAAACACAAAACCCACCCAAACCCTCCCCAGGGGACCGTCCCATCCAACCCCGGGAAGAAAAGAAAAACTCCCAAATGCAATAACCCAACACAGCCCCAACAACACAATACAAACATAAATTCACAAAGAAAATTAACAAACAACCCCCCCCAGAATGATATGCAGAGCCCCCCCCCCAAGAAGACCTTTACCGCCAGTTCCAGGAGAGACAACCAAAACTGGAATCTTACAGAGGTCCCCAGGTTTACACGGAGTAACAGCGCCCCCCAGAGGACCGTACCATCAACCCCAGGAGGTACCCTCCCCACAACCCAGGAACCCCAGACCCGGCCACACTTGGTTAATCGGCCCCACAATCAATTCCCCCCCAGAGGACCATCCCATCGACCCTGGAGGTGGAACCTGGAAGGAAACATAACAACACAAAAATCCAACCCCCGGCGGACTTCATTAAAACACCCCGGGGGCAAAATAAAACAACTGTCAAACCCTGTTACCCCCCCCAGCACCCCGAAAGACCCCAGATCACTCCCAGAGCCTATCGTTAGCCCAATTTTGGCGAATGGCACAAAACTACTAGGCTGGGGAAGGAAACAGGAAAAACTAACCCGGTGCCATCCCCGAAGCGCAGCGGAAAACCAGAAAGACGTCCGGTGCCCCAACCCGACCATACCACCAGCCTATCGGGAGAGGTGGAACTACCGAAATGGTGAACGGCAACAGATCGGCCCACCACTCCGACTGAGGTATGTTCCCACTGCACCACACCCCGATAACACCAATGACGAACGGTCAAAGGCCCACCAGGGCTGGAGAGGAACCGGGCCCTAACCAAACCCAAAAAAACGCCCCTGACAACCCCCCCTAGGTGCAGAGGTTTTCTGAGATACGCTCAGCGTAACCAACCTACACCACCCCACAACCCAAAAGACAAACGGTCTCAGAGCAATGTGAGGTTGGGGTTAGGGAAGCAGGGAAATAAAAAACAACAAAACAAAACGACCCAATCCTCAAACAGAAAATACTTAAGTCCAAATAATGAAAACAAACGATTACCTGAGTCCAGCCGAGCTCCGAACTGCCAGTCGTTCACTCCACCAGAACCGCCTCTAAATCCCCAAACAATTTATAACCCCTTACAAAAAAAAAACAGAAATAGCCCAAATAACTAAACAACCAAAGGTTTTTTTTTGTTTTTTGTTTTTTTTGTGTCCATTATTATGCCTGTCCCAGAACACCTGGAGATACGTCATCACTATCTTTCTTGACGCTTATGTGACCGGGGCAATACGGCGGCTTCAGCTCGTCCGAGCTGCATGGGCTCATCCGCAAGAGGAGCCAGAGGTCCCGTCGGAGGAGTCTCAGTGGGGCAAAGAAGAGGCAGCCCAGATCTGTGTCGGGGAAAGCCCTGAGACGAAAAAAACCCGCTCTGATGTCTGCCCTCTCTCGCGTCCACGCTCCTTCATCCGATCATCTAGACGAATAACCAAAGATATTAGTTCATCTAAATCTTTTGGTTTGTCACGGACTGCTAGCTCGTCTTTTAATGAATCGTTCAAACCATCCACAAACACTCCTCTTAAAGCTGCGGAATTCCAACCGGACTGAGCAGAAAAAATTCGGAAATCCACGGAATAATCCGCCACACTCCGCCTCCCCTGCCTGAGATTCAGCAACCATTGGGCAACGGTATTTGTTTTCACCGGATGGTCCAAAACCAAGCGGAACTCCCGGGAGAAATCCTTAAAGGATCCTAACAATGGAGAGTTATTACTCCACAACGCAGTGACCCAAGCTAAGGCGTCACCTCGGAGCACATTTGTCACATATGAGACACGGCTACCATCAGAAGAGAAGGAAGCCGGTCGCTGAGCAAAAAGCAGAGAACATTGCATCAAAAATGGAGCACAGGCTTCAACGTTTCCCGCATAAGGCTCCGGATGACAAATGATTGGTTCGGAAGCCGAATCTCTGGGTGACGGAGTTATCTGCACCGGTATCGATGGTGCCGCAGCTGGAGCAGCAGGAAGCGGAACGGCTTGCGCTGCAAGCTCCGTAACGCGGGCATCTGTTTGTTTAATTTGGTTTGCGAGATGCTGTAATTGCTCCCATATTTTCTCCAAGTGTTCTTGAACTCTTTCAGCAAATGGAACCGCTTCTGCCGCTGGGTCCATTTTGGAATGGCTGGGAACTACTGTTATGTGCAGATGCAGGTTGAGGAGCGGACCAACGTCTGACCGAACCCAGCGCTAAATAACCAGAAAGTGGTTCCACAAACAAAACGATTTTATTTCCCCTCCAGTGCAATAATTAGTGTACAACATAAATATTTGGTTTGTCTGGCGGAGTGAAGGACGGCACGCTCTCCAGCGCCCAAAAGGATCGAAGCCTCAGCGCTTCTGGACTCAGATTCACCGCCAAACACCCCCCAGGTGGACACGACAAACTGACTCTGTGAAGGATGGAAAAGGTGAGGTAAGTCAACAGAGCTACAGCAAATATCCTTCAGAGGCACACACTATCAGCAACACATTCAGGTCTGAATTTAAGCTTTATGTAAATGAGCAGCTTCTCACAACAGGTGGAGGATCATCAGTCCGTACGCCACGGCAGTGAGAAGCAAACTGCACAATTCTCATCAATGTTCAAATATACTGCGTAACAGAATGCCAAATTACTATTAACGATCATTCAGACAATAATCACCTCTGATGTGTGCTGACAGCATGTGTCCCTCACCCGTCCTCCTTCACAGGCACGATGTGTCAAACCCTGGCGCGGTCCTCAGCGTCTCACAAACAAACGTCACAAGGTCGAGTTCCCGGCAATTCTGCTTGAACCACTCATGGCTTAAATGCAGAACGCCATCTCATTATCTGCTTCAGTTGAAAGTCTTTAAGTTTACACGTGAGCATCATCCACAGGTGCTGCGAGTCAGTAGGCCTGCACATGAACATCCTCCACAGGTGCAGCTAATAATGCTGATGAGGGTGAAGGACTCTTCTGACAGCACCTTCTCCACAGACAAAAACCAGTTTGCATGCCACCTGGAGAGCAAAGAAAAGAAAACAACACAAAAACATCCAGCCAAACCCCCCAACACACCACAGAAAGCGCCTCATTTTCGTCACGGCAGCATAAATTCATTCTAATTCATTCCGTGATGGCTGAATGAAATTAAAATGGTTATGTTTAGGGTTGGGGGAAGGAGTAGGGTTAGGTTATGGTTAAGGTTAGGGTTGGGGGTAGGAGTAGGGTTAGTAATAGTGAGTTAAAAAAAACGTGATGAAAATTTGACTCCTTTCGTGACGGGAAGCACAAACAAAAGGTGAGACTGGACTGCACATGACGGAGTGCGTGCAGGTACGTGCGTAGAACAGGCGAACCAAACAGCATGCGAGTGTGTGGACAGATGAAGTGTCCACTCAGCTGTGCACGTGTGTTCACAATGGCTGACTGAGCCGCTACACGCGTGCGCACGCGGTGCGTGTGTACAACGGGTGATCAAAGCAGTGTACAAGTGTGTGGCTGAAATGTTTGGTCAGCTGCGTGAATGTGTCTTCATAAACACTGTGCCAGCCACTCCGCGTGTGCATGTGGGGCGCACATGCGTGCATGCGCGAGCACAGGAGCTGTCCATCCAGAGAGCGCACAAACAAGTTGACAACTGTCAATGATCATCTGCTGTTGTATAGTCCGGTCAGTATATGAGGTCTATTAGAAAAGTATCCGACCTTATTATTTTTTTCAAAAACCATATGGATTTGAATCACGTGTGATTGTGTCAGCCAAGCTTGAACCTTCGTGCGCATGCGTGAGTTTTTTCACGCCTGTCAGTTGCGTCATTCGCCTGTGAGCAGGCTTTGAGTGAGGAGTGGTCCACCCCTCTCGTTGTTTTTTCATTGTTTAGGAATGGCTCAGAGACTGCCGCTTTGCTTGATCAAAATTTTTTCAGAAACTGTGAGGGACATCAAAGTGGACACCATTCGAGAAATTCAGATGGTTTTTGGTGAAAATTTTATGGGCTTCAAAGAGATTACGGAGTGTTACTGTCGCTTTAAGGACGGCCCAGAGCGACTGGTGGTACGCCGCGCTCCGAAGCCGCCATCGACAGGCTGAGCGACCATTTCATTTCTAAACGGATGGCTGTATGGATCCGTGACCATCGTGTGCAATTTCTCTGGTTATCACAAGAGCTGGACATCAACCATTTTACGGCAGATTTCACTTTTAACAAGAGATTTTGTCATGGAAAGCCGAGCGGAGGCTTCGCGCGTCACGATAGATTCGCTACTGGAGCGAGACAAAACCACCTCCATTTTGGTCTCACAGGACGGCTTTGAGATGGCGTTCAGACAGCTGTCGGTGGTTTTTCCATCGAGTGATTATCCGAGAAATTGTGGATGTGCCTGGACATGCCAGAACATGTCCTGTGAGGCTTCATCATGGCGTTGCTTTGCGCCATGCGACACCGCCGCGACGCGCATAATTCCTCCGCACGTCTGTCTCAATGTGCTGAAAAGTGCTGATGTCCACGTCTTTTCACAATTCCTGTGCTAGCCAGATGACATCCCGGATAAAACACAGCATCCAGTTTGGAAATGAACTGCACATTCCATTGTTACAGGAGTTTTTGTCATGGAAAGAGGAGCGGAGGCTTCACGCGTCGCGGCGGTGCTGCATGGCGCAAAGCAACGCCGTGATGAAGCCTCACAGGACATGTCCTGGCATGTCCAGGCACATCCACAATTTCTCAGATAATCACTCAATGGAAAAACCACCGACAGCTGTCTGAACGCCAGCTGTCTGAACGCCATCTCAAAGCCGTCCTGTGAGACCAAAAAGGAGGCGGTTTTGTCTCGCTCCACGAATCCATCGTGACGCGCGAAGCCTCCGCTCGGCTTTCCATGACAAAATCTCTTGTTAAAAGTGAAATCTGCCGGAAAATGGTTGATGTCCAGCTCTTGTGATAACCAGAGAAATTGCACACGATGGTCACAGATCCATACAGCCATCCGTTTAGAAATGAAATGGTCGCTCAGCCTGTCGATGGCGGCTTCGGAGCGCAGCGCACCACCAGTCGCTCTGGGCCGTCCTTAAAGCGACAGTAACACTCCGTAATCTCTTTGAAGCCCATAAAATTTTCACCAAAAACCATCTTAATTTCTTGAATGGTGTCCACTTTGATGTCCCTCACAGTTTCTGAAAAAATTTTGATCAAGCAAAGCGGCAGTCTCTGAGCCATTCCTAAACAATGAAAAAAACGACGAGAGGGGTGGACCACTCCTCACTCAAAGCCTGCTCACAGGCGAATGATGCAACCGACAGGCGTGAATAAACTCACACATGCGCACGAAGGTTCAAGCTTGGCTGACGCAATCACACGTGATTCAAATCCATATGGTTTTTGAAAAAAATAATAAGGTCGGATACTTTTCTAATAGACCTCGTATACTTGCATTGCTAGATTACTTGCATTGTTTGATGTTATTTGTCTGGCTGGACTCCTTAATGCTGCTGAACTGCTGCTGGCAGTGCGCCAACTTCCCACATGTGCGCAACTTACAGATGCAACCAGTGGACTTTCTCTTTTCTCTTTTTTTAAACTCTTTTTTGTTGTCATTTTACTTGGTACACATCTTAACACAGCTGTAGTTGGATTATCTTTGTGGGACGGCACTTCACATGGGATTTATTCATACCAGAAGTGGATTATGTATTTGTCATCTGATCGACGTTGCCCGCACACAGCACAGCCGGCAAAACATTAACACATCATACCTGCTGCAGACTTTAGGATGTGAACGTGTAATAATACGTGCGTTACAGCAGTGACATCCTGTTCAGCTGCGTTGTTGGCACTGCACCCAGCCTCTGACATGCGCACAGTGCCACATACATGTTATTACATAACAACATTTGCTTCACCCTCCCTGGCCGGGGTCCAGTGGAGGTGAACAAACGTGGCACAGCATGTCAGCAGGCTTTGCTGTGACGATCGATCTCAGATCTCAATCAACCACGATCAGATCGTTTCAGATGTCGTTTTGATGCCGTCAGAATATGTAAACTGCGGTCAGATGGTCCTCAGATTGCACACAGACCGCCGTCGGATAGGTGTCCCATCTCGACAGCAGAGGTTTTGAACATTTGCATCACACTTGGGGCCGCCGGCCAATTTTGATCAACTGTGTGGATTTCCACAGATGGCTGTCAGAATGTTTTGTACTGAAATCAGACACTTTTTGGATGTCATTCTGACGCCATTCTGCGTGATTCCAGCTATGTGTGACAGGGGTATGACTACCAGGACTGTTGTTGCGGACAAGAAAAGAGAATCGTCCACCGTTCATAATTTACACAGTAGTTTTTTTTTTCTTGTTCCTTATAATGTGCCATTTCTGTGGGACAGCGCATGAAGGTTCTCTGGGGTGGACTGTGTGAGAACTTTTCCCATAGCCATGTTCTCCTGTTGCAGGGGAACTTAGGAGAACTTTCCCCCAGCTGCAGGAAAACTTTTGTCATAACCACGTTCTCCTGCAGCAGCATGCCGCATAGCAAGTGCTGCATGCGCAAGTTTTGTAGGGGAGGCTGGGGCCATTATCCTCAAGAAAATTTAAAATATATAACTCTCTGAAAACACTATTGCCTGCATTTTGAGGGCCAAATTTTGTGAAGTAGTATTAATATGTTGCATAACTATTTGCATAACTACTACTTTTCCTGGTTCTCTCCCTCAGTCCCAACCAGTCCCAGCAGAAGACTGCCCCTCCCTGAGCCTGGTTCTGCTGGAGGTTTCTTCCTGTTAAAAGGGAGTTTTTCCTTCCCACTGTCGCCAAGTGCTTGCTCACAGGGGGTCGTTTTGACAGTTGGGGTTTTTCTGTAATTATTATATATGGCTTTGCCTTGCAATATGAAGCGCCTTGGGGCAACTGTTTGTTGTGATTTGGCGCTATATAAATGAAATTGATTTGATTTGATAACTAGACAATCAGGTAACAGCTAAAAAAAAAAATGGTTTTAATAACAGTAATCCAAATCGGTATCAGATCAGATTGAATTGAATCAAAATAATCTATTCTGAATCTTAAGAATCGGAATTGAATCAATTCTTGAAATTTGAATCGATACCCAGCCTTACTATAAATAGCTTCAGCAGTCATGACTTTGATAGAAAAAATAATAATTTGGAGTATAAGAAAGAAATTACTTTGCTGCGTTTTTTTTTGGTTTTTTGGTTTTTTTTGGTCAAATTTGTCAAGGTTCCTTTTAACCCTGTTTACTGTGACTCACATTGCAGGGATGCAGCTCTGTCCTGCAGCATTTAGAGCAACCTCATATGTTCTGAACAAATGGCAGAGCACATTATACAGTAAATTATCTTGAGAAATAATATCGCACTTTTTTATTATTCAATTCTTTCTTGGGGCCAACTTTATGTGATTCATAATTTTTCCCCTTAAGTGTACCATGGTTGGGGCAGCACAGTGGCTTAGTTTGTAAGCACTGTTGCCTCACAATGAGAAGGTCCCAGGCTCACTTCCCACCTGGTCCTTTCTTTGAGGAGTTTGTGTGTTCTCATCATGTTTGTGTGGGTTCCCTCTTGGGTGTTCCAGCTTCCTCCCACTTCCAAAGATGTAGGCTGGGTGAATTGGTGAGTCTAAATTGCCCGTAGGTGAGAGTGTATGAGTTTGTCTGTCTATGTGTGCCAGCCCTATGACGGACTGCCGGCCTGTCCAGGGTGTATCTTGTAACTATGGCTACTAGGGGATAATAATTACAAGACAAAATCAGTGCTCCATTTGGTAAAATGGATAGACCTTAGAGGGTCTTGGTGAACCCCAATCATGTCTGAGACACACTCATTCAAGTTAACATAGACATAAGAAAGTGTGATTGGACCATTGTCACTGTGTAATTCACTGGAGTTTATCATCAAACATCAACTGCATAGAGTTTATTTACGTCATGAAGTCAACTTCATGTGTCATGACTCCTATTGTCACTGTTCTTTTTTCTTCTTCCACCAGATGAGTGTTGGTCAGAGAGCCAAGCTGACTTGCTCGTCTGACTACGGCTATGGTATGAAAGGCCACCCAGGCGTTATCCCCCCTAACGCCACCCTCATCTTTGACGTTGAGCTTCTCAGTTTGGAATGAGACAAATTCACAGCCAACGTTTTGTTTGGTGTAAGTAATATTCAGCCAGTTAACATGTGGTAAACCATGCAAGCTGGTGTTTACGTTTTACCTCCTTAACACTGGGAGGTCCAAGCTTTTCTCTTCTACCTGTAAAGCCCACGGAGAGTCAAATGACCCCAAGATCCCCTGTGGAGAGCTACTTCTGTTATGTAAACAAGGAAGTCTCAGAACACCTCAGGGGAGGGGTTGACTTGGCTAGCCACATTCTTGTGTTTGCATATTTGCTGTCTGTGTGCCTGCTTAGCTGAAAGGGCTGCTGATTTGTGCTTAGGTGGATAAATAACTTTACCCTGGGGGAGAGATGAAATTTTGTTTTCTGAATTGTATTGAAATGCGACAGGTATACTTGTGGCAAATGCAGAAAAGACCTTCCATGGCAGTGTGGGGACTGTTAGTCATTGTGAGTGACTGTAACCTGTACCTATTGTATATATTTTGGTTTTCTGGTGTGTTTTTGGTACATTTTGGTACATTTCAATAAAATCCAGAAAACAAAGTTTTCTTTTGGTGTGTTTTTTGGTACATTTTGGTACATTTCAATAAAATCCAGAAAACAGTTTTCTTTTGGTGTGTTTTTTGGTACATTTTGGTACATTTCAATAAAATCCAGAAAACAAAGTTTTCTTTTGGTGCGTTTTTTGGTACATTTTGGTACATTTCAATAAAATCCAGAAAACAAAGTTTTCTTTTGGTGTGTTTTTTTGGTACATTTCAATACAATTCAGAAAACAAAATTTCATCTCTCCCCCAGGGTAAAGTTATTTATCCACCTAAGCACAAATCAGCAGCCCTTTCAGCTAAGCAGGCGCACACAGACAGCAAATATGCAAACACAAGAATGTGGCTAGCCAAGTCAGCCCCTCCCCTGAGGTGTTCTGAGACTTCCTTGTTTACATAACAGAAGTAGCTCTCCACAGGGGATCTTGGGGTCATTTGACTCCCCTGTGGGCCTTAGAGGTAGATTGGTCATTGAGGTAGATTGGTCATATCAGATCTTCATTATTAGGGGGGTGTCTTTCCTTTATAAACATATGTAGTTACATGGGCTATGATACGATTCAGGAAAGATTAGGCATGGGCCACTTTCCAGTTTCAAGTATACAAAGTATACCATGATTTTAAAAAGTCACAGTTTCAAAACTGCACCAACGTCCCATCATATTGATTGATTTTATTTAGTGTGATACAATATAATACTTGATTTAGTGCTGACATTCATTTTCTCATTAGAATAAGCCAAAAGTGGCATTGTTTACCTTCACATACAGTTATGGTTGTGACCCAAAAACCAGGATAGAACTCCAAAGCAGGGAGGCTGAATAGATGAAAGGAAACCAGAGTTATTGTACAGGGACAAATGCTGCAGAAATAGTGTATATTGATATGGAGATCTGCAGAGTGGAGGCCCAGCCCGCGTTGCGGTGGAACAGGGAGCCGCAGCCTTATGAGACCAGGTGTGCAGGTGGAGACCCAAGGAGAGGAGTTGGTGGTAGTTCATGGTCCAGGTGGCCCCATGTGGAGCTGACGGAGAGTGGTGTCACTGCAGAGGAGGAGAGACAGCATGAGGGCACCAGCTCACAGTCACTCAGTAACCAATGCAGAACAGATGGCTGTAAAAATGCCAGGCGTCAGAACGCAGAAAAAAAATGCAGTTTGCAAAACAGTGAGTCAAAAGACACTGCGACGGAACACAGACAGAAAGGCTCTATTCAGAAATAGAGAGCTCAGGATACCAGGTAGTGAACACTGAGTTTCTGGCGCCGATGAGCTGTTGAACCAGGGTTTATATGGCGGCAGGTTGATTGCAGACAGGTGTGTTCATCAGCTCCACAAGGAATGCCACCTGGAAAGAGAGAGAGAGAGGGAGAGGGAGAGAGCAGAGGAGCAGGTACCAGGACGACACACAACACATACCTGTCACATATTTCATGAAAAATCACGTAACCTTCAGGTTTTTACTGGTATGTTCAGGACATTGGCACTGCCTCTGTTCACACTGGGGGCAGCACCACATACAGTAGCAGAAAGCATAGCATAGAAGAAGCCCAGAGGAAGAAGCTAGTTGTTGTTAGAATAAGCATATAGCATGGCACAGGTTTCCCATTCTGAAGAGGCGTGATGGTAATTAACAAATTGTGAACTGAACATAAGGTGGAAATGGATACATTTATCCATTAAACTGTACCACTATCACACATGTTGATTTTGTTTTAATTTCATAAAGTTAATGTTCCTTTGACCAGCCTCACAAGAGCCCCAGACCAGCGTTTTAACTTTTACAAAAGTTTGAAGACATGGAATAAAAGTGAAACAAGCTTAACTCAACCATTTATAATGCTATCGAACCATTGACCAGATAATACGTAGTACATTTAGATTGATTCAGGGGTCCATGTATCCATGTAATTGTATCTAAAATTGATTTTTGATTTATATCAGTTTATTTTACACATCTAATTGTTATTATTATTATTATTATTATTATTATTATTATTATTATTAATAATAATACAACAATATATATATATTTTTTTTTTTTTTATTTTGTTATTGCAATAGAATAAGACACTTTGCAAAGATGTTGGTCACAGCCATTTTACAAGAAAACAAAAGAGCTAAAGAGTCACTTATTGAGATTAATTACGTCCTTCAAACGGGTTGAAGAATTGATAATTAGAATCTTATTCATAAAGCAGTTTCAGGTAGCAAATCTCAAAATGCTGTAATTGTGAAAACAAAACACGCGATTGAAACAGAAATAGAAAAATGTAACAACCATAAGAACAGATTAAATACCTAATACAAAAATAAACCCAACATGCAGACCAACAAAATTAAAAAGTAAATCATGAGTGGCATGGTGGCTTTGTGGTTAGCACTGTTGCCTCACAGCAAGAAGCTTGTGGGATCGCTTCCCACCTGGGCCTTTCTGTGTGGAGTTTGCATGTTCTCCCCGTGTTCTTGTGGGTTCCCTCCAGGTGCTCCGACTTCCTCCCACTTCCAGAGACATGCAGGTTAGGTGAAATGGAAACTTTAAGATTGACCATAGGTGTGGTTGTGTTTGTCTATGTATATGTGACCCTGCGATAGTCTGGTGTCCTGTCCAGAGTGTACCCCACCTCTTGCACTATGACTGCTGGGATAGGCTCTAGCCCCTCCCTGGGACCATTAATTGGAGTAAGTAGGTATTGAAAATGAATGAACGAATGAAGTTAAATTATATACTAAATATAATCAGTGTAAAACAAATATGGTATGAGGTTGACCTTGATAGGGGTCTTTCTAACATCCGTGGGCAGTCTGTTCCACTAAATTGGAGCACAATATTCTAAAACTCTGGCGTTCTGACTTCTTGTTAAAGCTTGGAACACAAACTATGCCTGCATCCCAAGACACTGCAAAAAAACAAAAAGATAGTTGGTACACAAGGCAAGTTCCTTATGATAAGAGAGTTCACAACCATTAATGATTTTGTAAGAACAGAACATTAAAATCAGATCCCACATTTCCAAGAAGCCAAAGAAGGGAGGCCAATCAGACTTCCTCGATCTAGTCAGAACTGCATTAGCTGCATTCTGACTCATCTGTAGATATTGCACACTCTTGTGGTGCACCAAAAAAAAAATACAGTAATCAATTCTGTTGGATACAATAACATGAATCTCTGTCGCAGCATCTGCCATGGAAAAGACATGTAATATCTGCAGTGTTTTGCAGGTGAAAATGGGCAGCATTAGCCACCTCTCTAATATACAGTTCAAAGGACAATGTTGGATCAAAAGTCATACAGTATGAAAGTGTCTGTGCCTGGCAGGACCAATAATGATCATCTCAGTTTTCTTTGAGTTCAGAAGTAGGAAATTACACAACAGCTCCCAATGTGTGGGTGAAATGAATGGAAATCAGTAGATGCTAGCGGGTGGGTAGTCACTTTCCACCAGCACAGACCATGAACTCAGCTAACCTACGATTATCAGAAGTTCAGTGAGCCGACTCGTGTTAGACATTTTATTATTTATGTAAGTGCAGCAGATAATGGTCACATTTAATGAAGGCTCTGAGGTTGTCACTCCCTGGAGTATTTACTTGCACATGTGATTGAAGTATCTTACTTACAGGTTCTTATGTTGTACTAATTAGGCTTGTTACATAAATATGGAAATATAGAATATGATATTATGGATATAAGGGTTTCTTTCACTTATAAAAGGCTCTTGTTAAGCAGCTGAATTATAAATCTTTGTAAAAACTTTGTAAAGTGACAGAGAAGTAATCAGGCAAGGAGTTGCTCACTCTCTTCACGCTATTGAAGTTAAATGAATGGAAATCAATACGTCATTTACTGATAATTACAGTGCATCTGCAAAGTAAAATCACCTCACTTGTCAAGGGCGGCTCTGCAGCCCACAACGGCCTGCTCACCAATCACTACATCTGTGAAATCAGTGGACAAAATGTTATGGGACTCAAGGTTAGACATTTGATTCTGTAAAAGCCAATTTTCTGCAGATTGTTTTTCACTGATATGGTGACCAGCTTGGTCGACTCGGGAGAAAGACTTTAATCCAAAATCAACAAAAGTCTTCTGAACAAAAGTAGGTGATTCTGTGTCTACTTGTTGTTGTTTTAAGAAAATAGATTTGAAATTTTGGTTGGTCAGAGCTGGGACTGATTCTCAGCTGTGTGTCTGTGTCCGCAGATAGGACACTACATCAGCATTGTCTCAGTCCACCCAGCTGTAAATTGGTATGAGTCCAGGGCTCCCGCTAGAAATTTAGAGCATGATTGCGCGAGAGGTCAGTTCAGGTGCAGTGCACCCTCCACCACTTAAAAGGGAGAAGCTCAAGCGTTCTGCCTTTTTCAAATACCAGTAGATGCTTCACCTCTTCTCTCCACCCCCCCCCAACTGCAGTCGTCGATCGTAGCATCCTGGAGGTTCCAACGTTTTTCCGATTGCTCCTCCTCTGGTGCAAAGATGGTGTTCACCGCTAAAGATGCTGTAGAACTCCCCCCCCCCCCCCCCCCCCACCAAAATAGTCTTCTGATATGCACACTCTAAAAAGTAATTCAGTGGCTTTATATATAGATATATCACGGTAAGAAACAGCTATACTGACTTAATAAAATCTCTGAAATAGATACAACTGATTGTTTGAGTTGGACATACCAAATGAAATGCCTAAAAATTTAACAGTTCATTTTATATTAACTTTACATTTATTATTTGACTTTTTTAAATTAGCATTTGCTTAAGAAATAATTTTTTTGAAATATACTTAATTTGTTTTGTAAATTTCATTCAGAATATTTGGAAAGGACTTATATACTTAATATTTTTACAACCCCAATTCCAGTGAAGTTGGGACGTTGTGTAAAATGTAAATAAAAACAGAATACAATGATTTGCAAATCCTCTTCAACCTATATTCAATTGAATACACCACAAAGACAAGATATTTAATGTTCAAACTGATAAACTTTATTGTTTTTGTGCAAATACGAGGTCTGTCCGTAAAGTATCGTACCTTTTTATTTTTTTCAAAAACTATATTCGCGCGTCACGACCGATTCGCTGATGAAGCGAGACAAAGGAACACCTCCGTTTCGGCATGTTAGAGGACAAGTTTGGACATGTCCAGCTCTCCACAAGTTCTTTTATACTCACTCGACTGGTAAGCACTGAAAGCCGAGATAGACATGTCCCAACTTGTCCTCTAACACGTCGAAACGGAGGTGTTCCTTTGTCTCGCTTCATCAGCGAATCGGTCGTGAAGCGCGAAGCCTCCGCGCGGCTTTCCATGACAAAATCTCTTGTTAAAAGTGAAATCTGCCGGAAAATGGCTGATGTCCAGGTCTTGTGATAACCAGAGAAAGAGCACACGACGGTCTCGTATCCACAGAGCCATCAGCTTAGAAATGATCCAGTGGTTTGTGCCGCATCGTCGCAGCTCGCAGAGCGGCGCACCGACCGTCCTTTAAAGGGGTCCTTAAACCTGTAATTAAAGTCCTTATTCTCTGTGAAGCCCGTAAAATTTTCACTGAAAGCCAGATAAATTTTTTGAATGGTTTCCAGGTGCCAGTCTCTAACAGCTTCTGAAAAAATTCTGATGGAAAAAAAGTCCTTTTCATTCCGCCATTTCCAGACAATGAAAATCCGACGAGGGGGCGGGACCACTCCTTCCACAAGGAGTGCTCACAGGCGAATGACGTCACCGACAGGCGTGGAAAAACTCACGCATGCGCACGAGGGTTCAAGCATGTCTGACGTAAAAACATATGAATGAAATCCATATAGTTTTTGAAAAAAATAAAAAGGTACGATACTTTACGGACAGCCCTCGTATGTGCTCATTTTGAAATGATGCCTGCTACACATTTCAAAAAAGCTGGGACAGTGGTATGTTTACCACTGTGTTACATCACCTTTCCTTCTAACAACACTCAATAAGAATTTGGGAACTGAGGACATTAATAGTTGAAGCTGTGTAGAATAGAATAGAATAATTCTTTATTGTCCACCGATGTGGAAAATTGTCTTCGGCTCACCAGCACAAAAAAGACAGAAAAACAGTCATAAAACAGTCATACAAACACACGAATAATACAAAAATAAGATACATAAAATACATGGAAGTAAAGGAAGAAGTAGAATAAGACCTAGTAAGATAAATAAAACGTACAGTGAGATCTAATAAAATCAAATAAAACAGAAGTAAAGCAGTTCGGGTTTAATTTGTGGAGTGGTCACTTTTTTGAGTTCATTATGGTGACGGCATTTGGTATAAAAGATTTTTTGAAAGAACCTTTGGCCAGAGGAGCTCTGTAGTGCCTCCCAGACTTCAAGAGCTCAAACTGACAGGACAGAGGATGAGAGCTGTCTGCCAGGACTCTCTCAGCTTTCCTCCTCATCCTGTCAGTGTAAATGTGGGCCAGAGTCTTCTGGGGTTTTCCCACAATTTTCCCAGCCATTTTTACAATTCTATTTAATTTGTCCTTACATTTACAACTCAAGTGACCAAACCAAACACAAAGATGAAATGTTAAAATACTCTCAATATGTGCAGAATACACAAGCTCTAAAATCTGCGGATTAACACCAAGACAACTCAATCGTCTGAGAAGACTGAGTCGCTGTGAACATTTCTTAAAGATAAAATCACTGTTTTCAAAGAAGCTCAAGTGACTATCAAGAACTGTACCAAGATATTTAAAAGTTTCAACCGTTTCAGTGAAACTGCCTGCACGGTCAGTTCTTGCTTTGTGTGAAAAACAAGCTCCTTTGTCTTAGACACATTGATTTCCAGCTGGCTGTCGAGACACCAAGCTTCAAGAGCCTTAGTGTGAGCGAGATAGGAGGCTTCACCAGAGGAGTCACACTTCTGTAGCAGGCCGACTAGGGTCATGTCATCCGCGTATTTAATCAGTTTAAAGTTTGTGTCATTAACTGCAAATTCATTTGTAAAAAGAGAGAAGAGTAGAGGTTAAAGAACGCTACCCTGTGGGCAGCCAGTGCTTATGATGAGCTCTCCTGACAGAATGTTATTAGCACAAACTCTTTGAGGGCGACAAGACAGAAAGTCTCTGATCCAGAGCATCAGGCCCTTTTCAACATTTAAATCAGCCAGCCTTTTCAGAAGAATATGTAATTTCATAGAATTAAAAGCTGCACTGAAGTCTACAAACAAAACCCGAGCGTATGCTTTAGCAAGTGAAAGCTGCTTTGAGATCATGTCCAGCAAGATCAATCCGGCATCATCAGTACCTCTGTCCCTCTTATAGGCAAACTGCAGAGGGTCTAGTTCACTGACCACTGTGGTGGTCAGGACGTCAACTAAAACTCTCTCCATAGTTTTACATAATATGGAGGTTATGGCAATGGGCCGAAAATCTTCAGATTTGCTTGCCCCTGGCTTTTTTGGTATAGGCCTTATTATGGAGAATTTCCAAGATTTGGGCACTCCTTTGACAAGAAGGGAATTAAACAATCTGGAAAAGACTCCTTTTAATTGAGGAGCACAGTCTTTGAGTAGACGGGCTTTCAGGCCATCTGGGCCAGTGGCCTTGTTTGACTTCAGTTTAGAAAGACTTTTAGCCACGGCATCCTCAGTGATGGCTGTGGGAACTCCTGCAGGAAGATTTTTACAGATCTCATCACATTCCTGTTTATCATCCACTTTATCAAATCTACAGAAGAAACGGTTTAACTCATCAACAAAACACTGATTAATGGTTGCAAGAGCATCACATTTGTTACTGGATTTGCCCATCAGTGTATTTAGACCTTCCCAGGCTTGTTTTATATTGCCACTGAAAAATTTACTTTCTACTTTATTCTTGTACTCAGTTTTTTTCCTTAAATATATTCCCTCTCAGCTGTCTCCTTTTTTCCTGCATTAATTGCACATTACCAGAGCAGAAGGCTGCCTTCTTTTCATTAAGACAGATTTTCAGTTGTTTGGACACCCAGGGTTTGTTATTTGGGAATATTTTCACAGTTTTAGTCTCTGACACATTATCCTCACAGAACTTAATATAAGATGTGATGGTGTCAGTGAGTTCGTCTCATTCCAGACAGGATTCAAAGAAAATGTCCCAGTTTGTTTCATCAAAACAGTCTCTGAGTTGCTCTTTGCGTTCCTCGGACCACACCTGTACCTGCTTATTAACTGTTTTAATTCTTTTGACCACAGCTTTGTATTTAGGCAAAAGATGAATCACATTGTGGTCAGATTTTCCAAGAGGCGGTCTGCATACTGCTTTATAAGCCTCTGGGATGTTGCCATAGCAACGGTCAAGCGTGCGATGCAGACGTGTAGGACAGTCTACATATTGCTGTAGAGTGGGCAGGTGGTCAGACAGACTGCAGGAGTTAAAGTCACCCAGAATGAAAACGAGCTGGTCAGCAGAGCGGGTGAGTGCATTATTATAGCTCTCTGCTATTCTCTCTCCTGCTGCGTCGTCATCTGGACCGGGCACGTATACAAGAATGACAGTAATCTGTCCGAACTCCCGCGGAAGATAAAAGGGTCTAAAAGATACAGTCGGTATCTCATAGTCAGGTGTGCATACTTGCTCTCATATGCTGTATTGAGTGGCCCAGCTGTTATCCACAAACAAACACAGACCCCCTCCGATGGATTTGTGCGCAGTGCGCGCGTCCCTGTCCGCTCTGACAGCGGTGTAGCCTGACAGGCTTGGTGTATCGTGATGATCTTTAAGCCATGTTTCCGTCAAACACACAAGATTGCTCTGTCTAAATTCACTGTCATGCTCGGCTCTCAGCACAAGTTCATCGAGTTTATTGCTTACCGAGCGGACGTTAGACAGAGTGATGACAGGCAGCGGGAATCTGCTGCGGCGTCTCCAGAGTCGGTGCCTCACGCCTCCCCTGGAGCCACGCTTTTTCCTCTTCCCCAGACATTTAAGAGGCCGGCGGATTTCCTGACAGTCCGCAGGTAGACAAACTGAAGGAACCCCACCAGGTGAGCGAAGTGACAAAAGATGCTCTCTGGTGTAGGTAAGGAAGCTTTGCCGGCTTGTGAGGCAGCTCCCGTGCGCAAACGCTGATAGGCAGAAAATGATCCACAGCAGTGCGATTTTCATTGCGACGATAAGGTCCAAAGTGCAAAGTGCAGTGAAGTTCTGACAGGTCACATCCACATTAAACCAATGAACTGCTTAAAAAAATACATTAAAACAAATTTAATAACGCTAACAGACAAACAGTGAAACAAACAGTGAGCGCAGGGTCAGCAGCAGTCCGCGCCCCTGGACGTTGAGCCTTTCGAAGTTCTCAGGAATGAAAGGAATGAAGGTGGTAGGTGGAATTCTTTCCCATTCTTGCTTGATGTACGTCTTCAGTTGTTCAACAGTCCGGGGTCTCCGTTGTCGTATTTTGCGCTTCATAATGTGCCACACATTTTCAATGGGCGACAGGTCTGGACTGCAGGCAGGCCAAGGCCAGTCTAGTACCCGCACTCTTTTACTACGAAGCCACGCTGTTGTAACATGCAGAATGTGGCTTGGCATTGTCTTGCTGAAATAAGCAGGGACGTCCCTGAAAAGACGTTGCTTGGATGGCAGCATGTGTTGCTCCAAAACCTGGATGTACCTTTCAGCATTGATGGTGCCATCACAGATGTGTAAGTTGCCCATGCCGTGGGCACCAACACACCCCCATACCATCACAGATGCTGGCTTTTGAACTTTGCGCTGGTAACAGTCTGGATGGTCTTTTTCCCTTTTGTCTGGAGGACACAACGTCCATGATTTCCAAAAACAATTTGAAATGTGGACTCATCAGACTACAGCACACTTTTCCACTTTGCGTCTGTCCATTTCAAATGAACTTGGGCCAGAGAAGGCGTCGGGGTTTCTGGATGTTGTTGATGTATGGCTTTCGCTTTGCATGGTAGAGTTTTAACTTGGACTTGTAGATGTAGCAACGAATTATGTTAACTGACAATGGTTTTCTGAAGTGTTCCTGAGCCCATGCGGTAAGATCCTTTACACAGTGATGTTGGTTTTTAATGCAGTGACGCCTGAGGGATCGAAGGTCACAGGCATTCAATGTTGGTTTTCGACCTTGCTGCTTACGTGTAGGAAGTTCTCCAGATTCTCTAAATCTTCTGATTATATTATGTATATGTAGATTGAGATGTAGACTGTAGATGATGGAATCCCTAAATTCCTTGCAATTGAACATTGACAAACATTGTTCTTAAACCTTTGGACTATTTTTTCATGCAGTTATTTACAAAGTGGTGATCCTCGCCCCATCTTTGCTTGTGAACGGCTGAGCCTTTTGGGGATGCTCCTTTTAGACCCAGTCATGACACTCACCTGTTTCCAGTTAAGCTGTTCACCTGTGGAATGTTCCAAACAGGTGTTCTGTGAGCATTCGTCAACTTCCCCAGTCTTTTGTCCCAACTTTTTTGAAACGTGTTGCAGGTATCCATTTCAAAATGATCAAATATTTGCACAAAAACAATAAAGTTTATCAGTTTGAACATTAAATATCTTGTCTTTGTGGTGTATTCAGTTGAATATAGGTTGAAGAGGATTTGCAAATCATTGTATTCTGTTTTTATTTACATTTCACACAACATCCATTGGGGTTGTACTTAGAGTTACCAAGATCATCAAGTATATTTAAATGATTTCACAGCTTTTTAATTTACTCAATATTTTTAAGTGTAAAAATGTTTCACCAAAAAAAAATTGAGTAGAACACAGTAACAGTTTTTAGAGTGTAGGCTTTGTGTACTACTTATGTTTTGTCATGATACACGATGTAAACAGAGAGTCAGCTGAAGTTGTTTATGTGAAATTTCCCTGTGAAACTGGGTTTTTTAAACCTTTCTGTGAGGTTGGACCAGTGATGGACCAGAGTGCCGTCCACGGGAGAGTTATGTCGTTATCACTTACTTAAAATCAAATGATTTTTACAGCACCAAATCACAACATACAGTAAAGGTGCCTTGAAACTTGCACAAATTTGATCTGTGCACTGGTACGCAATCTGCTGTGCCAGAGAGCAAACTCATTGTAAACTATGCATGGCTTCATGCAAGTGTGCAAAGAAAATTTTGAAATGTTTAAAATCTCTGGCATGCATTAATTATATGAACTTCACATGAACATTGCGAAAACAATTCAAAAACACTGAGTGTCGGTGCGAGTCATTGCGTCAACGCAGCGCACCACAGCACAGCTCATCTGAATGACGATGATGATGAGATGTTAAATCTATCATAAACATAATTTTACAGATACTCATAAGAAGGAATGAAAATGCAACTAAATAATTACCTTTTAGACAATTCCAAATGCATTGTCCACATCATGAAGCGCACGAGAGAGAGAGAAAAAAAAGCTGCAGCTTAGAAAATTCCTCTGATTCCAGAAGCGATTAGAGATGTTTTCATCAGCCAAACTGAGAAAAAATGATTAATCCGCTACAAAATAATTATTTTATATACGCAGCATCCAGTGGCACAAAGCTTCACTGTATGAAATTACAAGTTCTGCAAGCAAACATAGAATGTATTTTTACCTAATTATCAGTAAAAGGAAAATGCTGATATTGAATATAGTCTTCAGAGAGGATGGCGAAAGAATAAATTGGTGGGTGGGTGCAGCTGTGTGCGATTGTACCCTTTTGTCAGATGTGCCTGAGTGATGCTGAATTGATCGTAAACCTTCACTCTTACGTTTTTTACAGGTAACTTCCTACCCAGGTGGCTTGGAGAGAAACTAGGACAGTCTGCACTTGATTCTATAAGAGGCTTGATTTTCTTTTTTCCCATATTTTACGGTTGTCATTACATGAAACTATGACATTTTGTCTCAGTGACTCAGTTATATATATTTTCCATTGTATTCTTTCTCTAAAACTATGGCCCATAACCTTACAAACCTCTATGTTCTTAATCTTGAATTTGTTGAACTGTGTTTTGTGTTTTTTGAAATGTTGGTTGTGCATGGTTATGCTGAGAAGTATAAAATACCAATGAACCACTAGCAGCGACATTCATCTTTTGAAATTCAATGCATACAGGTATTATATTTTTGAGGGCTAGTGCTTATAATGTTATAGAAAAAAGTAAAAACAAAGAAAAGCACACATTTGTGTTTAATCCCTGCAACTGAAAACTCGTATAAATTAAATGAGTTTCGATTAGAGAGCTGTTGAATTCAGTGCATACAGGTATTATACAGTGTAGTGAAATAACCTTGATGTTAAATTTGCCTCTTCCTTCATAGCACTTCTGTGTTTGTTTTTTTTTAATTAAAATTATCTGACTAATGAAGTGCGATTGACACAGTAGTAGGTAGTTCTAATGTGTGCCTAATTATGTTCACCATACATATGGCTACTACCTTACCCTGTCTGCATGTTCACAGCCCGACGGGACCCTTACTGTGTACATGTTGGGAGCTTTGCATCTGATTTGCATTATTACTGCCTTTTTTTGTTTTTCTCGCCAAGTCTTTAAACCCCATTTAAAGCCATGCACAGGTTTGATCAAAGCAAACAAAGACTCTTTGGTGATGCACATCAACTTAAAATTTCACGATTTTTCATCAAAAATAAGGAAATGCTTGAAATTTACAAAAGTGGGCTGAGGATTCAATGGAATTGTGACCTCCCCAATACTATTTTGTGTAACAACTTCAATTATGTATTTTTCAGATGCCAAGTTTCTATCTTGAATCAACGAAGCTAATATGTTATATGACCTGCATTATGATGATTTTTTTAAAACTCTGTGTCAGTGAAGTACCACGCTGCCTAACTGAAGTTTGTGTTGTTGAGATGATGCGGACACAGGTACTCGAGTGGTTTTGTATCTCAGATAAATAGTTTTAAATGGAGTTTAAATGAAGACAAGGAATAAAGTGGCTTGCTGTCAGATGTTACACATTGGCGTGACAGCAGCCCACCACCGTACTGTGTAGTTACTATGTGCTGATACGTTACTGTATGCAGGCTAAACCAATGATGATATATTTAAAATAAATGAAGTGCCCTCCACCTGCTTTTGGAAGACATCTTTTGTATTTCTTTCACTTCCTTTATACTGATTTATATAATGGACCAAAGATGATTATGCTTTAATACAAATGAATTCTTAAACTGCATTGGCTGGTGCTTATCGCACTCAGCTGGTGACCACACAAGGCATCTTGGGGGCAGTGGTGGTTATACATTTGTGCAACATAACATTTTTCACAAAAAGACATTTTTTTTATTTTAACAATAAGGTGCACAATCTCCTCCCATCTGAAACATTGCCCAAAGACAATGAGGCAATTCTGCTCAAAACACTATTAGTTATCAGAACTTAAATAAATATACACTATATACAGTGAGGAAAATAAGTATTTGAACACCCTGCGGTTTTGCAAGTTCTCCCACTTAGAAATCATGGAGGGGTCTGAAATTTTCATCTTAGGTGCATGTCCACTGTGAGAGACATAATCTAAAAAAAAAAAAAAATCTGGAAATCACAATGTATGATTTTTTTAAATAATTTATTTGTATGTTACTGCTGCAAATAAATATTTGAACACCTACCAGCCAGCAAGAATTCTGGCTCTCACAGACCTGTTAATTTTTCTTTAAGAAGCCCTCTTATTCTGCACTCTTTACCTGTATTAATTGCGCCTGTTTGAACTTGTTACCTGTATAAAAGACACCTGTTCACACACTCAATCAATCACACTCCAACCTGTCCACCATAGCCAAGACCAAAGAGCTGTCTAAGGACACCAGGGACAAAACTAGACCTGCACAAGGCTGGGATGGACAACAGGACAGCAGGCAAGCAGCTTGGTAGAAGACAACAACTGCTATGATTATTTATTAAAAAGTGGAAGAAACACAAGATGACTGTCAGTCTCCCTTGGTCTGGGATTCCATGCAAGATCTCACTTTGTGGGGTAAGGATGATTCTGAGAAAGCTCAGAACTACACAGGAGGACCTGGTCAATGACCTGAAGAGAGCTGGGACCACAGTCACAAAGATTACATTAGTAACACATGATGCTGTCATGGTTTAAATCCTGCAGGGCAGCAAGGTCCCCCTGCTCAAGCCAGCACATGTCCAGGCCTGTTTGAAGTTCACCAGTGACCATCTGGACGATCCAGAGAAGGCATGCAGAAGGTCATGTGGTCAGATGAGACCAGAATAGAGCTTTTTGGAATTAACTATACTTACGATGTTTAGAGGATGAGAACAACCCCAAGAAAACCATCCCAACCGTGAAGCATGGGGGTAGAAACATCATACTCTGGGGGTGCTCTTCTGCAAAGGGGACAGGACAACTATACCGTATTGAAGGGAGGATGGAAGGAGTCATGTATTGCGAGATTTTGGCAAACAACCTCCTTCCCTCAGTAAGAGCATTGGAGATGGGTCATGGCTGGGTCTTCCAGCATGACAATGACCCCAAACACACAGCCAGGGCAACTAAGGAGGGGCTCCATAAGAAGCATTTCAAGGTCCTGGAGTGGCCTGGCCAGTCTCCAGACCTGAACTCAAAAGAAAATCTTTGGAGGGAGCTGAAATTCCAAACTTGAAAGATCTAGAGAAGATCTGTATGGAAGAGTGGACCAAAATCCCTGCTGCAGTGTGTGAAAACCTGTTGAAAAAACTACAGGAAATGTTTGACCTCTGTAATTGCAAACAAAGGCTACTGTACCAAATATTAACATTGATTTTCACAGGTGTTCAAATACTTATTTGCAGCAGTAACATACAAATAAATTATTTAAAAACAAAATCATACATTGTGATTTCTGGATTTTTTTTTTTTTTTTTTTTTAGATTATGTCTCTCACAGTGGACATGCACCTAAGATGAAAATTTCAGACCCCTCCATGATTTCTAAGTGTGAGAACTTTCAAATTGCAGGGTGTTCAAATACTTATTTTCCTCACTGTACATAAAAGTGGAAAATATGTGACCCATCATTTAGATGGGAAAAAAGATATGCATTTTCAAAAAAAAATGTTGAGACAGGTTTAACACAAAGAGAGAGAGAAAGAGGGCAAAACACTTTAAAAAAGCAAAACTGTTCAGTGTTAGTCTCCATGAGTTCAAAAATGATATGAAAAAGGTAAAAAAAAAAAAAAAAAGTTTTGTGTCAGCCGTAGTGCCCTCAAGCAAAGCACAGTGTGTTTTGCTCAACCTGCCTCAACATAATTTTTTGTTGAAAAATTATGAGGCAGGTTTAGCAAGCATCATAGCAAGAAGGCTAACAAACAGAGTTATACCACCAATTAACATTAGCCCTTCATTCATGACATGGATACCCGAGAGTATGAGCTCCAATATCAGACTGCTTATAAAGGGATATCGGTTTGTTTGAAACATTGAGCAGCAAATAAGTAAGAAGATTGATGATTGTCAATACATGTAATTATCCATGATAGTAGCAATAATAATTTGGGTTATCTCATGATGCCTGCAGAGAATTTAAACATACAACATTTAACAAAGTAGGGCTTATAACTTAAAAATGATTTAACTGCTTTGATTAACTGGATAGGAGGGTCTTTAAAAATACAGCTTTGTTTTTTCATTAAAAAGACACATGCACACACACGCACAGGCTCCTGGTCAATGCACACAGTAAGTTAACCTTTTCATTTTTTTTTTTTTTTTATCAGTTAGCCACAACAAGCAACAGATCCATGTACAGGTACAATCACACAAACAAACTAGAAGCACTTAGAGAGTGCAAACCTCCACCAAGGCCATGGGGTCACTGACGCCATAACATCTACACGCCGTGGAATCATTGAACCTAAAAAAGTCTAACAATGATGATTGCTAGTAAAAAAAGTTTCATCTGCTGTGACTGGATAGCATGTATCCTTAGCGCTTGGCATCACAGTTTATTGCAACTTGCACCTTTCCCAGAAGCTACTGTCATCTGAGCACTGATATTGATATTGCATGTGCTTATAGACAAAAACAAATGAGACAAAATTCAATTTATTATTCAACTAAAGTGCAAATATATGAATTTTTTAACATTGATGAAACACGTCTCTAAATAAATAACAGTAAATTCTGAAATAGAACTATTTTTTAAGTGTTGCATGTGCTACACAAGGCCATAGGATCACTGACCCTAAAGAGATTCCCTCCTTGGCACAGTGATCTATTCAACAATTCAGTGTTACAACCAAAACTATGATACATACACTTTTCTTTCCTTTATATTTGACATCCTTGACCATGAAAACATACCACTAGAACTTGGAATCACTTTTATGTCTTTATTAGTTCAAAAGTTATTGTATAAAAACAATTTTTCTGTAATGGCGGTTTTCTTCTGGATCTAGCTCCATAACATTTGAAGCTACATCAAATCTGATGACACCTTACTGAATCAGTACAGATTCAGCTACAATTTGGTGTTAGTTGTGCATCTCCAGCTTCATTTGTCACCTCACACTGACACATTTTCTATTTTCCCTATATTTTTGCATATTCTGGATCACCGGATCCGGAATCCGGATCCGATCATCACTAAACTTTGTTGTTTGATAGAACATTTGACTATGTTACACCCTATTTTTTTTCAAGCCTTTCTGCCTTGTTTTTGTGGAGTTAGAAACTAGAATGTCAAAATTCCCCCTATCCCGCAATGGTGAAGAATCCTTTAAAAAATTCCTGGATCCGGATTGTGATCTGGATCACCACTAAGATTTAATCACTTGTTCCTCTTGTCATTTCCAACCACTCAACAAAATTTCATCAAAATCCGTTCAAAACTTTTTGAGTTATCCTGCTGACAGACAGACAAACAAACAAACAAACAAACTCAATCAAAAACATAACCTCCTTGGCGGAGGTAATAAATAACAGTAAATTCTGAAATAGAACTATTTTTTAAGTGTTGCATGTGCTACACAAGGCCATAGGGTCACTGACAAAGAGATTCCCTCCTTGGCACAGTGATCTATTCAACAATTCAGTGTTACAACCAAAACTATGATACATACACTTTTCTTTCCTGTATATTTGACATCATTGACCATGAAAACATACCACTAGAACTTGGAATCACTTTTATGTCTTTATTAGTTCAAAAGTTATTGTATAAAAACGATTTTTCGGTAAAGGTGGTTTTCTTCTGGATCTAGCTCCATAACATTTGAAGCTACATCAAATCTGATGACACCTTACTGAATCAGTACAGATTCAGCTACAATTTGGTGTTAGTTGTGCATCTCTAGCTTCATTTGTCACCTCACACTGACACATTTTCTATTTTCCCTATATTTTTGCATATTCTGGATCACCAGATCCGGAATCCGGATCCGATCATCACCAAACTTTGTTGTTTGATAGAACATTTGACTATGTTACACTCTAATTTTGTTCAAGCCTTTCTGCCTTGTTTTTGTGGAGTTAGAAACTAGAATGTCAAAATTCCCCTTATCCCGACATGGTGAAGAATCCTTAAAAAAAATTTCTGGATCCGGATCGTGATCCGGATCACCAGTAAAATTTAATCACTTGTTCCTCTTGTCATTTCCAACCACTCCACAAAATTTCATCAAAATCCGTTCAAAACTTTTTGAGTTATCCTGCTGACAGACAGACAGACAAACAAACAAACTCGACCGAAAACATAACCTCCTTGGCGGAGGTAACGAACACATACACTTACAAGAAAATGACTACATCGGCTTCTATCCCATACGGCTGACTTTATTTTCCCAAATTTTTCATCTTTTGGGATCTGAAGGGAGTCTGTACATCTTGAACCCCTTGTCATGTCTATTTGTGCATCCGAATGCACGACAACCCGGCATTTTCTGCGAGTAAATAAAGTGGATATACACGCCGATATCTTAACAGTGAGTGCAAATTTAGCCCCAAGATGGCACCATGAGTCACGTGACTGTTTTTTTTTTTTTTCTGCTTGTCATGTCGTTACTCTGTAAAAAAGGGACTCTACCCCCACGCCCCCTCCCCATTCCCCTTCTCACTGCTTCTGTGCACCTTCTCAGCAAGTAAGGGTGCCTGCAGCTTCAGGGGGCAGCAATTTGCCAATTCCCTACACAGTGATATGAAAATTGTTTTAATTTATTTATTTATTTTAATTTATACAGTGCCAAATCACAACAAAGTGGCCTCAAGTTGCTTCACACAAGTAAGGTCTAACCCAGGGGTGTGCAGTCATGGGCCTTGAAGGGCCAAGACACAGCAGGTTTCCTTTCTACCAGTCACCTCAGCAGGTGATTTCATTGATGATCAGGTGTTTATGTTCAGGGGAGAAGCTCATCAGCAAACCCACTGCTGAGGTGATTGGTTGCAAGGAAAACCTGCACTGTCTTCACCCCTTGTTGCCCACCCCTGGTATAACCTTATCAACCCCTTTGCTATGCAGTCAATCAATCAATCAACTTTTTTTTTATATAGCACCAAATCACAACAAACAGTTGCCCCAAGGCGCTTTATATTGTAAGGCAAGGCCAATACAATAATTATGAAAACCCCAACGGTCAAAACGACCCTTTGTGAGCAAGCACTTGGCTACAGTGGGAAGGAAAAAACTCCCTTTTAACAGGAAGAAACCTCCAGCAGAAACAGGCTCAGGGAGGGGCAGTCTTCTGCTGAGGACTGGTTGGGGCTGAGGGAAAGAACCAGGAAAAAGACATGCCGAGAAGGGGGGCAGAGATCGATCACTAATGATTAAATGCGGAGGGATGCCTACAGAGCAAAAAGAGAAAGAAACAGTGCATCATGGGAACCCCCCCACAGTCTACGTCTAAAGCAGCATAACCAAGGGATAGTCCAGGGTCACCTGATCCAGCCCTAACTATAAGCCTTAGCGAAAAGGAAAGTTTTAAGCCTAATCTTAAAAGTAGAGAGGGTATCTGTCTCCCTGATCTGAATTGGGAGCTGGTTCCACAGGAGAGGAGCCTGAAAGCTGAAGGCTCTGCCTCCCATTCTACTCTTACAAACCCTAGGAACTACAAGTAAGCCTGCAGTCTGAGAGCGAAGCGCTCTAATGGGGTAATATGGTACTACGAGGTCCCTAAGATTAAGATGGGACCTGATTATTCAAAACCTTATAAGTAAGAAGAAGAATTTTAAATTCTATTCTAGAATTAACAGGAAGCCAATGAAGAGAGGCCAACACGGTGAGATATGCTCTCCCTGCTAGTCCCCGTCAGTACTCTAGCTGCAGCATTTTGAATTAACTGAAGGCTTTTTAGGGAACTTTAGGACAACCTGATAATAAAGAATTACAATAGTCCAGCCTAGAGGAAATAAATGCATGAATTAGTTTTTTCAGCATCACTCTGAGACAAGACCTTTCTGATTTTAGAGATATTGCGTAATGCAAAAAGGCAGTCCTACATATTTGTTTAATATGCGCTTTGAATGACATATCCTGATCAAAAATGACTCCAAGATTCTCACAGTATTACTAGAGGTCAGGGAAATGGCCATCCAGAGTAAAGATCTGGTTAGACCCATGCTTCTAAGATTTGTGGGGCCAAGTACAATAACTTCAGTTTTATCTGAGTTTAAAAGCAGGAAATTAGAGGTCATCCATGTCTTTATGTCTGTAAGACAATCCTGCAGTTTAGCTAATTGGTGTGTGTCCTCTGGCTTCATGGATAGATAAGCTGGGTATCATCTGCGTAACAATGAAAATTTAAGCAATACCGTCTAATAATACTGCCTAAGGGAAGCATGTATAAAGTGAATAAAATTGGTCCTAGCACAGAACCCTTGTGGAACTCCCATAATTAACTTTAGTCTGTGAAGAAGATTCCCCATTTACATGAACAAACTGTAATCTATTAGACAAATATGATTCAACCACCGCAGCGCAGTGCCTTTAATACCTATGACATGCAGTGTCATGATTTTATTTTTTTTTAAGTGCTTGTGCAGCTTCCCCCATGTGTCATGAAAAAATACCACCCAGGGCGGCTGCCCGGTTCACCCATGCCAAAAACTGCTTCTGCTTGGGCCTTGGCCTTTATACAGTCAGTGTGTTAAGTTGATTTTGAGGAGAATACAGATATACAGTATAATGCTTCATCTTAATTTCCATGTTGTCTGTACTTTGATGAAAGAGCGCCTCCACTCAACATAGTTAAGAACAAACAGTATATATGGAACACTAACATTTTTCCCCCAGTAGCTTACCTGAACAAACTATTTGGCTTTCAATAGAGACACTGCCATTCTTCAGTTTACCCAGAGGTACAGCTGCCTGACTGAACTCTGTATATCTTCTACCTGATTCTATGTTAGGCCAGGCATGTTAATGTGTGGGTGTCAGACATACTCAGGTATGGTACAAAATGTAAAGTGTGTCGACGCTTTGAGATCTTTGTTCTCTTCCAAGGATTTTAGCCATGCCCAACACCTCTATCCAGTGACATCATGGTCCACATGTTCTCTACAAACACCTCTACCTCAAATGTCCCATCCAGACATGTGAATGTTATTGCAGAGAAAAGTGAACCTCTCAACGTTTGACACGTCAACTCAGTTTTATATAGCACCAAATCACAACATAAATTATCCCAAGGTGCTTTACAAGATTAAGATGTAAACATAACTTACCTTCCTTCACAGTGAATTTTGCTGAGTAAAATACATAACCCCAATTCCAATGAAGTTGGGACGTTGTGTAAAATGTAAATAAAAACAGAATACAATGTTTTGCAAATCCTCTTCAACCTATATTCAATTGAATACACCACAAATACAAGATATTTAATGTTCAAACTGATAAACTTGATTGTTTTTGTGCAAATATTTGCTCACGTGTAGGATTAAAAAGTTGATTGGAGAGGGGAAAACTTAACGCAGGTGCAAAAAATTACAGGCTGTTCATCTATAATGATCTCCAATGCTTTAAAATGGACAAAAAAAAAAACAGACGTGTGGAAGAAAACGGAAAACAACCATCAAAATGGATAGAAGAATAACCAGAATGGCAAAGGCTCACCCATTGATCAGCTCCAGGATGATCAAAGACAGTCTGGAGTTACCTGTAAGTGCTGTGACAGTTAGAAGACCCCTGTGTGAAGCAAATTTATTTGCAAGAATCCTCCACAAAGTCCCTCTGTTAAATAAAAGATGTGCAGAAGAGGTTACAATTTGCCAAAGAACACATCAACTGGCCTAAAGAGAAATGGAGGAATATTTTGTGGACTGATGAGAGTAAAATTGTTCTTTTTGGGTCCAAGGGCCGCAGACAGTTTGTGAGACGACCCCCAAACTCTGAATTCAAGCCACAGTTCACAGTGAAGACAGTGAAGCATGGTGGTGCAAGCATCATGATATGGGCATGTTTCTCCTACTATGGTGTTGGGCCTATATATCGCATACCAGGTGTCATGGATCAGTTTGGATATGTCAAAATACTTGAAGAGGTCATGTTGCCTTATGCTGAAGAGGACATGCCCTTGAAATGGGTGTTTCAACAAGACAATGACCCCAAGCACACCAGTAAACAAGCAAAATCTTGGTTCCAAACCAGCAAAATTAATGTTTTGGAGTGGCCTGCCCAATCCCCGGACCTAAATCCAATTGAGAACTTGTGGGGTGACATCAAAAAAGCTGTTTCTGAAGCAAAACCAAGAAATGTGAATGAATTGTGGAATGTTGTTAAAGAATCTTGGAGTGGAATAACAGCTGAAAGGTGCCACAAATTGGATGACTCCATGCCTTGCAGATGTGAAGAAATCATGAAAAACGGTGGTTATACAACTAAATACTAGTTTAGTGATTCACAGGATTGCTAAAAAAAAGCAGTTTGAACATAATAGTTTTGAGTTTGTAGCGTCAACAGCAGATGCTACTGTTATTGTGAACACCCCCTTTTCTACTTTTTTTTTTGCCCAATTTCATAGCCTTAAGAGTGTGCATATCATGAATGCTTGGTCTTGTTGGATTTGTGAGAATCTACTGAATCTACTGGTACCTTGTTTCCCATGTAACAATAAGAAATATACTCCAAACCTGGATTGTTACTGCTGCAAATAAGTATTTGAACACCTACCAACCAGCAAGAATTCTGGCTCACAGACCTGTTAATTTTTTTTTAAGAAGCCCTCTTATTCTGCAGTCTTTACCTGTATTAATTGCACCTGTTTGATGTTGTTACCTGTATAAAAGACACCTGTTCACACACTCAATTAATCACATTCCAGCCTGTCCACCATAGCAAGACCAAAGAGCTGACTAAGGACACCAGGGACAAAACTGTAGACCTGCACAAGGCTGGGATGGACTACAGAACAACAGGCAAGCAGCTTGGTAGAAGACAACAACTGTTATGATTATTTATTAGAAAGTGGAAGAAACACAAGATGACTGTCAATCTCCCTCGGTCTGGGATTCCATGCAAGATCTCACTTTGTGGGGTTAGGATGATTCTGGGAAAGCTCAGAACTACACAGGAGGACCTGGTCCATGACCTGAAGAGAGCTGAGACCACAGTCACAAAGATTACATTAGTAACACATGATGCTGTCATGGTTTAAAATCCTGCAGGGCAGCAAGGTCCCCCTGCTCAAGCCAGCACATGTCCAGGCCCGTTTGAAGTTCACCAGTGACCATCTGGATGATCCAGAGGAGGCATGGGAGAAGTTCATGTGGTCAGATGAGACCAGAATAGAGCTTTCTGGAATCAACTCCACTTACCATGTTTAGAGGATGAGAACCCCAAGAAAACCATCCTAACCGTGAAGCATGGGGGTGGAAACATCATACTCTGGGGGTGCTCTTCTGCAAAGGGGACAGGATGACTGCACCACATTGAAGGGAGGATGGATGGGGTCATGTATTGTGAGATTTTGGCAAACAACCTCCTTCCCTCAGTAAGAGCATTGAAGATGGGTCATGGCTGGGTCTTCCAGCATGACAATGACCCCAAACACACAGCCAGGGCAACTAAGGAGGGTCTCCGTGAGAAGCATTTCAAGGTCCTGGAGTGGCCTGGCCAGTCTCCGGACCTGAACTCAATAGAAAATCTTTGGAAGGAGCTGAAACTCCAAACCTGAAAGATTTGGAGAAGATCTGTATGGAAGAGTGGACCAAAATCCCTGCTGCAGTGTGTGCAAACCGGGTGAAAAACTACAGGAAATGTTTGACCTCAAACAAACAAACAAAGGCTACTGTAGCAAATATTAACACTGATTTTCACAGGTGTTCAAATACTTATTTGCAGCAGTAACATACAAATAAATTATTAAAAAAATCATACATTGGAATTTCCGGATTTTTTTTTTTAGATTATGTCTCTCACAATGGAAATGCACCTAAGACACACCTGCAAAATCGCAGGATGTTCAAATACTTACCAATGTCATCACTCCCACACCACGTACACATTGTCTTAACAAAACTCTGCTGCTGCTACTACCTCAGACACTACACTGTAAATACTTGTGCACTTTACTGTCCTTATTGTCGAAATGTCTTGTCCTGTTATCCCTGAGGGAAGGTGAGAACTGAAATTTCGATTCCTTGTATGTCTAGTACATGTGAAGAATTGACAATAAAGCCGACTTTGACTATTTTTTCATGCAGTTGTTCACAAAGTGGTGATCCAAACAGGTGTTCTTTGAGCATTCATCAACTTTCCCAGTCTTTTGTTACCCCTATCCCAGCTTTTTTGAAATGTGTTGCAGGCATCCATTTCAAAATGAGCAAATATTTGCACAAAAACAAAAAAGTCCATCAGTTTGAATGTTAAATATCTTGTCTTTGTGGTGTATTCAATTGAATATAGTTTGAAGAAGATTTTCAAATCATTGTATTCTGTTTTATTTACAATTCACACAATGTCCAACTTCAGGATAACAACTCAGCCACATGGGGTGTGCAGCCAGTACATTGTGAGTGCCGGTCCCAAGCCCGGATAAATGAGGAGGGTTGCGTGAGGAAGGGCATCCGGCGTAAAACAAGCCAACCGAACTATGCAGATTCAGAATCGAATTCCCATACCGGATCAGTCACGGCCCGGGTTAACAACGTCCGCCACCGGTGCTATTGCCCAACAGGGTGCCGGTGGAAATTGGGCTACTGCTGGGCGAAGACGATGAAGAAGAGGAGGAAAACGTTGCCACGAACAGTGGGAGAAGAAGAAAACTAGAAGGGTGGAAATGAGAGTGGGGACTTTGAATGTTGGTAGTATGACTGGTAAAGGGAGAGAGCTGGCTGATATGATGGAGAGGAGAAAGGGAGACATATTGTGTGTGCAAGAGACCAAGTGGAAGGGAAGTAAGAGCAGGAGCATCGGCGGTGGGTACAAGTTGTTGTACCATGGTGAGGACAGGAAGAGAAATGGTGTTGGGGTCATTTTAAAGGAAGAGTATGGTAAAAGTGTGTTGGAGGTTAAGCGAGTGTCTGACAGGGTGATGAGTGTGAAGTTGGAAATTGAAGGGGTGATGATGAATATCATCAGTGCATATGCCCCACAGGTTGGTTGTGAGATGAAGGAGAAAGAAGATTTCTGGAGTGTGTTAGATGAGGTGGTGGAGAGTGTGTCCAAGCATGAAAGAGTGGTGATAGGAGCAGAGTTCAATGGGCATGTTGGTGAAGGGAACAGAGGTGATGAGGAAGTAATGGGTAGATATGGTATCAAGGATAGGAATGGGGAAGGACAGATGGTAGTTGATTTTGCAAAAAGGATGGAAATGGCTGTGGTGAATACCTACTTTAAGAAAAGGGAGGAGCACAGGGTAACATAAGAGTGGAGGAAGGTGCACACAGGTGGACTACATTCTTTATAGGAGATGCAAGCTAAAAGAAATCACAGTAAGGTGGTAGCAGGAGAGAGTGTCACTAGACAGCATAGGATGGTTGTTTGTAGGATGACTTTAGAGGTAAAGAAGAAGAGAGTGAGAGCTCAACAAAGGATCAGATGGTGGAAGCTGAAGGAGGAAGACTGTTGTGTGAAATTTAGCGAGCAGGTGAGAGAAGCACTGGTTGGAGGGGAAGCAATTTTGGACAACTGGAAAAGTACTGCAGATGTGGTGAGGGAGACAGCTAGGACAGTACTGGATATGACATCTGGACAGTGGAAGGAAGACAAGGAGACTTGGTGGTGGAATGAAGAGGTCCAGGAAAGCATAAGGAGAAAGAGGTTGGCGAAAAAGTTTTGGGATAGTCGGAGAGATGAAGAAAGTAGACAGGAGTACAAGGAGATGCGGCGTAAGGCGAAAAGAGAAGTGGCAAAAGCAAAGGAAAAGGCATATTGCGAGCTGTACAAGAAGTTGAATAGTAAGGAAGGAGAAAAGGACTTGTACCGATTGGCCAGACAAAGGGACAGAGCTGGAAAGGATGTGCAGCAGGTTAGGGTGGTAAAAGATGCACATGGTAATGTGCTGACAAGTGAGGAGTGTGTGCTGAGAAGGTGGAGGGAATATTTTGCAGAGCTGATGAATAAAGAAAATGAGCGAGAGAAAAGGCTGGATGATGTGGTGAGAGTAAATCAGGAAGTACAAGAGATTAGCAAGGACGAAGTGAGGGCTGCTATGAAGAGGATGAAGAGTGGAAAGGCAGTCGGTTCAGATGACATTCCAGTGGAGGCATGGAAATGTCTAGGAGAGATGGCAGTACAGTTTCTAACCAGATTGTTTAATAAAATCTTGGAAAGAGAGCATGCCTGAGGAGTGGAGACGAAGTGTGCTGGTTCCTATTTTCAAGAACAAGGGTGATGTGCAGAGCTGCAGTAACTACAGAGGCATAAAGCTGATCAGCCACAGCATGAAGTTATGGGAAAGAGTAGTAGAAGCTAGGCTTAGAAAACAGGTGAAGATCTGTGAGCAGCAATATGGTTTCATGCCAAGAAAGAGCACTACAGATGCAATGTTTGCTCTGAGAATACTGTTGGAAAAGTACAGAGAAGGACAGAAAGAGTTACATTGTGTGTTTGTGGACTTAGAAAAAGCTTATGATAGGGTGCCAAGAGAAGAGTTGTGGTATTGTATGAGGAAGTCTGGAGTGGCAGAGAAGTATGTTAGGGTAGTGCAGGACATGTACAAGAATAGTGTGACAGCGATGAGATGCGCAGTCGGAATGACAGACTCATTCAAGGTGGAGGTGGGATTACACCAAGGATCAGCTCTGAGTCCTTTCTTGTTTGCAGTGGTGATGGACAGGTTGACAGATGAGATCAGACAGGAGTCCCCATGGACTATGATGTTTGCAGATGACATTGTGATCTGTAGTGAGAGTAGGGAGCAAGTTGAGTCTAGTCTGGAGAAGTGGAGATATGCTTTGGAGAGAAGGGGAATGAAAGTCAGTAGAAGCAAGACTGAGTACATGTGTGTGAATGAGAGGGAGCCCAGTGGAATAGTGCAGTTACAAGGAGTAGAAGTGGTGAAAGTAGATGAGTTTAAATATTTGGGGTCAACTGTTCAAAGTAATGGAGAGTGTGGTAGAGAGGTGAAGAAGAGAGTGCAGGCAGGGTGGAGTGGGTCGAGAAAGGTGGCAGGAGTGATTTGTGACCGAAGAATATCAGCAAGGGTGAAGGGGAAAGTTTACAAAACAGTAGTGAGACCAGCTATGTTGTATGGTTTAGAGACAGTGGCACTAACAAAAAGACAGGAGGCAGAGCTGGAGGTGTTGAGATTCTCTTTGGGAGTGACAAGAATGGACAAGATTAGGAATGAACATATCAGAGGGACAGCTCAGGTGGGACGGTTTGGAGACAAAGTCAGAGAGGCGAGATTGAGATGGTTTGGACGTGCAGAGGAGGGACCCAGTGTATCTAGGGAGAAGGATGCTGAGGATGGAGCCACCAGGCAGGAGGAGAAGAGGGAGACCAAAGAGGAGGTTCATGGATGTGCTGAGAGAGGACATGCAGGTGGTTGGTGTGACAGAGGAAGATACAGAGGACAGGGTGAGATGGAAACGATTGATCTGCTGTGGCGACCCCTAACGGGAACAGTCGAAAGACAAAGAAGACGACTCTGCCAGGATAACATTTGGTCCCAGTCCAAAGAGAGTAAAATACTTTACTATTGTAAAGTGAAATCAGCTCTACCATCTTATCAAATCAAGTGTTTCTACTCCAATAAGTGTTGATTTTACCCTGTGATAGAGTTGATTTAGCACTGTGATACAATATATTTAACTCTATTTGGACCAGATGTTATCCCAGCAGAGTAAATTTTACGCTGCAAAATTTACTGTGTTCCAGAGCAAGTGCATGGGCAACAGTGTAAGTAAAACCTCCCTCTGGAGTTGAGTTTTTTGATCACAGGAAGAAATCTCAAGCAGGCACACTCAGAGAGGTGACCATCTGCTTTGGACATACAACCAGTGGCAAAAATAAACATAGCAAAACAAAGAAATGTCCAACAGGCTGATCAGATATGATGGAATGAATCATTCAGGTACTTATCAGTTCCAGTGTGGTCATAGTGACCAATTTGTCCAACCAAAGAAGTGGTAAAGATCTTGGGCCATGAAGAGTGCTCATTGTAGACAGTCTTCAGTTTTGAAAGTCCCCCAGATTCCACAATGGGACCCCAACCATCTTGCCCCATTATAGTCCAACAAAGGTAAGTCCAGTCTTCTTAAATCCTACACAGCACTTAGACAGCGGAGGTGGTGGAAAACTTGTAATGCTCATCTTCTCCACTGACACTTTAAAAACAGACACTATGCTTAATAGTCCAGAAAGACTCGATCTGTCTAGTCTTGATCCACAAGAATCTCCAGAGTTCCCACGTATCCTTAAAGTCTTAAAAGACATTTCATTTAATCTAAAAACATAGTGTCTCTCTCAATGGTCAGTGTAGGTCACGTCATCATGAGGCTCCATACTTGTATTTGTGATTGATACGTAGATTCCTAAACAAGATTCCGTAGATTCCACAACCACTAATCCTAACTCAAGCCATAACAAGACTGCGCTACATATGAAAATAATTTGGGATTATTCATACGGCTATGTGCGAATAGCTACTTCTTTCTAATTCATTGCAAGACACATAAAGTAAGATAGGGGAAACCAACAAATCTCTTGTTTGTTGCAGGAACACTCAGAGCACTCAACTAGGCAGACGTAATTTACGTGATCACATGGAAAAGTGTAAATTAAATGAAAATTGGCTTTTGCCACGTGGCTTAAACCAACAGGTTAAACCACAAGAGCTGTGGTCAGACGTTTACATACACTCATCATGGGCATGAATGTTATGGTAATTTTGGGCTTTTAATGATGTCTTTGAACTGTTCTCTTGCCAAGGAGGAATGATGGTACAGCATACATTATTAATGACTTTAAAATGGTAAATAGACTACATTTATATAGCGCTTTTCCATCTGCATCAGACGTTCACAGCACTTTTACAATTATGTCTCACATTCACCTATTCACACAAACACACTCACACACCGATGTCAGGGTGCTGCCATGCAAGGTGCTCACTACACACCGGGAGCAAACTAGGGGATCAAGGACCTTGCCCAGGGCCCTTAGTGATTTTCTGGTCAGGCTGAGGTTTGAACTGAGGATCTTCTGGTCTCAACATGTCAGTCACTGTATCTTCCATTGTGAAAAAAACAAAAAAAACAAGTGAAAATATTTTATGTAATTTTTTGGGGGGCTATGATACAAGGGTAATTACATGGTCATTGCTCCCTGAGCTATATACAGATCCTAAGCAATGTAATAGGTCCAGCATTGTACCAAGTGATGGCAATGACCATGCCATTCATCTGTTTTGTGGGAAGGTGACAGGGTTTTATTAGGCACAGGCCATCTTCCAGAACCCTGTGTACATGTTGAATTGTATCCAACTACATTGTAAACTGGGACGGGGATAGACCAGTTGTATGTGTGGTTACCATTCAGGACTAAAGGCGGTTCCATAGTGTGTGGGTGTGGCAACATCTGGCATTAGCACAGCCTCCCAGGCCTGACCTAACCTGACCTCACATTCATCCCAGTAGTAGGTTGTTGCTATGCAAGAAACTCGACTACACACCAGGAGGATCCATGTACTGTAGGCTTTTATATTTCCCAGGATAGGTTCATTCTCATTCAAGTTTTCTGAAAATAATTTTTCAAAAAGGGAGTTCAAGCAAATGAAATAATTCCTCAAAGATGAGTCAAGGTGTCAGCGGATTGTTTGCTAACAATGGGCCTCATGCAAGAGCACAACAGCATTTAAACCAATCATTATATTTTGCTGGCTTTAGCAAGTCCATTAATTCCACTTTTGATGATGTTAATAATTACAGAGCAAGTAGCTGAGTGGATAAGGAGCTGATGTACCAGCATGTAGACCTGGGCTCAAATTCCGCTTATGCTACTTGACTGCATCCTTGGACAAGTCACATAATCTGCATTGGTCCACCTAGCTGGAAATGGGTACTGACCATGGCTGGGGAAGAAATGTACACCAAATTGGTATTGTTTCCAGGAGGAGTTGTAGAGATAAGCACTGGCACCAACCGGCGTCATGGTTGATATAGGACAGTTACAGACTTTGTCCTGTGTTACTCTGATACCAAGATGGAAATCTCTGATTACTGAAGTTCCTCTTTGGCTTTGCTGATGACAGTGCCCTGATAGAAAACCTATCACATATATGGAAGAGGCATGTCCTTATTTCATACTTTTGGGAGTGTTTATGGTAATTGACTCTTCTTGAGAATTTGTGCTGATTTACTCGTACATACAGATGCAGTCAGAACATTTACACACTTAATATATGAAATTATCTGGATTTATGTTGAATATCACCTGGCACACATGTAAGAGTCCAGTGTACTAAAAACATGAGAAATTTGAGAGAGGCTTATGAAAACGTTCTTGTGTGAGGTTCAATGTTTTAATATGACTAAAGTAGTAAAACAAGCAACAGTGCACAAGGAAGGTATTTGTAAGTATTATTCTAAATAGCATTCAGTTCTAGCTACAATTGGTGCTTAGTGACCAGAACAATTTGGTTTCACACCCAAGAAGTCAATCATCACCTGCATTCTATCTTTGTGAGTATTCATAGAATGCAAGCATGAATACTGACAGTGCTTTTTACAACCTATGTTGATTTTCACGAAACATTTGATTCAGTTGATCAGACTGCTCTCTTGGACATCCCCGAGAATTTTGGGATACCCAAGAAGTTACTAGACAACATAGCCAGCCTATACACAGATACTCTGAGTGTTCTGTGGAGTCGAGGTAGAGACTCAGATTTTCCCAGTGAACTGATATTTGTCAGGGGTGTGTTCTGGCTCCTAAACTCTTCAATGCTTGCATGGACTGGGTGCTGTGTAGGGTTGTGGAAAACCAGCAATTTCTGTGCTTTTGTTGGCAAAGACAGGTTAACTGACCTCAACTTCATGGACGATGCTGTGATCTTTGCAAAATCAATGGATACCATTATTGAAGCACTTGAGAAGCTCAGTGAGGAATCTGACTGTCTGGATTTGCGATTGTTCTGGAACAAAACAAAGGCTTTTAATGACCTTCTGGCCTGAGCCATCAGAGTGTATCTATATGTGTGTGAACTTGCAGAGACATTCACTTATCTCAGCAGTGACATTCATGTCTCTGGGTCCTCCTCAATCGCAAAGCAACCTAGCGACCTCTGACACCATATGCTCTCACAGGCGCCTCTCATCGAAAGTTGCTTTGGCGATTGAGGAGGCGCCTGTGAGAAGCATATGGTGTCAGAGGTCGCTAGATGGAGGGGTGTTTGACAATGTCGATATCTTTGTAGGAGAATGAGGTTCGAAGTCTTTGGGGAGGGTGCTGTCTGTCTTATATGGTTGTGAGACTTTGGCATTAACCAGTGAACTAAGGCAATGACTGGATGCCTTTGGTACAAGGTCCCTTCAGAGGATCCTTGGGTACCACTGGAATGATTTTGCATCAAACGAGTGGTTGTTGCATTGCGAGGGAGCATCAGTTTTGACATTTTGGCCATGTGGCACATTTCTATGCGCATGATCTAACTCATTGGTATCAGTGTTGAGAACCACGGTGGCTGGAGAAGGCCAAGGAGATGTCCATGTGTTACCTGACTGCACAAGATGGTTATTTTAGAGATGATAGAGATGTGGGGATCAACTGCTTGTCTGCCTGGGTGATTCCCATCCAGGACCTAATGCAGTTCGTTAGTGCCGTGGATGTGGAGAAGCGTGGTACCAGTGCATTTCCCAAAACTTATCTTGATAGGTATAGGTATTGACACACAAGTCTGTATGGTAGAGGTGGGCGGATCGATCCTAATATTGGTATTGATATTGAACGATCCTCGTGTAAAAAGATCGATACTCAAGCTTTTTTTCTCTCCCGCATGCAGTGACTGCTGCACACACAGATTCATCAAAGTCTACTCTTTGTCTGTAAGAACAGCGCTGCGCTGTGTCACACAACACGGAGCAGCGCACCCTTGTATTGTGGTTTGTCAGCCCTCTACCTCAGGAGATTTTAAGTTGTGTTGAGTGATAATAAAGTGTTTTGTTGTCACATACAATGTTTGGTAAAATCCTATCCTAGGTCTTTTGGATCCTTTGGATCTATGATATCGGTATCGGTATGGTATCGGTATTGATATCAGTATGGATATCAGTGATACTGGGCCTGCATTTACTTGGTATCGGATCTATACCAAAATTCCCAGTATCGGCCACCTCTACTGTATGGCTGAACTCAACATTAAAACACCATTTTTTTTTGTAATGCCCGGCTATATTTGATGTGGCAGATGAGAAAAACCTGGTACAACCTTCTGCACAGTACAACAGTGACGTTATGATCATGGGATTTACGGTATGACTTACATTTCATGTGACCCCATAAAGGGCGTGGCTTAACGACCAGGAAGCCAGCGGTGACGTCACTTCAGTAGATTTTCCCTTCAGTACTGCTGTCGACGGAGAACGACAACAAATAAAGGAGTTCACTCTTGTACGACATTCACAAGAGCTCGTAAAGTCTTTGATTTGGTTTTCCAGACAAGCCTTTAAAGGTGAGTGTGTTCCTGAACTAACCTCACCGTCGCTAACGGTACATGCTAGCGTTAATGTAATGGGGCTAATAATGTTAGCTGAGTGATTTTGGGGAACAAAGAGGAGTAACCTTTAACAACTTTGTTTTCATATGAATTTGCTCTAATTTAAGCAGTCTTATGGTTATAGGTGGAGTTTTGGACCAACTAAAGGTGCGTGGTTAATTTTTAATGATTATGGCCCAGTCGGGTGACGCAACATGTTTTTATGATTAAAAATACGCCACTCATAAGGAGACTCGCAGTAGAAAATTCTTACAATGGGATTATTTGTTGTGTTTTAGTTCCTTTAAAACACTCGTTATTACCCTTCCCAACCGATGGGGGACAGATGTGTCTATAGACAAAGACTGTTGTCATTTAATTTATGTGGAAAGCTGATTCTTGAATCAAGGAAGAGTCTTAGTTATGATCCAGATGTGCGTTATTCTCCTTTTATCTGTTTCTTTAAAATGGCAAGGCGTAGTATGTTTTCTTTAATTCTTGTCTTTCGTGTTCTTGTCTTATGACTTAACACTAAAGATCAACAAAGATTTGATGGGAAAAACAAGTGACAGCTCCGTCTGCCACACTTGAGTGTCCTTTTTCTTATGTTTGAGACAAATACACATATAAGAGCTGGTACATAATTTGTGAGGTATGTGACATATGTCTGTCATATATGAGTTTTTACTGACTGTGCTAAAGGTGTGGACCATTTCCAAGCAGTGCAGATCTGATTTTGTCAGGCTTTTCTTCTCCATCTCTTCTTCCTCTTTCGCTTTCTCAGACGTGTCAGTCAACCGGAAGGAGGTGCTATGGAAATGCAACAATCTTATGTCTGAGGAATTTGTTCACATTTACCAAAATTAGTGTTCTGTCTTGGCCCTGCGACAGACTGGCTTCCTGTCCAGGGTGTACCCCGCCTCATGCCCGGGATAGGCTCCAGCGGCCCGTGATCCTTAATTGGAGTATGCGGTTGAAGGTGGTGAGTTTTTTGGTCACTTCTTTTACTAAGGAGTGGCTTAGACGGAAGCCACTCCTCAGTTAAAGACACATGGTAGTCTACCTGTTTAGGCAGTATGGTGGTTTAGTGGCTAGCACTGTTGCCTCACAGCAAGAAGGTCATGGGATCGATTCCAGTCTGTGGCCTTTCTGTGTGGAGTTTGCATGTTCTCCCCGTGTTTGCGTGGGTTTCCTCCGGGTGCTCTGGTTTCGTCTCACATTTAAAGACGTGCAAGTTAGGTGAATTTTAAACTTTACAATTGCCCAGGGTCTACCTTGCAAAAGAGATCTCGATCTCAAGTTGACTAACCTTGTTAAATTAAATTGAAAATGTTTGCCAAAAGGCACCTGAAGGACCTTCAAATGATGAGAAACAAAATTCTCTGGTCTCACGAGACAAAGATTGAACTCTTTGACGTGAATGCCAGGCATCATATATGGAGGAAACCAGGCACCATCCCTACAATGAAGCATGGTGGTGGCAGCATCATGCTGTGGGGATGTTTTTCTGCAGCAGGAACTGGGAGACTAGTCAGGAATGAGGGAAAGATGAATGCAGCAATGTACAGAGACAACCTGGATGAAAACCTGCTCCAGAGCGCTCTTGATCTCAGAGTGGGGCGCCTGTTCATTCTTCAGTAGGACAATGACCCTAAGCACACAGGCAAGATATCAAAGGAGTTGCTTCAGGACAACTCTGAGGATTAAATGTCCTAGAGTGGCCAAGTCAGAGCCTAGACCTGAATCCGATTGAACATCTCTGGAGAGATCTGATAATGGCTGTGCACCTACACACCCCATCCAACCTGATGGATGTTGAGAGGTGCTGCAAAGAGGACTGGGCAAAGCTGCCCAAAGTTAGGTGCAGCAAGCTTGTGGCATCATATTCAAGAAGACTTGAGGCTGTATTAGCTGCCAAAGGTGCATCATCGAAGTATTGAGCAAAGGGTGTGAATACTTAGGTACACGCAATTTCTTCTTATTATTAGTTTTAATAAATTTGCAAAATTAAAAAAAAAAACTTTTTTCATGTTGTCTCTGTGGGGTGTTGTGAGTAGAATTTTGAGGAGAAAAATTAATTTATTGCATTTTGGAATAAGGCTGTAACCTAACAAAATGTGGAAAAGTAAAGTGCTGTGAATACTCTCCGGATGCACTGTGCATGTTTGACACTGATTCATGCAGATTATTTCATAATAAGCTTCTGTGTGAGATAACGTGACGTTTGTTCAGTTCTGTCCAAAATTGAACACACTTTATTCTTGACTAATACACAACCTTTTTGCAGTATTTAATCCATATTGGCTCCAAAGTGATTGAAGTAAAATTGAGCTTGAGTGATCCATGGTCATGTGGTGCACAGAAAGACGGTAATGACTTCACATTAGTGTCATAGTAACCATATATGTAAAGTTGTGCTGTCAGTAGCTGCCATTGCCATTATTTGCCTACTTTACAAACTGTGATGGTATGTTACATATATACGATGTGCATTCAAAAAGTATCCACCGTTTAACTGTGAAAAACACAATTACTCACCTGGGAGTTTGAAAACCTAATCCCCTTCAAAGCAGTCTCCTTGGGATTGTACATGCTTCTCCCAGTGGTTTGGCTATTGTTGGAAGCATTCTGTCTTCTTACGGCTCAAATAAAGTCCCTTTTAGTATCGTTTTGATCTTGGAACATCCAAAAATCAGATGGAGCCATTTCACGAGAGTAGGGAGCCTGACAAATCACAGCAGTGTTGTTTGGCTAGGAAAGCTGGAATCAGCTGAGCAGAATGGGCAGGTGCATTGTAATGATGGAGCTCCCAGGTTTTTGGTGCCCACAGATCCGCTCGTTTGCATCACACAGCATTATGAAAGCAACATTGGACCTCCTGAATACTCTTTTATTAATATTTTGGCCTTCTGGTGTGTAAAAGCAGAACTGTCAGTCACTAGCTAACATGCTAGTGACTGACGTGTTCAGTAGGCAGGAAAAAAATTCACGCATGCATAGGAAGGTACCAGTAAAATCTTTGGACACTCTTTAAAGTGTAGAACTTGCATGAAAGGAAGTAGTGGACATTGGACGGGGGGGGGGCAAAGTGTAGCTGTAAAATAGTGTAACCTTGTCAATCATTATAAATTCTCTAAAACCTGTAGTTTATGTATGTTCAGGATCATTAGAGAATTTTTGGTCTCCTCTGAACTTTAAGAAGATGGGCTGTTCACTTTTTGATTAGCTTGTTTTTAAGTATTTCAAACAGATGTCAAATGCAAACTGCTGAATAGTTTTAAGATTAATTCAGTCAGTTTTCATGAAACTACAAACTTATTAATTCATGAATGAAATAATTTCAACTACGACATTTTGGCCATGTGGACTGTTTCTCTGTGCATCATCCAGCAAACACGTGCCTGAGTGTTGAGGACTGCAGTAGCTAGATGGTTATTTTAGAGATGTGGGAATGGACCGGTTGTCTGCTTTACTGGTTCCCATCCAGGAGCCAAGGCGGTTTCGTGGTGTTTTGGATGAGGCAAAGTGCAGCATCAACTGCATGCACTAAGACGTATTCATTAAATGAAGGATGGTGATTGTTTTGATTCCTATCTCAGATTTTTTTTGATGTGCACTTCCTGAGTGGATTAAAGCCATTAATGAATGTTTGATGGTTTTAATTGCGGTATAATGAAATTTATCACATTCAAACTGTTTATAAATATTTTTAAAACCATATCAGTCATGCACCTCCAGAAATGGTCTTAATGTGAGTGCAGGTTTCCAGAGCTTGTGGTCTTAACATCATCTGATGGTGGCACAAAACATAGATTGCGCATCACAATTTTTTGCACACATGTGTAAGAGCTGCTTGCCCACAACTCACAGGGAGACTGCGGAGGAGAAGAACGAAGCCAACCACACCCAAGAAATCGATGTATTATGTTATGTAATCAATTAAGTTGATGTGTGGCCCAGACTCTAATACCTATGATGATTAGTTATAGATGTGGTTTTGCATTACATGCAGTGCACATGTAAAAGCCTCTTGCCAACTGTTAAGAGGACAGTGATTATTGTGTAACATCTGTCTATTTCTCTGCAGAAATATCTCAAATGAAAGTATGGGTGTGCTGGTGGTTAAGGCTATTACCACTTGCTGCATGTTGCCTTACAAAAAACAAAACATGAATTGGGGTTGTAGGCTCCAGAAGGGTAACTGAGAATTTCATTTAATCTAATGAAATTGAATAAAATTTAAATAATGTGAACATTACACCGTTTGTCACTCATTCATCTCAGGTTTTTCTTCATTGGTTTATCTGCCGGTGTTGGACGAGTCCCCACACCCCACCAATAAAACGACTTAAAAAAAAGCTGATCCACTTTACGGAAAACTGTGTGAAGATTCTGAATGTCGAAGCCTGGTCTCTTGGAAATGGAGTATGCATGTAAGATGCTCACCAAGGCTTTATCCAATTTCTGGTCTTGAATATGCTGCTGCACATGTGAAGTGGATTTCTCTGTACATGGAAAAGAATTTTTACATCACTTGCAAGTAACTAAATTATTAATATATATGTCAGTTATAACTGTGTCAAAATATACTTATCCTATTTGAATGAGCCATGAATATAGGTAGGTATAGGTCTTTATTGTCATTGTTATATGTACAATGAAATTCAAAGTGCTCTCCAGTCAGTGCAACATTCCTAGGTATATAAAGATATAAAAAACAATTTAAAGCACTTTAAATTACTAGTTCTAAAAAGAAACATGTAACAGCACAGGGCATGTAGCAACACACGCACATTCCCAGTCACATGGGTAAAAACGGCATATACATACATAAACACGCCCCCAGATATACTGTACACACATACATGCAAACATAATGCATACATACATAAATACATACATTCACACCACACACACCTCCACATACATAGTTGGCACAGTCACACGTTGTCCTCTAATGGCATTGAGGATAGTTACTGCAGATGGATAAAAGCTAGGGATGTGAATTCAATTCAATTCTGATTCTTGGGGTGACAATTCGATTCAGAATCAATTTTCGATTGAAAGAGCTCTGAGAAATAGTTATATTACTTAAAAAATGTTTTTGTTTAAGAAAATGCAGCTTTACACTGTTAATCAAGTGATTCTAAAGATGTAAATTTACTTATCTACTTTGCTCATTCAGAGTTGGCTGGCAGTTTAGCGAAATGATGGAGTGTGCGCTGGTCAGTAGTCGGCAGAGACCGCTGCTCCACTTCTTTTAGCTTCGGGTGACGCCGTTGCATGTGGGCTTGCGGATTTGAAGTGTTTCCGAAGTACTTGACTTTAATTTTGCAGATTTTGCACACTGCATAAATCATGTCAAGCTCCTTCTTACGCAGCAAATAATAAAATCCAAAATGCGCCCAAACATTTGCCTTCAGCAAAGACGGTGCTGGCTGAATTAGATCTTTGTCCGCCATGCTAAGCTGCAGCTCACGAATGTTTGAAGCATGCCGGACCCTCCTCTCGCGGGGACGCTGTAGTACAGAGGCTGTTGCCTGACAAACAGTACACGCAGCGAGTAAGCAAGAAAATGTAAAAAAAAAAAAAAAAAAAAAGCTTTTTAAAAATCAATTCTTCGACATTTTGGATCGATTCAGAATCTTAATAAGAATCACGATTTGGACGTGAATCGATTCCCCCCCAGCACCCCTAATAAAAGCTGTGTTTGAGTCTGTCTGTTCTTACATTCAGTGACCTGTACCTTCTTCCTGATGGTAATACTTCAAACAGGGAGTGACCTGGATGGTGTATGTCCTTGATAATGTTCTTAGCTTTTTTTGAGACAACAGTCACTGTGCAGCTCTTCCAGTGTGGAAAGAGGGCAGTCGACAGTCCTTTGGGCAGTATTGATGACCCCCTGGAGCGCTTTCCTCTGAGCCACTGTGCAGCTTGTATACTATACGCCCATGCAGTATGTTAAAATGCTTCTATGCAGGCACGGTAAAAGGTCACCAGCAGATGTTGTGTGATGTTATTCCTCCTGAGTCATCTCAGGAAGTACAGTCTCTGCTGGGCCTTTTTGAGCAGCTGAGTGATGTTCACACTCCAGGATAGGCCTTCTTCGACATGTACTCCAAGAAAACGAAAGTCTGCTACCCTCTCCACACAGTCCCCATTTATAAATAGTGGTGTGACCTCTGTTTTCTTCCTTCTGTAGTCAATGATGAGTTCTTTGGTTTTTGCTGTGTTGAGGCGCAGGTTGTTAGTCTTGCACCATGTCGAAAGCTGCTCCACTTTCTTTCGATATTAAGAAAACAAATAAGCAGAAAGGTAAATGGTAGAAAACGTGACACTGCCGCTTTGTTTCCACTGAAACAGTAATGTGTGTAAGGACTCGCAATAATACTGTGTTCTGACATAGTGAGAGATCACACTGTTGTTTGTGGTCAGAATGACTTGCTTGTTTTTGAGGACTTGGTCCAGTTTTCACTTACTGGTGTTAAAAAAGTTTGCATATCCTACTTCTTCATACATGATTTGTGTTACTATGTTTTTCTCTCTAACAGAGTGTTTGTCATTTTTTTTTTGTGTGTGTGTGTTTATAATCTTTGACATAAAGTGAATCAGTCATTTTTTACATGTATGGTACCACCTTGCACCACCATGCTTCACTGTCTTCACTGTGAACTGTGGCTTGTATTCAGAGGTTGGGGGTCGTCTCACAAACTGTCTGCGGCCCTTGGACCCAAAAAGAACAGTTTTACTCTCATCAGTCCACAAAATATTCCTCCATTTCTCTTTAGGCTAGTTGATGTGTTCTTTGGCAAATTGTAACCTCTTCTGCACGTCTTTTATTTAACAGAGGGACTTTGCGGGGGATTCTTACAAATAAATTAGCTTCACACAGGTGTCTTCTAACTGTCGCAGCACTTACAGGTAACTCCAGACTGTCTTTGATCATCCTGGAGCTGATCAGTGGGTGAGCCTTTGCCATTCTGGTTATTCTTCTATCCAATTTGATGGTTGTGTTCCGTTTTCTTCCACGCGAAAGAGAGAGGAAAAAAGAGCTTATTAACTCCAGACTTCAGATGTCCCTCAGAAAAATCTAATTTGAACCTATTCTGGTTGCCTTGGCTGATTATTAGGTTTACTAAAGAGGGTTAATATTAGGCCAATACAGAATAAGCCTGTTATAGCCTATTAAAGTGAGCAGATGAAGTTCAGTTTTGGTGACTTAACTAGCAAAATTGAATGAGATTAAGTATGTTTTCCAATGCCATTTATTTTATTTTTACATGCTTTTAAAACTAAGTGGGTAGGGTTAGTAAATGCAATGGAATTTCTTATCTTATATTAGTGATTGCCCCTTTCCGGCTGTCATTCAGGTCACCACTAAATTCTGCAAAAAAAAATGATGTATCATACACACACAAACCTTTAAGACTATCACCACAGGAAGAAGACAAGTTCTTACCTATAAGTGCAAAATTTCCTATCAATTTTGTCACTGGACTTCTGCAGCAACTTCTTGTAAGAATGGCCTTTAATATATGCCGAAATGGCTTAACACTGATGTTTATTCACAAGTACAGAGACACAAGACTTAATCTAAGGTTGAAAAAGTCATTCCTTTTTCAATTTCAACACCGTCTATATAATATGTGTGGTTAATGCGCTTGGTTTCAGTTCAGAAGGTTCCGGGTTCAAATCCCACCCCTGCCACATTTCTCCATGTAATGTGGAGTTGCGTCAGGAAGGGCATCCGGCATAAAACTTGTGCCAATTCAACATGCAGATCCACCTTGGATTTGCTGTGGCGACCCCAAGTGCAAACAAGGGAGCAGCAGAAGGGACTTACTTACTATATAATTATGTGATACTTCAAATGATTTTGTCACAGAAAAATGTACGTTTTTGGTCATATTTTACTTAAAACCTCAATAAAAGACTCTTATTTGGGCAGTTTTGATACTTTTATCTGAAAGTACACAATGTTTGGCACAAGAAACATCCAAGGTTGTGTTCAAAAGTTTTTCCTTTCCACCAGATTTTTTTTTTTCACACAAATGTCCTGTAAATGTGACTCAAACTAAAGCGTGTACATGTGATTTCTTAGTTTTCCTTTTTAATATCTTTGAAAACTCTCAAACTAATTCTTTTCATGTTGTTAGTATGGGGTATTGTGTGTAGAATTTTAGAAACAAAATTAATTTCATCCATTTTGGAATAAGGCTGCTGCTGTTGTTGTTCATTCAGCTGCTCCCGTTTTGTTTGGGGTTGCCACAGCGGATACAGCCAGATCCGCATATGGTACTTGGCACAAGTAAGTGTGGAAAAGGTGCAGCGCCATGAATACTTTCCGGATGCACTGTATACCATAATCTATAAGCCATCCAGCATCCATTAACCTTCTTGCAGGTATTTGATTCACTGTCAATAAGAACTACAGCTTAATGAACCATTAACGAGATGCATGACCTTTAAGTCCGAGGATAGAGAGTCAGAGGGTAACTCAGACAAACAGGAGCCTGGTGAGGAGTGTGTTTATCTCTTAAAACGATGACTTCTGCACTTTCTTAAGATCCTTTTCTTATGTTTTATTTTTAGATGTCGCTGTACCCATCTCTTGAGGACCTGAAGGTTGACAAGGTAATCAAGGTAAGGTCATGTCAGTGAAATTGACTCTCAAACTAAATTAACATGCCAAACTTGAAATATTACTTTTTTGTTTGTACAGTGTTTCCTCTGTGTTGATGGCTTTTTGTTTTTGGTGGGGTGGGGGTTTACTTCAGACTCTGGGGTTTATTGTGAAAATAAGCCAGAAAATCTGACAGTTTTTGCCTTTTTTAAAAACTGAAAAGGTCCCCCCCCAGTACTTTCTTTGTTTTTATTTCAATTGGATACAGAACTTTGTGAATTGTAATTTTAGGTGTTAACACCTATAATTAATTTTTTTCCCCTTTTACATAAAAATTTATTTATTTTATTTTCCCAAGTTTTTACATGATATACAAATTTATATAAATTACAGTAATTGCGTATCTCATTATATCAAGGTTTGCGACCATATTAACAATTTTTTTTTTATAACATTTATAACTTTTCATTTCACAAGCAAAAATAAACACATTCAGCAACCACCCCCCGTTGAACCCTCCCACCCCAGCAAAAAAAAAAAAAAAATTTTAATAAGTAAAATAAATAAAGATTAAAATAAACAATAAGAAATAAATAAGCAAATTAAACAACGGGGAAAAAAGGGTGAGACCTGCTCCATCATATCTGTATCACATCTTGTATTCTAACAAAAAGGAGGTATCAATTTGGTATATGTTTTTATATAGTCAAAAAAGGGAGACCAAACCACCCAGAATTTCTCAGGGCAATTAGTTCTGCAATATTTCAATTCTTCTAGCTGAAGCATAGCGAGCATTTCCTTAATCCAGCCATCAAATAGCGGAGGTTTAGCTGATTTCCACTGAAAAAGAATAAGTCTGCGTGCCATTAAAGAGGCAAAAGATATAACACTTGCTTGTGACCTAGAAATAGAAATCTCAGGTGGGGGAACTCCAAAAATGCAGATATATGGAGAAGGTATCACTTTTTTCCGATAAATATATGAAATGACATCACAAATGTTATTCCAGAACCCTTTCAGTGATTGACAATGCCAGAACATGTGTCCCGTAGTAGCTGGAACCTGATGACACCTTAAACACGCCGGATTGACATTGGGATAAATTTTTGAAAGTTTGTCATTCAAATAATGAAGGCGACGCAATACTTTGAACTGAATCAGACATTGTCTAATGCAGACAGAGGAAGTATGGATACATTTCAAACAACTTTGCCAGGACAGACTGGAGAGCTCAATGTTTAAATCCTTTTCCCCTGCTAATTTGGTTTTATTCCAGGAGGGTGGGTGAATATTCTGAATCATGTTGTAAATTTTTGATATATTACCTTTCGTGTAGGGGTTCAAGCTTAATATGTCATCTATGACATTCTTAGATGGTGGGGCCAAAGGATTAAAATATTTATTGACGAAACTCCTAATTTGTAAAAATCTAAAAAAAAATGAGATTTTGGGATATTGTATTTTCTTTGTAATATTTCGAATGACATCAACACTCTACTACTAAAAAGGTCTTTAAAAAAGACTAGGCCGTTGTTATGCCAAATTTGAAATGCAGAATCAATTTGAGACGGCCGGAAGAAATGATTATTTACCAGAGGAGAAAAAGAGCATAGCTGTTTGATACGGAAATGCTTCCTAAACTGAAACCATATTTTTAAAGAGTGCTTGAGAAGCGGATTAAGGATCTGAGGTTGTGGGCCTGTAGGAATCGCAGAACTTAATAAAGAAATAAGATAAATTCCTGGGTTGCCAAACAGCTCCATGTTGGCCCAAACCGGGCCCTGACTACTGCCCCACGTGGATATCCAGTATATTATTTTACTTATATTTGCAGCCCAATAGTACTTTAAGAAACAGGGCAAGCCCAGACCTCCTGCTGGTTTGGGCACCTCCAAAAACATTTTCTTCATTCTTGGGGCAGAATTGTTCCATATGAAAGTTGAAATCATGGTGTCTGTCTCCTTAAACATAGACTTGGGTAAAAAAAATGAGACCATTTGAAATAAATACAGAAAACATGGTAAGACTGTCATCTTAACTGTATTCACTCTTCCGGCCAAAGAAGTGGGTAGTGTAGACCATCGTGACAAATCTTGCTTGGTGCGTTCTAATAAGTTTTTAAAATTATATTGATAAAGATCTTTGTACATGTGTGTAACTTTGATTCCTAAATATGTGAATTGTTCATCGTTATTAAAGGGGAAAGGACTAAAATCTATTGTTTTTGCCAAATCGTTAATGGGGAAAAGAGTACTCTTAGAATAGTTTAGTTTGTACCCTGATATATTGCCGTATGTACATAGTATGTCAATGAGAACTGGTATAGATTGCCCAGGATTCGACACGTATAATAAAAGATCGTCTGCATAAAGCGACACTTTGTGTATCTTATCATATCTCGACACCCCAGTAATCCTATCATCCATTCTCAAGGCAATGGCCAGCGGCTCTATAGCTAGATCAAAAAGAAATGGTGACAGACAGCAGCCCTGTCTTGTGCCATTACTCAGTGGGAAATAATTTGATGTCACCGAATTGGTGCGAACTGCTGCCAGTGGTGTTGAATAAATTGTTTTAATCCAGGATATGAAAGTTGTGCCAAATCCAAATTTGTTCAATGTTGTGAATAAATATTGCCACTCCACCCGATCAAATGCCTTTTCAGCATCTAATGAAATGACTACCTCGGGGTGTTGGGTGGAGTGTGAGGAGTACAACACATTGAACAAGCGACGCATGTTGTAAAATGACTGTCTCCCTAATATAAAACCTGATTGATCTGGGTCAATTATTTTAGGCATTACTGTTTCAAGACGCTGGGACATAACTTTTGTGAGAATTTTGTAATCACAACAAAGCAGACTTATTGGCCGATAAGAGTTACATTCTCGAGGGTCCTTACCTTTCTTAGGCAATACAATGATAGTAGCTTGATTCATAGTGTCAGGTAATTTATGCACGGTAAGAATTTCTTTGAAAAGTTTACACAGAAAAGGGGATAGTTTAGCTGAAAAAGTTTTATAAAATTCGACTGGCAGTCCATCTGGACCAGGTGATTTGCCATTTTGCAAAGAGGTTATGGTATGTGTTATTTCCTCACTTGAGATTTTGGCATCCATGATAGTCTGGTCTTCGGGACTGATCTTCGGGATTTTGAGTTTTTCAAAGAAGGTCTGATTTCACATGGATTGGTAGAATCTTGAGATGTTTAAAACTCTTTAAATTGCTCATTTATAGTTGTGGGGTTGGAAGACAGTCCCTGCGCTGTGCGAATTTCAGTTATTGTTTGATCAGCCGAGATTTGTCTGAGTTGGTGAGATAATAATCTACCAGCCCTATCTCTATGCTCATAGTAGGTTTGCTTTGTTTTCAATAATAATCTTTCAGCTTGTTCAATGGAGAGATTGTTAAATTCGGATTGAAGGACCAGTCGTTCTTTATACAAATCTGGATTTGAAGAGGTTGCATAATTGCTATCTAACTGTTTAATTTGCTGAGATAAATCAGTGAGGTGATGACTACATTCTTTTTTCCTGTGTGCTGCATATGAGATTATTTGCCCCCTGAGGTAGGCTTTAAGTGCATCCCAGATAGTGGCACAACACATACCTGGCGTACTGTTAGTATCGATAAAAAAGTCAATTTGGTCTGAGATATAGTCTCGAAATAGTTTATAAGATAGCAACGAAGGGTCTAAACGCCATGGGCGTCGATTTATAACACTATCCGGGAAAGTCACATCTAACTGTACAGGGGAATGATCAGAAATTACTATGCTATGATATTGACAGTTAGTAACGAAAGAAAGAAGTCTATTATCAATCAAAAAGAAGTCTATCCTTGAATATGAATGGTGTACTGGTGGAAAAAAAGAAAGAAAATTGTCTAAATACAGGGTTATCCTTTCTCCAGGGGTCTAATAATTTATAAGAGCCCGTGAATAAAATAACTATATTTGTAGATTTGGATATTCTATTTGCAAATTTAGGATTTGATCTGTCCAATTTTGTCTCAAGCACCAAATTAAAATCTCCCCCTAAAATAAGATGGGAAGTATTAGGATCAGGAATATTGCTAAAGATACCAAAGGTACCAAACAGCCTCCCCACAATAATGACATATCTACCTTTAGTGTCGGATATAATTTTAGTCGATACGAAGGGGACCCCCTTTCGTATGAGAATGGCAGCACCTCTAGATCTATCCCCATACTCGGAATGGTAAATTTGACTTATCCAGCCTCTTCAATTTTGAGTGTTCATTGTTACGGAGGTGAGTGTCCTGTAAAAAAAATTATTTCAGGCCCTAAGGATTTCAGATGTGCAAAGATTCTGCTACGTTTTATGGGATGATGCAGTCCTTTGACATTCCAACTGATAAAGCGTGTTGAGCCAGAAGAAAGTACAGTGGGCCTATTCATCTGTTAAGACAAAAAACCAACCCCCCCCCCCCCCCATAAACACACACCCCCTTGTGCTGACCCCACTAAAACAACAGAAGGTCGCACCTATACTCCTACCTCCAATGGTGAAAAAAAAAAAAGCACAAAAAGTGCTCGGGTTTATCTCTGTCACACTCACACTATACGCTGAACACTGCAGAACAACAAATATAAAAGAAATATAAGGGCACCTGGCTATATTAACAATTTTTTGACCATTTTTTTTTAATTGTAACTTAGCTTTTTTGAAGGTATCATATCATAATGATGTAGGAAGAATCTGTAAAATAGCTCTCTCTGTAAAACCTTTAAGGACAATGTTGTCAAAATTATTTTCACTTATATTAGGGCATTTTGCCTTCATGTTTTTGTTTGGCAGCCTTTGCTGACTTATTGTGATGACTTAATTACAAACTCAAAATATGACATAACATTTGACTCCAGTTGTATAATTTTCAAATGATGCATTTGTGATTACATGGTTAAGTTTTACAAGTTCACTCATGAAAAGTTTGGAAAATATTTAAAGTTACTTTAAATATGTCTGCTACTTTTTTCCAGTAAAACACTGAAATTCAGAACAATATGCTCTTTTTTTGTGAGCCACAAACAGGACTGTGGCTTGACTGTGACAGTCAGCTCTCTATTGCCCAAAAGAATAAAGTCCTGTATAGGCTCTGAGGCCTGATAGTGCTTATCTCCTAATTTCTTAACATCAAGTGGTTCAGAGTCCGACTCCCTTTGGGCAGGACGCAAGTCCGATGCAGGTTACGTCCCCATTTGAGGCTGGTACCCATTTACACCTGTGTGGACTGAGACCATGTAGATTAAGTGTCTGTTCAAAGACATGATAAGTAGCACATGTGGGATAATGACATGTACTAGACGTGTATTTTTGCCTGGGAAAAACTTCAGCAGTTTTCCAAAATATTCAACCACCACCTCTGTGAACTAGTTTAAACAGTGGTAGAGGAAACACTGCTATGACAATTACCTTTAAGCCTTAATTATCAGTTGAAGTGCCAATTGTCTGATTAATTTGTAGGCCCAGTCCCAGTTTAACCAGACTCCAAGCCCACTGCCAGCCATCAGTGATGGAACCTATCATTCTCAGCCTGCCACTGTTGGGATGCCAAGTTCAAGTGAGTCGTGTGTGTGTGTGTGCGTGTGGGGTGGGGGTGTAATTTGACTGATTTTTTCTTAAACTGGACTACATAGAAATTATTTAGATATTAGAATCTTTCACACCTGCTATTTGTTGACTTTGTTCCATAATTGTGATACTGCAAGGATATCAGATCAGAGGATGATGCAGTATCTCAAGACTTAGTGAATGTTGTGATCACACTGCATGATTTTTAAATAATTAATGATCATTTTATTGCATGAAGTAAGTGTCTTTTATAGAGGTAATGAGTTCAAACAATCAATCAATAACACTCCACCATCACAACCTATCCACCATGGCCAAGAACAAAGAGTTGTCTAAGGACACCAGGGACAAAATTGTAGACTTGCACAAAGCTGGGATGGGCTACAGGACAATAGGCAAGCAGCTTGGTGAGATGACAACAACGGTTGGTATAATTATTATAAAATGGAAGAAACACAAGATGACTGTCAGTGTTCTTCGGTCTGGGGCTCCATGTAAGATCTCGCCTTGTGGGGCAAGGATGATTCTGAGAAAGGTCAGGAAACATCCTAGAACTACACAGGAGGACCTGCTCAATGACCTGAAGACAGCTGGGACCACAGTTGCAAAGATTACCTTAGTAACACACTACGGCGTCACGGTTTAAAATCCTGCAGGGCACGCAAGGTCCCCTTGCTCAGGGCCCCTTCACACATAGTGTGAATTTGGTCAAATTGCACATGAAGTGCGCATGAAGCAGGAATCGTATGCAGTACGTGTAAAATCATAGTTACCTGTAACCCCTCGTAAACCTGTTGCTACAATTATTTGCGCACATCAGCACCTGAAAGACAGTGTGTGTGTGCAGTGATAGCCCATTGAACCCTTTGCAAACAGCCACAGTGACAAGTTGGTGTGTGCGCTGAACTGACAGGGGGTGTGTCCGCCCACAGGAGTGGCTCTGGAGATCTGTGGTTCTGGATGTCACGGCTGGGGAACACTTACTGTGTTTGGACAGACATGAACTAGCAACTGTCCACTGTGACGCACATGTATCGACTTGCTGTCCTCATGTGGACATACATAAAAACATATATCGCTATTACAATGGGCTGCAGCGAGCGCGCACACGCCACGCACATTAACAGGCTACCCCAGGTGATTCAGCCCGTCAGATCATAACACGCAGCGGGCGATCTGAATGTCACGCCACCCACGTGAGCTCTGTTCCACATTATGCGGTGTCTGTCCTGTGACGCACTGTCCGCAAGACACACGTGTCAGGCAGGACATCTGCACGGGGCCAGTTGGACACGCCACCAGCAGATGTGGACATAAGAGCGCACTGCTTCTCATTCATGTCATTTCATGATTGTACATCTATGACCATGGGTCATCTACAGAGGAACAGACAGGTCATATTTGTATTGCCCGCTTGATAAGAGGGATTCAGTAAAATGCAGTGTTTTTATATGATGTGTGGTTTTATTGTTTTATTTTTTTTAATACAGCCATGTCCTTCTTGATATCAGGCATTTTCCTGCACCTTTCACAGGACACCGATGGTAGCTCAGTGGTAAAGTTTCTCACTGGCAATCAGAGCTTTTGGAAAGTGCAGGTTCGAATCCCATGGGTGGCATGTATTTTTTTTATTTTCACATCGCGCAGCTGCTTGCACTGTATTCCCGCATACGTGAAACCATCACAGCATGTAGTTTTTATTTATTTTTCTTCACAGCAGCTACGTGATGTGTAACCACATCGCACAGCTGCTCGCAATGTGTTCCTGCATGCACGAACTGTCGCAGCGGCATCGCGCATGCCTGCCCGTCGTCTCGATGTTTTCGTGGTTCGCTCATACGAGCTGGTCCACCGTGAGTCGCCCTGAGTTGTACTCATTCATACATGTGTGAAGGGGCCCAGGACATGTCCAGGCCCATTTGAAATTTGCCAGTGACCCATCTGGATGATCCAGAGGAGGCATGGGAGAAGGTCATGTGGTCAGCTGAGACCAAAATAGAGCTTTTTGGTATCAACTCCACTCGCTGTGTTTGGAGGATGAGAACAACCCCAAGTCTGGGAGCATATATGCTGGTGCTACACTTAGCCATATAAATGATACCACAGAAAAAGATAAGTTAATGTCTCTATATCTTCAACAGTTTAAACACATAGAGGTAGACCTCTGATGGCTGAGTTTAGGAAGGGATTAAAAGCCTGGATCTGGACTCGGACACTCAAGATTCCTCACTCAGCTTCTCAAGTGCTGTAGTCAGAGTATCCTTTGAGTGCTAAGTTCACAACAGCTTCCACAAAGTCACAGTTGGAAACCATTTCCTTTCCAAAAAAGAACCCAAGTCCATGGTTCCCACAGTTACCCGTAAAACCAAGTCCATGCATACATTGAACAGTGTAGGAGTGAGAACACATCAAATCCAGTGGTATTAATCCATTTGTTATTGAATGTCTATTATCTGCGATATCAAGATCTTTGCAGTATCCCAGCCAATTTGAATGTCTATTATCTGCGATATCAAGATCTTTACAGTATCCCAGCCAATTACCCCTTCATGCCACATTTTAGGCCGACACCCCCGAGTGCGAGTTTTGGTCCTTTTTGAGACGATTTTTCACTCGTGCCAGAATTTTTTTAATTATTTTTTTTGATCGCGCCGAGTTTCAGCTTAATCGTGCGTCTTGCATTGTGTAGTATACATGGAGTAACAAGCTGCGTTTAACCTCTCACGACGGGCAGTTGTATGGTCCGATGAAAATCGAACCTGTTTGATGTTCTTCTTTTCCGTTGTGAGGGTATCGCGCTGTTGAAGCAGCACTACAAACGTCTACGAGCCGATTTACCCCAACCTCTCGCACTGTGCATGTGCAAACACTGATGCAGAATTGGAGAGAGCATAAACGGTGATCATCTCTTTGGAAGAGCAACTTCTGTTTCTTTTCCCCCTTATTCTTCAATTCATGTAAAGTCTTGTATTTCTTTTTTTTTTTTTTTTAATTTGATGTCTCTCATTGAGAGTTTTTGTAAAATAAGAAATGTAAATAAAGTTTGGAAAAAAGAAAAGGGGGGGGGGAGCTTCCGTTTACGTTTTGCTTCCGGAAACACAAGTCCGATGTGTGGCTTTTGAACGTACAATGTGAGTAGTCAGATCGCATCAGAGCATCGGGCCGTATAGTGTGAGACATAAATTGTGCACTCTGAACTTTTACACCCTGTGGTTTTGTCAGTTTGAGCTGGAGCCGAGTATAACGATTGAAAATATCGTACAGTGAGTGTCTGAGTGTCTTTATTCTAGATGTTGGCTGTCCCTCCCCCAAGGATAATGAATGGGGAAAACTAATCAGTTCATGTTTGAGAACCACATCCCGCAGCTGCTCGCACTGTGTTCCTGCATGCACGAAATGTCACATGCAGGAACACAGTGCACTCCTGTTAGACTCCTGTTACACAGGGACTGAGCCTATTCCGTGTCCCTAGTGCGAGCAGGAGAACACCATAGGATGCTGTAGAAATGCACAGTGCACCCCAGAACCTTACAAAGCATGCTCGGTAGTTGCGTGCTATGCTCTCCATGGTCGCTGTGACGTATGCACCTGAAAAACCCAGAAGAGTTTTCAAGGCTGGTGGACACTCAAATGATGCACAAACAAGGCCATGATTGCCCAATGAGCACACAATGATCAGGGCTGTTTTCCAAGATTTTTATGAATAAAGTTCATTTTATAAAGTGCAGAATGAGTTCTGTGTGTGTTCAAAACTTTGAGTGGAGGTCAGGTAGAGAGCTTTATCTTCTACTTTTCCTGTGGCTGATGTTTCATTCTGACACTCTGGTGTCAATTCAGCATAAGTTGACATTGAGTGCAGCTCTCTCTCTTTCTTAGCAAGGATGTGCTGCAGAGGTGTTGGATATCCCACCGCAAGAACAGTAAAAAAAAAAAAAAAAAGTTGTGCTTTTAGACCACAGCAAACTCCACTCAAATCCAGCATGTATGTCAGGAATTCCTTCTGCTGAGCGCAGATTTCTGTGCAAATGTAATCTGTAGCACCCCAGCTCCATGTGAGACGACATATAGGGGGCGCGGAAGCAATTATACAGGTGTTTTCATGTCTCTTCTGTGTCCTTGCAAATTTTTAGAATGCACAGCGGACTCCCAAAGGATGCCATCCTGTGTAACCAACCCAGTCTCATGGCAAGTCGTGATTCAGCAGCACACAATATACATTAATCTATTGGTTTGTGATAGTGGGATGAAAAGCGCCTCATTTTTGTCACGGCAGCACAAATTCATCCTAATTCATTCTGTGATAGTTGCACAAAATTAAAAGTGAAGCGGGGGGGTCGGGGTGGTTATGGTTAGGGTTGGGGGTAGGAGTAGGGTTAGTAATAGTGAGTTAAAAAACCCTGTCATGAAAATTTGACTTGTGGCGAGAGCATGAAAATAAAACGTGAAACTGCGCTGTGTGTAACAGGGCCCTACGTGCCTTTATAATGTTCACAAAAAAAATTGATGGACTGAGGTACCGCAGTAGTCTTTATATCACAGCTGCTAGATATGTTTAGCATGATTTAAGGCTGTGTTACACTGTGACAGAACAGAAGGATGAGTTGCATGTTTAAACATTTTCTTTCTTCTGCTGACAAAATTGTGTAATGTAATGGTCCCCCATGGATTTGGGGCTCTGATGAATACATGATGTCACATTTCCACCAGCAGCACATGGCGGATCGATTACCCCCCCCCCCACACGGGAGGGTTTGCTTTTGTCTGAAAGTATTGCATCATATTTTGTCGCTGTTCATGCGTTGGCCTTGTGCTGCATTCACACCGGGCGCGACGTGAGCGACAGGTTGCCATGTAATCCCTATGGAACGACGTGTTTTGGCGCCAAGTCACGCAGCGTGACGCGATGGACGCAAGTGAAGCGATTTTGAGTGATTGGCGTGTTTGTGGCGCAATATTGTGTTGCATCACGTCGTGAAAAATTCAAACTTTTTCGTCTCTGCGCGCCTCGATGACCAATCAGGGACTGAATATGTAGTGACGTGGAGATGTCTGGAGTTTGACTGAAGATTTCCTGCATCTGGTAGCAGCCTGTGAGCAGGACTTAGGTCTCTTTTGTCCTTTATTTCACAATTATGACAGAGTTTTTGGAGCGAGCAGCAGCCCCGCAGCAGCAGGAGCAGAGTTTCTTTTTCTTTATATGTTACGTGCGCATACGAGCGAACCGTCCATGGAGATTATTTTATTTATTAACTACACAGATGTATAATAAAGCAAATGGCGACTGGTTTCTAAACACAATTATGACAGAGTTTTTGGGGGAAGAGCGAGCTGCAGCCCCACAGCAGGCAGTGGAGTTTTTATTATTATTAATTGTTTACATGTGTGCGCGTGAACGGGACAGGAGGTACTCAAACTGGGTCCCACAGAGGCGGAAGGACCGCTGAAAGCAGCCGTCATCCAGACGCAGCTCCTGCAGAAAATAATGATACTCCCTGAATTTGGAATGTCTCATGATGTTTGTCAGCTTTCCACAACAACTCGCTCCGTGTGTTCAAGGTCTGTCATGTTAACTTGACTGACAGCCGGAGCCGGCGAGCGGAATAGAAGCTCCTCCTATTTGATGACGTACCGGGGCGAATTTTCGCAGCAAAAGCAGAGCGACACACCGGGCGATGGAGGCGCGTCCGTTGCCACACGACCCCCGCGAATTTGTACCGTTTGATCGCGCCCGGTGTGAACGCGGCATTACAGTGAAGACCTCAAACAACTCTGCTGCGTGTCCTTGCCAAGAGAATCTGCCAAGTGCACTGAGCTATATATATATATATATATATATATATATATATATATATATATATATATATATATATATATATTTGTTTTTATTATTATTATTAAAAAAAAAAAAAGGATTCAAAAACCACACATTGCTGTCTTTTTCTTCAGTAGTCTGATGTGGAACAGCCAACCGCTGCATGCTACTGCATCAGTGGAACTGTCCTCTCTCTGATCATGCATAATTCACATCCCATACAAAAGCTATGGCTAGTCAGAAGCACAGTGTGAAGGATCGGAGAGCGACAGGATATAAACTTAAAGCCCCCTGACACAAAGCCCCCCTGCACAACTTTGATGCACGCACATCGTCATGACAATCCCACCTGCTGTGTTCCCAGCTGGATGCTGTGCTTTGTTCCACTGGATGCTGTGCGCTGGATGATGAATATATAAAATAATTATTTTATAGTGGATTAATCATTTTCTCTGTGAGTTGGCTGTTGAAAACGGCTTTTATCGCTTCCTGAATCACGGAGGACTACTCCAGCTGGAGCTGTTCTCACGGGCAGCGAACGAGCTGGAGAAAGCATTTGGAGCAGTCTAAAAAGTCTAAACTTGTCGTATTTACATTGTCATGGCTTGGTAAAACAGTTGCATGTTCTTTCCTTCTTGTGTGCAGCTGTAAAAGTATGTTTATGATAGATTTAACATCTTATTGTTATTCAGACAAGCTGCACGCTGATGCAGTGCACTGACGCAACCACTCACACTATTCACTTCTTTACTCGAGTTGACGAGCTGCATGTAGTTTTGGCAAGTAGATCGCGCAACGTTGCACAACATTTATGCGTGAAAGATTTTTTTTTTTTTTGAACATTTCAAAAGTCACTTTGCGCAATTGCACGCACCAACGCCCCTCTCGTGTTCAGTCTACACCAGTTAAAGATGAGCTTGCTCACTTTAACTTAACTTTTACTCACGAGTTTGCATGCATGCACTTGAATGACACAGTGTGCAAGTGCATGCATCAAACTTGTGCAAGTGTCAAGGGTCCTTTACAAGTATAGTAAAAGTAAATGACAAGCAGAGGAAAAAATGGTAAACATGCAGGCAGCGGGAAAGCTTTCTGTCTCAAGTCAGCTTAAAGTTTTGAGCATGTGCAAAACTTTTTCACAGGCCCCGCGGACATCAGCTGAAAAACAAACACAAAGTGATCAGCTCCTCATACATTTCCGTCATCTGTCAAGGTGTGACATGGGCTTTAGTAATTTTACTCGACACTACAGACCAAAGAAAGTTCTTATTTGTATGTTGAATGCCATGTTTTTTTTTTCCTCTGTCACTTCTCAACTCATTCTGTAGTGTGTTGATTGAATCTTACCAGAGTTTGCCTGCTTTTGGATGGAGACCACCCTCCGGTAACAGTGTTTTGTCCAGTTATTTTTGGTGCAGATCTAAGTGTGTGTGTGTTTTTCTTTTTCTTTTTGGTGTTAACATATTCCCAAACAAACCCAGCCTGGGTCTGAATCACACAAGACTGAGCAAAGAAATCCATTGTGCTTCTTGCAAATGGGCAGCGCTCTGAGAGTGACTGAATCGTGTAACTGTTCCTCAAGGCTGTACAAAGAATAGTGTCTCTTCACTTCCACTGTGGAAATTTATGGTTACTGAAGGAAAAGAAAAGCATACTAAAATGTTAAACTAATGGAAATAGTCAGTCCTGCTGAGCTGTATGTAAGGCTCTTAACCTGAATCAGTTTACTTTCCTTCCTTTTATAATTTTACATTTTTCCTCATTTATGTTGTATATTTTACAGAACATTTATGTAGTTATAGGAGCATGTGCATAAAAATTGGTGGAGTGATAGGATGAGAGGATGGTCATGAATCTAAATAAGCTGGCTTGACCAGCTGTTACTGTTATGTCTTTTTGGAATTCTGTATTACTATTTACTAGTGGTTGCTTGAAAATCGTTTGTTTTTCCTTTCCTTCCCTGTTAAGTAATTTGTCTATGCTGTTTTTCTGTTGGACGGACTTTGACTCACTCATCCCTTTTCTGTTCTCCAACTCATTCACTTTATCTTTGCTTCTCCTTTCTTAGGATGCAAAGCTCTTTGGGGCTTTTGTTTTTATCTCAGCAGAGCTAGCAAAGAGTCACCATAGAGACTGGACCGGGCAAACCCAAAGAAAGCAAGAGGATTGTTTTGAACTGGAGAGAAGGATGGTATGAGTTAGGTGGCAGAAAAAGGGGAGGAGTTTATTTTCCTCGTGAAGAAATGGGAAATAAGGTGAAAGGGGAATGCCTGATTCACATGAGCGCTGGAACAGAATATGCTCATGCTATAAACTTTTAGCACTGCCGGTTCCTCTTATTGATGAATGTTTTTTGCTGCCCTCACAGGAAAATTGTCAGAGTAAAACAATTAAGACATTTTACACACATCAACACATTAAATCGGTTCTCATGAATAGAAATTATTTCTCAAACCAGCAAGTCTCCCCCACCCTTAGTAGTTTGTGTGTAGCTGAGGAGTAGGTGTGTGTAGGAGAAAAGAATGAACTGGATAAAAACAGAAGAAGCACATGCATATAAATGAAGCCAGTTCAGCTGAGTATATTCAGCCTTACTTTAATTAAGAATATTTTGTACTCTTTCATAATGCCCAGTCAGTGTAGAAGGATGGCATGAAACACCTACCCAGCATCCTTAGTTTTCATATTTGGCCAGTGGGTGTGTTTCTTTTTGTATTATGATGGAAGTATCACAAATAATAAAGTACTTGGAGAGCTCAGCGGGGGTGTATACATGCGGTTGAAAGAGTCTGTATGAAAGAGTATGTATTTTTTTTTTTTTTTTTTTTTTTTTTTTTTATATACGTTATTATTTATTAAGGTCAAGCTCCACTTTGTAAAACCAGTGTTGCCAAACCACCTTCTAATATTGTTTGAACTAAAACAATAAAGTTTTGTGTTGACTAAGGTGATTCAGATAAATAAGCAGCCCTCATGTATGTACACATTGTTTTTGTTTTTTTTACCCTTCTCCTAAGGTCTTTGTACCACCTAAAAAGCATACTACTAACTAACACAACACATCCACATTTTATTAATCAAATCAATTTTATTTATATAGCACCAAATCACAACAAACAGTCACCCCAAGGCGCTTTATATTGTAAGGCAAAAGCCATACAATAATTACAGAAAAACCCCAACGGTCAAAACGACCCCCTATGAGCAAGCACTTGGCTACAGTGGGAAGGAAAACTCCCTTTTAACAGGAAGAAACCTCCAGCAGAACCAGGCTCAGGGAGGGGCAGTCTTCTGCTGGGACTGGTTGGGGCTGAGGGGAGAGAATCAGGAAAAAGACATGCTGTGGAAGAGAGCAGAGATCAATCACCAATGATTAAAAGCAGAGTGGTGCATACAGAGCAAAAAGAGGTGAATAAAAAGAAACACTGGGTGCATCATGGGAAACCCCCCAGCAGTCTAAGTCTGTAGCAGCATAACTAAGGTATGGTTCAGGGTCACCTGATCCAGCCCTAACTATAAGCTTTTTCAAAAAGGAAAGTTTTAAGCTTAATCTTAAAAGTAGAGAGGGTGTCTGTCTCCCTAATCCGAATTGGGAGCTGGTTCCACAGGAGAGGAACCTGAAAGCTGAAGGTTCTGCCTCCCATTCTACTCTTACAAACCCTAGGAACTACAAGTAAGCCTGCAGTCTGAGAGCAAAGCACTCTATTGGGGTGATATGGTACTATGAGGTCCCTAAGATAAGATGGGACCTGATTATTCAAAACCTTATAAGTAAGAAGAAGAATTTTAAATTCTATTCTGGAATTAACAGGGAGCCAATGAAGAGAAGCCAATATGGGTGAAATATGCTCTCTCCTTCTAGTCCCTGTCAGTACTCTAGCTGCAGCATTTTGAATTAACTGAAGGCTTTTCAGGGAACTTTTAGGATAACCTGATAATAATGAATTACAATAGTCCAGCCTAGAAGAAATAAATGCATGAATTAGCTTTTCAGCATCACTCTTAGACAAGACCTTTCTAATTTTAGAGATATTGCGTAAATGCAAAAAAGCAGTCCTACATATTTGCTTAATATGCGCATTGAAGGACATATCCTGATCAAAAATGACTCCAAGATTTCTCACAGTATTACTGGAGGTCAGGGTAATGCCATCCAGAGTAGGGATCTGGTTAGACACCATGTTTCTAAGATTTGTGGGGCCAAGTACAATAACTTCAGTTTTATCTGAATTTAAAAGCAGGAAATTAGAGGCCATCCATGTCTTTATGTCTGAAAGACATTCCTGCAGTTTAACTAATTGGTGTGTGTCCTCTGATTTCATGGATAGATAAAGCTGGGTATCATCTGCGTAACAATGAAAATTTAAGCAATGCTTTCTAATAATACTGCCTAAGGGAAGCATGTATAAAGTGAATAAAATCCGTCCTAGCACAGAACCTTGTGGAACTCCATAATTAACCTTAGTCCATGAAGAAGACTCCCCATTTACATGAACAAATTGTAATCTATTAGATAAATATGATTCAAACCACTGCAGCCCAGTGCCTTTAATACCTATGGCATGATCTAATCTCTGTAATAAAATTTTATGGTCAACAGTATCAAAATCTGCACTGAGGTCTAAACAGGACGAGCACAGAGATGAGTCCATGGTCTGAGGCCATAAGAAGATCATTTGTAACCTTCACTAATGCTGTTTCTGTACTATGATGAATTCTGAAACCTGACTGAAACTCTTCAAATAGACCATTCCTCTGCAGATGATCAGTTAGCTGTTTTACAACTACCCTTTCAAGAATTTTTGAGAGAAAAGGAAGGTTGGAGATTGGCCTATAATTAGCTAAGATAGCTGGGTCAAGTGATGGCTTTTTAAGTAATGGTTTAATTACTGCCACCACAGAAGCCTGTGTACATAGCCAACTAATAAAGATAGAGTGATCATATTTAAGATCAAAGCATTAATTAACAGTAGGGCTTCCTTGAGCAGCCTGGTAGGAATGGGGTCTAATAGACATGTTGATGGTTTGGAGGAAGTGACTAATGAAAGTAACTCAGAACAATCGGAGAGAAAGAGTCTAACCAAATACCAGCATTACTGAAAGCAGTCAAACATAAAGATATGTCTTTGGGATGGTTATGAATAATTTTTTCTCTAATAGTTAAAATTTTATTTGCAAAGAAAGTCATGAAGTCATTACTAGTTAAAGTTAAAGGAATACTCGGCTCAATAGAGCTCTGACTCTTTGTCAGCCTGGCTACAGTGCTGAAAAGAAACCTGGGGTTGTTCTTATTTTCTTCAATTAGTGATGAATAGTAAGATGTCCTAGCTTTACGGAGGGCTTTTTTTATAGAGCAACAGACTCTTTTTCCAGGCTAAATGAAGATCTTCTAAATTAGTGAGACGCCATTTCCTCTCCAGCTTACGGGTTATCTGCTTTAAGCTGCGAGTTTGTGGGTTAAACCACGGAGTCAGGCACTTCTGATTCAAGGCTCTCTTTTTCAGAGGAGCTACAGCATCCAAAGTTGTGCTCAATGAGGATGTAAAGCTATTGACGAGATAATCTATCTCACTCACAGAGTTTAGGTAGCTACTCTGCACTGTGTTGGTATATGGCATTGAAGAACATAACAAAGAAGGAATCATATCCATAAACCTTGTTACAGCGCTTTCAGAAAGACTTCTACTGTAATGAAACTTATTCCCCACTGCTGGGTAGTCCATTAAAGTAAATGTAAATGTTATTAAGGGAATACTGTTAAGTCTTCAATTTCTATGCCATATGTCAGAACAAGATCTAAAGTGTGGCTAAGGTGGTGGGTGGGCTCATTTACATTTTGAGCGAAGCCAGCTGAGTCTAATAATAGATTAAATGCAGTGTTGAGGCTGTCATTCTCAGCATCTATGTGGATGTTAAAATCACCCACTATAATTATCTTATCTGAGCTAAGCACTAAGTCGGACAAAAGGTCTGAAAAATCACAAAGAAACTCACAGTAACGACCAGGTAGACGATAGATAATAACAAATAAAACTGGTTTTTGAGACTTCCAATTTGGATGGACAAGACTAAGAGTCAAGCTTTCAAATGAATTAAAGCTCTGTCTGGGTCTTTGATTAATTAATAAGCTGGAGTGGAAGATTGCTGCTACTCCTCCTCCTCGACCCGTACTTCGAGCATTTTGACAGTTAGTGTGACTTGGGGGTGTTGACTCATTTAAACTAACATATTCATCCTGCTGTAACCAGGTTTCTGTAAGGCAGAATAAATCAATATGTTGATCAGTTATTATATAATTTACTAACAGGGACTTAGAAGAGATAGACCTAATGTTTAATAGACCACATTTAACTGTTTTAGTCTGTGGTGCAGTTGAAGGTGCTATATTATTTTTTCTTAATTTTTATGCTTAAATAGATTTTTTGCTGGTTATTGGTGGTCTGGGAGCAGGCACCGTCTCTACGGGGATGGGGTATTGGGGGGATGCCAGGGGGAGAGAAGCTGCAGAGAGGTGTGTAAGACTACAACTCTGCTTCCTGGTCCCAACCCTGGATAGTCACGATTTGGAGGGTTTAATAAAATTGGCCAGATTTCTAGAGATGAGAGCTGCTCCATCCAAAGTGGGATGGATGCCGTCTCTCCTAACAAGACCAGGTTTTCCCCAGAAGCTTTGCCAATTATCTATGAAGCCCATCTCATTTTTTGGACAACACTCAGATAGCCAGCAATTCAAGGAGAACATGCGGCTAAACATGTCACTCCTGGTCTGATTGGGGAGGGGCCCAGAGAAAACTACAGAGTCCGACATTGTTTTTGCAAAGTTACACACTGATTCAGTATTAATTTTAGTGACCTCCGATTGGTGTAACCGGGTGTCGTTACTGCCAACGTGAATTAAAATCTTACCAAATTTACGCTTAGCCTTAGCCAGCAGTTTCAAATTTCCTTCAGTGTCGCTTGCTCTGGCCCCCGGAAGACATTTGACTATGGTTGCTGGTGTCGCAAACTTCACATTTCTCAAAACAGAGTCGCCAATAACCAGAGTTTGATCCTCGGCGGGTGTGTCATAGAGTGGGGAAAAACGGTTAGAAATGTGAACGGGTTGGCGGTGTACACGGGGCTTCTGTTTAGGGCTACGCTTCCTCCTCACAGTCACCCAGTCGGCCTGCTTTCCCGGCTAGTCGGGATCTGCCAGATACACACACACGCACACACACACATACGCACACACACGGTGGTGTACAGGGGGCTTCTGTTTAGAACTACGCTTCTTCCTCACAGTCACCCAGCTGGCCTGCTTTCCCGGCTGCTCGGGATCTGCTGGGAGACAGCTAACGCCGGCTAAGCTACCTTGGTCCGCACCAACTACAGGGACCTGGCTAGCTGTAGGATTTCCCAAGGTGCGGAGCCGAGTCTCCAGTTCTCCCAGCCTGGCCTCCAAAGCTACGAACAAGCTACACTTATTACAAGTACCGTTACTGGTAAAGGAGGCCGAGGAATAACTAAACGTTTCACACCCAGCGCAGAAAAGTGCAGGAGAGACAGGAGAAGCCGCCATGCTAAACCGGCTATATGCTAATAGCTGCGCTAAGCTAGCGGATTCCTAAAAACACACAAAGTGAAGAATGTGAAAATAATTTAGAGGTGATTCAGCAGAGAGGGTGCTTTAGTTAAGGCACGTGAAGATTACACTGTGAAATAAATCGTTATCTAGCTCAATCTAATTACGCAGATTAAACAGCTAACAGATACAGCAAAACACTGCTGCGCTCCGGAACAGGAAGTGATACAATACCGCAGTGAGAGCCAACCACCCATTCCATTAATGGAAATAACATTCTAAGTAACTAAATACCAAACACATAGATACATTTTTAGAGCTGCATTTCTTTCTTTTTGTTAAACCGGGAGAAATGCAGTGATCATTACAGCACTACAAGGACAGTGTCACCTTCCTGTTGCCACAAAAGTGATGCAGGCAAGGCAGGGTGAGGGCTTGGTAGGTAGAGACTTTTCAGTGACGAAAACAGATGGGACTCAGTGAAGCAACAAGAAAGAGAAGGTGGACAGAAAGCATTGCCAACACTTATGGATTACGGTGACCTCATGTTTAGTAGTAGAGTGCTCACTGTAGCAAACACATGACTGTTAGTGAAGAAGTGAAGACATGAATATAATGCAGTGTGTGTGTGAAGGAATGAGAGTGTGTTCTAGCCCTGCGATAGACTGGTATTCTATCCAGGATGTACCCAGCCTTGCGCCCTGTGACTGTTGGTGTCGCTAACCAAATGATCCCCCCTAAAAATCAGTCCCCCGTTCCTTCACTGCGCATGCGTCATTTCTGAGTGTTGCCAGCAAATCACCGATTATCACCTTGTTTCTCCTTAAAACGGCCTTGTTGCTGTTTCAAACTGCACTCCAGTGATCATCTGTCTGTGACAGACATCTGAAGCTTTTGTACAACAATTATTTCCACATAAATCCAGCATTATTTTATCATAATAGATGGGGGAGTGATCAGAGCATGTTGCACATACGTCATTTTAGAACGTCTGTAGCGATTCACCGATTATTGCCTAATTTTTGCTTAAAACGGCCTTGTTTCTGCTTAAACCTCAGTTCAGAATTATTTAAGAGGTTTTACATTGTCATCTGATGGTTAATAATCACAATATTCCCTTTGATCGCTTTGGGTGTAGAGAGTCAGACTTGGAGAGTCAGTGTCAGACATGCTGCTGTGGCGGTCTGATTGCTGTCCTTTTATTATGAAATAATGCTTAATTTATATGCAAATGATTGTTGTACAGAAATTTCAGATATCTGTCGCAGAGATAGATGATGACTGGAGTGCAGTTTGAAGCAGAAACGAGATGACAATCGGTGAATTGCTGCTGATGCTCCGAAATGATGCATGCCCAGTGAAGACAAGGCGGACCAATTTTTAGAGGTGACCCTTCGGTTGGCAACACTGGGATTGGCTTGTGCCCAGCTGTGTATAGCACCCCACCCCCGGCAGAAAATTGCTGATCGGGAACTGGGAAACGTTTAGTCCTTTCATGATTTTATTAAAATAAACAAAGAAACATTACTTGTAAGTTTTGAGCAATACACAACTAACAAGTACAATGTACAATATCGAACTTTTCTGTTTCTGTTGTAACTGTTTCTTAGTTTTGTATGATATGTTGTACAGATCAGAATCGCCTTTATTGTCATTGTAATTTGCATTACGAGATTTGAGTACAACTCCAAAAAGGTGCTTTCCGTGGTGCGAGTAATTTTTAGCCAAATAAAAGATAGTGAAATTTAACGGTAAATTATTTAGAGTATATGTACAACTAATATAAACATAACGTAAAATTAAATAAAATAAAATGTGGACCAAGTAAAATGTAAAACGAGAATTATAAACTCTGGAATCATATTGCACATGGTTTACAGATATTGCACAAGAAACTTGAAAGGTGCGGATTAGAGTGATTTGTTATTGTTCAGTGCAGTGATCGCTCTGGGGAGAAAGCTGTCCCTGAGATCAGGGTAGATGGATGGCCAAAACAAACTTGTCTATTTTTCTTTTGTTTTTTGGTTGTCAGGGTGATAGTCTTGTCCCATCTGACTGATTTCCTGAAAAGTCACTGCATGATACCAGCGGCTGTCTGAAAAGTTGAGAGGTTTTCAACTTAAAGCGCTTGGAATAGCCAAACATAAAAATAAGCTGGGTGTGGTGCTTTTTCCTCTTTGGCTGCATACACTCTTTTCCTTTGGAACTGTTGAAAAAGATGCCACTGCCCGGGGAAGGGGGGGGGGGGGGGGCTGCTGTATGGACACATGCCCCTTGTGAATTAATATCATTCATCATTCCACAGTCTACATACTAATTTATTTGTTATGAAACCTGTAAATACACTTGTCTTTGTACAAATCAGTGTCAACCTCTTGGCCTGCCTCTGTTATCATCCCTCAACCTTAATCATTTCTCTGTTTTCTCTCGGTTGCACTTTCTTAGGCTTGTACCCAAATCTGGAGGACCTCAGCGATTACATGGGTCTGAAACTGAACAGTGAGGAAGTCCAGATGAACCTGGCCTTATTACCAGTGGCTGACAGTGTAAGTGTTTATTGAGTGTCTATGCAAAATGAAAGAACACTTTTTTTTGAATGCAGCTTCAAGTTTTCACTCAATTGCATGTTTTAGTGTAGCTCTTTTGGTGGTGCAATTGGATAAATTTTTTTTAATTTTTTTATTTCTTCCTTCCTGAGTGCATTACGTACGTGTTGCAGCATTATAGTTCTTCTGTGCTCTAATTTTTTTTAGTCTTCTTCTGTCATAACTTTTTAAGGAGATGGTGGGGGAATGTGTACACTGGCGCATGTGTGCATCCATTAATTTGCACTTTTATGCAAATTTTACATTACTTCAAATCTGATTTGACTTGGGACTTAAAAAATAAGCCCATGGAGGTTGTTGCTTTGGTTTACCTAAATCCTGTTAAATGTCTGTCTACTTCTAAGAAGCTGCCAGGTTGTTTTGTTTTTGAGTAATCTTTGAAATACTGACATTCATAACAAACAAAATATGATCATCCATGTAACAACAGATGAACAGTATAACCGCATAAAGGTACATCATCAGAAGTTGTTTCATCAGGTATTCAGAATAGTGTCCAAATTGGTTAAAATGTGTATCTTTTAAACATTTAATCAAAAAGGATCAGACTTGAGGGAAGAATGTCTGAGCTATAGTTTTTTTTTTTTTTTGTGAGAGCACAACATGTCCATGTTCTTGGTGATCGGCATTATTGAGTCACCACAGGCCTAGAGCGACGTGTGGGAGGGTGTGAGCTTTCCACTCCTCTGCTGTTTTTGGACTTGTTTTTATCTGGGTCCTACAGATGCCATGGCTCTCATGGCACCAAAGCTTGTTGCATGATTTTCAGCTCTGTGTTCTGTACCATTTGGTGATGATCCTTGTGGTGTGTGTGTGTGTGTATGTGCGCGCGTGCGCGTTATTTAAATGGTTCATAAATATCATTGTTCTGGTCCAAACATGTGACTGGCTATGCCAGAAGTGCTGGAACACTATTGATGTTTGTTGAGATGTTCTTGTTTTTCTTTACTTTTATACGGCACTAAAACTGATTCACCAACGTAAACAATAGACAGGGAAATTTGAAATTAACAGGCTTGTTATAGATTTGGATACTCTGTTCTCTCACTCCGAAATGGTTGGTGAAAAATGTGAGGGGGCACTATAATTACTGAAAATCTGCTTACAGTGGTCAGATTTGTTTCATATGTTTTTTTTATTTAACCTTTATTTAACCAGATTAGTCCCATGTGTGTTTAAACATTGTAATTGTCATTTGTCATTGCATTTGATATATGCTCTATGTAATGGCATGTAATAAGTCCTCTGTAGGACCTAAGGCATGTTGGTGCCGTTGCTTATCTCTCTAGTCATAGTGTGACATGGATGAGAGACTACGACAATGCAGATTGTCCAAAGACACCAACAGGTAGCATTAGCTGTGTACCATGTCTATTTCTGCCTGGGAAACATCTTTTCTGTTTTTGCTAAATATTTCAACTCCCCAACCCAAGTTAACAAGTACAAATGTTAGAATTGTTTTTAAAATTTTATTTATTGGTGAGCATCATGGGTTAGATGTGGACTGGTTTTGCTCTCTTTTATTTAAAGTGCTGTGTCTCAGTCACAGGCTTGCAAAAATGGGTTCAGATTATTATTATTATTATTATTACTAGTGTGTTGCCCATGGGGATCCATAGGCTCTAGAGTGGGTAGTGTTTATAAAATAGGTAGTTGATATTTTTCAGGGGTTGGTAATACATTAAATCAAATCAAATCAATTTTATTTATATAGCGCCAAATCACAACAAACAGTTGCCCCAAGGCGCTTTACATTGTAAGGCAAAAGCCATACAATAATTACAGAAAAACCCCAATGGTCAAAACGACCCCCTGTGAGCAAGCACTTGGCGACAGTGGGAAGGAAAAACTCCCTTTTAACAGGAAGAAACCTCCAGCAGAATCAGGCTCAGGGAGGGGCAGTCTTCTGCTGGGACTGATTGGGGCTGAGGGGAGAGAATCAGGAAAAAGACATGCTGTGGAAGAGACCAGAGATCAATCACTAATGATTAAATGCAGAGTGGTGCATACAGAGCAAAAAGAGGTGAATAAAAAGAAACACTCAGTGCATCATGGGAACCCCCCAGCAGTCTAATTCTATAGCAGTATAACTAAGGGATGGTTCAGGGTCACCTGATCCAACCCTAACTATATAAGCTTTAGCAAAAAGGAAAGTTTTAAGCTTAATCTTAAAAGTAGAGAGGGTGTCTGTCTCCCTAATCTGAATTAGGAGCTGGTTCCAGTTTAGAGGAGCCTGAAAGCTGAAGGCTCTGCCTCCCATTCTACTCTTACAAACCTAGGAACTACAAGTAAGCCTGCAGTCTGAGAGCGAAGCGCTCTATTGGGGTGATATGGTACTATGAGGTCCCTAAGATAAGATGGGACCTGATTATTCAAAACCTTATAAGTAAGAAGAAGAATTTTAAATTCTATTCTGGAATTAACAGGGAGCCAATGAAGAGAAGCCAATATGGGTGAAATATGCTCACTCCTTCTAGTCCCTGTCAGTACTCTAGCAGCAACATTTTGAATTAACTGAAGGCTTTTCAGGGAACTTTTAGGACAACCTGATAATAATGAATTACAGTAGTCCATCTTAGAATAAATAAATGCATGAATTAGCTTTTCAGCATCACTCTTAGACAAGACCTTTCTATTTTAGAGATATTGCGCAAATGCAAAAAAGCAGTTCTACATGTTTGCTTAATATGCACATTGAAGGACATATCCTGATCAAAAATGACTCCAGGATTTCTCACAGTATTACTGGAGGTCAGGGTAATGCCATCCAGATTAAGGATCTGGTTAGACACCATGTTTCTAAGATTTGTGGGGCCAAGTACAATAACTTCAGTTTTATCTGAATTTAAAAGCAGGAAGCAAAGCTTGTATGAGTTGGAATGGTGTGTGATTCCAGAATGTTTTTAGAATCTTACACCTCAACCATTTTTAGAAGACTAACTCGACACTTTTATTTCCTGTTAATTATGTAAATTTTGAATGTTAATTTACTGTCTTAATGTATTTAAAAATTGTTTGGGTGCTCATCATATACACTATTATTATTATTTTATTTTTCCTTGTATTTTGTCAATTGTTTTTAAATGGACAATAATGGAAATAAGTATTTGCACATTTTTGTGTCATTCATATATTTTTAATGCAATTGTATTGTATATGTACTTACGTTGAACTTACTAAATAGTTATTCACCACACTCACACTTTTAATACACTCGCACTTTTAATATAAATATGACAGAAAGTAGTTAGCAACATCCATTGTTCAGTGTTGTTAGCTAATATTCGTAGCTTCTCCAAAAATATTAGTACTATCAACGTTCTGTTTATGCAGCGTTACAGTTCTTTACTCTATTTTTTATAGTCTTCAGCTGTCATAACTTTTTAAGGAGATGGTTGGGGGGGGATGTGTACAATGCACCTTAAATCAGATTATCATTAAGTCCACAACAGGGACTGACAGTTCAGTGAATTATGGGGCATCTACTCTTCTCTCATCCTTTTATGAGAGTATGTTTGAGGATGTCGTAGGGTCAGTCTAAAGTCACTGTGCAGTAACTCATATATTTCTTCTGTTTTTTGTTTTTTCACTGGAAGAGATTTATTTGAATCCTTCCACATTTGATCCAGCATTTTTTTTTTTTTTTTTTTTTTTTTTTTTTATATCATATGAATTTTAATGTCTTCCTGTTTTTGCAACGTGCCTCTCAACTCAGGTCTTAGAATTTCTCTCCTTTTGATCCTTGTTTTTATTTTTCACTCTCTTCCTTCTCAGCAGGTGGCCGTACCCTCCAGTTACGGTGTGGGAGGTATGGTGCGACCAGTGACTGGGTCAGATGTTGGCATTAGAAGAGCAGAGATCCGTCCAGGTCTGCGGGAGATTATCCTTTGTAAGGACCAGGATGGGAAAGCTGGACTCCGTCTTAGAGCCATTGACAATGTGAGTCTGTACCCCAAACTCGGCTTTTCTTATACTAATTTTTTATCCCAGATTGATTCATTAAAAAACAGAAGAAGAAAAAAGTTGGAACTCTGTGACTTCCTCATCCACTCTATGTAGCTTCAAGAGCAGGATTGAGTCAGATCAAGATAAACTTCATTATGTGTAAAAACATCTTTTTAAGCCATCACTCATCATATTAAACGCACTCTGACAGATGTGTTTCTGTTATACACTAATGTTCGTGGGAAATCTGACACTTTTTTTTTTTGCATGGATTAAACAGCAGTGCCAGACCGGAAGTATTTTTACTCGAGGCCAAAATATGGCCATTGGGTATTGTGAAGGCCTTGTGTCAGTCAGTCCAGTCCTATTACTGCCAGATGGCTGAACCTGACCTAGTTTAAGAGTTCAAAAAGTAACATTTTTATGGTCATGCGGCAGAGGGTTTTAGCATTGTGTTTTATAGGGATCGGTATTGATGAGATTTTATCAATATCGATGCCATTATCAATTCGACTTATCAATCCGTTTCTTTATTGATTCCATTATTAACCTGTTGTGAATTCTCTGTGTACTAAAAGTAGGCTTTACAGGTTTTCTATGTCAACAACATTTTCTCGAATCTTAAACTAAATATGAAATTGGTCACTGTTGTCACTAGCATGACATGACCACTTGCAGAAGTGTAAATTTACTGAAAGATTTTGTGGCATGGCTTTAGCCAGGACCAGGGAAATTGTTCAGTGCATTTTAAGCAGGAAGTCCTTCAGATGCAGCACAGTGGGAATCAAAGCACCACAAAACCGCAAAATACCACATGTACAGTGGGAAGCACAAAACTACAAAATCAACATGCTATACCGACACTGCACCAGGCAGTACGAGCAGATCTTCAAACAGCACTTTGCTGTCCGCCTACTGTAAAATGTCATTGCAGCTGGTGTTAAAAAGGTCTTAGTCTTAAATCGGTCTTTCCTTAAGCTGTAGGAACCCTGTAAATAAATGATGTATTTTGATGCTCATGCTTTGGTAATTGGATACTTGTTTGAGTTAATTATTTAGTTTGTGTTGTGTTGCACTAATACAGCGGGTAACTTGTAAAGACTGAACTGAGTCATTTGTATAGTAGCAATAAAACACACACAGCACACTTCTCTATTGCATGTAATCCATGAAATGAGAAGGCATCATAGTATCCAGAGAGATGGCTTTTTCTATCCATGCGTTGAGCAGTTTCAGGCCAGTTGGAGGGAAGACATGAAATGAATGTTTCAGCACGTTTTTTTCATTGCTGTGGTTTTGGTTCTACAGTTGTTCCTTTTTGTGTCCATTAGCAGCTCCCGTTCTCTCTCCTTCATCTTTAGGATTGATCTCACTGACAGTAATTTATTTATTTTTTTCCTCTTTCCTCTCTCAGGGAGTGTTTATCCAGCTGGTTCAGGCTAACTCCCCTGCAGCTCTGGCTGGACTGCGCTTTGGTGACCAGGTCCTTCAAATCAATGGGCAGAACTGTGCTGGCTGGAGCGTAGACAAGGCCCACAAGGCTCTGAAGGCTGCATCTGAGACCCGCATTGAGCTTGTTGTTCGGGACAGGTGAGGGCTGTCAGTGAGTTAGGATCTGTGTGTTTTTGGTCATAATCTAAAAATTTTTTTTTGAAGGTGTTTTTGTTAACGAGCAAATTTTTGATCCAGATCTATCTGACCTTACAGGAAACTGAAAACATTGGACAACCCTACATTGTGTAAATAGTTGTATTTATTCAGAACAATATTAGTCAGTTCCCCTACTGACAATGTTCTAGTTACAGTGCTCATGCCGTAAGGAGAGGCTTATCAGTGCATCAACGTAAGCACCAGTAAGTTGCCAAAAAATATAAACATGTTTCTAAAGCTAATGTAGTGAACGTTTAAATGTCTGCCATGAGTTTTATTGTCAGATTCACAGTAAGCATTTTTTTTTTCTCTTAAGCATGCAGCTCCCTCTGCAGGTTGTTTCATCACTCAGATTTCATTTGCAGTTTTTGCTGCTTAAATTAACACTGTCTATATCTGTATTTGCCTCTATCAGAAATTCAGTTTTACAGTTAGATCCATACGTAGTTGGACAGTGATGCATTTTTGCCCCAACATCACAATTTAGTTTAATGAAAGATTCAAGACATACCTGTACTGTACAGTTTAATCTTTATTTCAAGGGATTGAACAAACATACTGCAGTAACGTTTAGAAATTAGACGTGCGTATGTATGTATGTACGAGGTCTGTTAGATAATAAACCGACCCTTTTTTTTTTTTTTAATATATGGATTTGAATGACGTGCGATTGCACCAATCATGCTTGAACCCTCGTGCGCATGCGTGAGTTTTTTCACGCGTGTCGGTGACGTCATTTCCCTGTGGGCAGGCCTTGAGTGAGATGTGGTCCAGCCCTCTCGGCTGAATTCCTTTGTTTCACACGCTGCTCGAGACGGCGCGCGTTGCTTTATCAAAATTTTTTCTGGACCTGTGAGGAATATCCGAGTGGACACTATTCGAGAAATTAAGTTGGTTTTCGGTGAAAAGTTTAACGGCTGATGAGAGATTATGGGGTGTTTCTGTCAGTGTAAGGACTTCCCAAGGAGCGGGACGTCGCACAGCGCTTCCAGGCGCCGTCGTCGGCCTGTTTTGACCTGAAAACATCCTAATTTAAGGCTTAATTCACCCAGGACGTTGTGAGAGAACAGAGAAGATTCAGAAGAGGCCGGCATGAGGAATTTATGTGGACATTCCACTGTTTAAGGACATTTTTTAATGAAAGACGTGCGCGCAAATTCTAGAGTCGTTGCCGTGATGACTCGGCGAATCTGTGTGCGCCGCAACAGGAAAAACACCTCTGTGTTGAAAACCATTTGTAAAATTCAGGCGGCTTTTGATGGCTTTCAACAAGTGAGTAACTGAGAAATTGTTTAACAGCTTGGGCATGTTCCAACTTGCCCGTTAAGGTTTCCAACGGAGGTGTTTTTCCTGTCGCGACCCCCCACGGTCGGGTCCGGCCCGACATGCGACTCTGCCCGCACGTTCTTTCATTACAAAATGTCCGTTAACAATGGAATGTCCGAATAAACTCCTCATGCCGACTTCTTCTGAAAGTTCTCTGTTCTCTCACGACTTACTGGGTCAACAGAGCCTTAAATTAGGATGTTTTCAACTTGAAACGGCAAGACGCTGCCACCTCGAAGCACAGATCGCCGTCAGGCGCCGTGGGCCATCCTTACGGCGACACTACCAGACCAATATCTCTCATCAGCCGTTAAAATTTTTACCGAAAACCAGCTGAATTTATCGAATGGTGTCCACTCAGTTGTGCCTTACAGTTTTGAAAAAATTTTGATCAAACAAAGCAGCAGTCTCTGAGCCATTCCTAAACAATGAAAAAATCGATGAGAGGGTGGGCCACTCCTCACTCAAAGACTGCCCACAGGCGAATGACGTAATCGACAGGCGTGAAAAAACTCTCGCATGCCCACGAGGGTTCAAGCATGTCTGATGTAATCACACGTGATTCAAATCCATATGGTTTTTGAAAAAAATAATGACGGACGGATACTTTTCTAATAGACCTCGTATATGTATCACAGAGAAACTGGAGAGAGCTGACATTTTCCATTTGCTATGTTTATGTATTGTTGGGTCAAGGATGAATGCTCTGTTAACAGAAAGTTGATAGGATTAGTATTTTTGGAGAAATCAGCAATTTTAGCTAACCAGTAAATAATGGACATTGTGCTGCAACACACTATGGAAGTTCACAGTTTTTGGGTTTTAATTGTTATTATGGTTCATGTTAGTTTAACAGTGTTGTGTTTTTGTAGTTCATTTGGTTCAGTCAGTTTAGTTAGGTATCATGTTGTCATTACCAAAGAATATTGCTTTTGTTGTCTTCCGCTACCATCTCTTTTTCTGTGTGTGTGTGTGTGTGTGTGTGTGTGTGTGTGTGTGTGTGTGTGTGTGTGTGTGTGTGTGTGTGTGTGTGTGTGTGTGTGCGCGTGTGTGTGTAAAAAATTAAAAGCACCTGCAGAAAAAACAAAAAAGCTCTGCATGTGTATGACTGGTGATGGCTGACATTTGCCATTTGGGTCAAGGATGAACGGTGCCAAAATGGAACATTGATGGGACTAATTTTTTTTTTTTGTTTTTTTTTTTTCTTTAGAGAAACTACTGATATTAGCTAATTTTGTAATTACATTCTGGACGAACACACCATTCCAGCACGGAGCAGTGAAATATCTTTATATTAAAAGCATGCATGCATAATTTTTATTTTGTAAGTACATAATATAATTGTAAATACGTTAAAATACAAGGATGACATAAAGTGTAAACGCGTATTTCCATTGTGTTCCAGTTAAAGACTAAATAGAGGTAATAATAAAAAATATTACTACTACTACTACTAATAATGTTAATGGAGATAATAATAGTGTGTATATGATAACAACAACCTAAATGATTTATAAATACATTAAGACAGTAAATTAACATTAAACAAAATTACATAACAGGAAATAAAAGGGTTGAGTTCCTTTTCTAAAAATTGTTGAGGTCTAAGGTTCTATAAACCTTCTGGACGCACACGCCGTTCCAATTCATTATAGAAGCGTTGCTTACTTTACCACCCTTGAAAAATGTCAGCTACCTATTTTAATATATATATATATATATATATATATATATATATATATATATATATATATATATATATATATATATATATAAAGTGGCCTTTTATTGTGGGCAGTCTAAGGCACACCTGTGCACTAATCAGCATCTTGGTATGGCACACCTGTGAGGTGGGATGGATTATCTCAGCAAATGAGAAGTGCTCACTATCACAGATTTCGACTGGTTTGTGAACAATATTTGAGGGAAATGGTGATATTGTGTATGTGGAAAAAGTTTTAGAACTTTGAGTTCATCTCATACAAAATGGGAGCAAAACCAAAAGTGTTGCGTTTATATTTTTGTTGAGTATATATACCAGGTCTATTAGAAAAGTATCCGACCTTATTATTTTTTTCAAAAACCATATGGATTTGGATCACGTGTGATTACATCAGACATGCTTGAACCCTCGTGGGCATGCTAGTTTTTTCACGCCTGTCGGTTACGTCATTCGCCTGTGGGCAGTCTTTGAGTGAGGAGTTGCCCACCCTCTCGTCGATTTTTTTTTTTTTTTTTTTCATTGTTTAGGAATGGCTCAGACTGCTGCTTTGTTTGATCAAAAATTTTTCAAAACTGTAAGGCACAACTGAGTGGACACCATTCGATAAATTCAGCTGGTTTTCGGTCCTGGGTGAATTAAGCCTTAAATTAGGATGTTTTCAGGTCGAAAAAGGCCGACGACGGCGCCTGGAAGCGCTGCACGACGTCCCGCTCTGTGGGAAGTCCTTACACTGACAGAAACACCCCATAATCTCTCATCAGCCATTAAACTTTTCACCAAAAACCAGCTTAATTTCTCGAATAGTGTCCACTCGGATATTCCTCACAGGTCCAGAAAAAATTCTGATAAAGCAACGCGCGCCGTCTCGAGCAGCGTGTGAAAGGAATTCAGCCGAGAGGGCTGGACCACATCTCACTCAAGGCCTGCCCACAGGGAAATGACGTCACCGACACGCGTGAAAAAACTCACGCATGCGCACGAGGGTTCAAGCATGATTGGTGTAATCGCACATCATTCAAATCCATATAGTTAAAAAAGAAATAATAAAAGGGTCGGTTTATTATCTAATAGACCTCGTGTATATATATATAAAAAAATAGACAGTGGTGGGCACAGATCCACTAACTGCTAATTATCAAACATAATGTTTTCATTATTGGATTAGCTTTTCAGATAACTTTGAAAACCATCATCGGACCAATTATCTTCTGATAAGTTTTGGTCCGCTAACTTTTAGATCGCTAACACCACTATCACCCAAGTCATCCAGAGGCATACAGTTTTAACTTATGGTTAAAATTTTAACCAAACTAATTTCGGACATGTTATTTAAATTAACGTCACTTTTGAAGTTTTAGAAAGTGAAAACATAAGCTATATGTTTTAGTTTTAAAGTATTGCACTAATTTTGAAGTTTTTAGTGTGGATATGCTGTGTCCAGGTGCATTATGGGTAATCTCAGTACAGTCATGACAGGAGAAATGCATTTGAGACGCTCTGATCAGGCGCGACATGGACAACAGCATTAAACCCTTTGTATATTGTGCCTAAAACTCTCGAGAATATATTCTCTGGGTTTATAGATGTTGTTATTGTGTTTGTTTTATGTAAAAATGCCAGAAGAAGCTCAGATTGCTTCTCCATTATTTTCAGTTGGAATCACTGTGAGTTGCAATCGATTCCTGTTTGCTTTATAACGTCCTGCTTATTGTCCTACAACACTGTTTGTCATCATTGTTCCAGAGTAATGTATATAAGATGTCTGAAATTCGGTTTGTGTTTTTTAAATTACACACAGATTAAATGTTGCACAGGGATTATTTGGAATATTTGTTTTGGCAAGTTTTCACGGTCTCTACTGCCATCTACTGGCCAGTAGTGTTCATGGCAGTATTCACCCTAAGTATTGAGATATCCCATAATCCTTTGCACGCCTGAGAGTTGTTACAGCCTCTTACAGCAGCTAAAGAAATTAAAATATACATTTTGGTTGTATAATCATTTACAATTGTCGACGTGGATTCTGTTGTTTAAACCGCAGCAACTCTCTAGTATGCGAACAAAATAAAAGAAAAACAAAAATTGGTACGCAAAGGATTATGGGCAAGGGTCTGAACATCTGGGCGCCAGTAGATGGCAGTGTTCTATGCATTTTGACCCTGGTTATATCAGACGTTAATCACAACTTGACTTCTGGCTTTTGCAAATGGCTTTTTTTTTAATATATGAATAAAATGACATTTTACAAAAGCACATTTATATGTAAATACCAACACACACGTCACATTAACATGTTGGTTTTTACATAGAATGAATGAGTCAACCAATCGGTGTTCGCAGAGGCTCATTTACCCATAATCCCTTGGGCATCTGTGTTTGTTACAAAACTTCAGAATTAGTGCATTATTTAAAATTAAAAGATATGCGTTATTTTAACTTTGTTCAAATGACAGAATTGACATTAATGGAGTTATTCTATCGGATTAATTTTTTTAACATCAAAACCGTAAGTCAAAACTGCTTTATTTTCTAAGACCTTTGCCTCATGGCGACACTGCTATATTCTGTTAAGGAATAATGACGTGTGGGTGGGTGGAGTTCTCTGCTCCTCTCAGCTGCTTCACTGCTGCAAGCTATGTAGTAAACAGGAGCTTCCAGCAGCGGGCAGGGTGCACAAAGACAGAACTGCTGTCTCATTGTTTGCGTCTGTGGTCGCCTTTAATGCTCTCACTTGTCCAGGTGGTTTCCATAGTAGAGAAGCTTGAATCTTCGACTGGACTGGGTTGCTTGACGCGAAGACATTTCGCTTCAAATCGCAGAAGCTTCCTCAGCTAAAATTCTTGCTCTGGAAGTCTGACTTCTGTCTGACTCTTGTAGAGAAGAATAAAACAGAAGCCAACAAAAGCTGGAGTTTTAAACCTAACCAGACCCCTCCTACTGAGAGGCAGACTGCTATAGGCTAGTGACTAAACAATAGCTCTAATTAGCAACTATTGTGCTTTAGTTAGCACACCAAATGACAGGACAGCTGTCCCTCTCCCTCGCTCCATGTACAGATTGGAATGGAGCGAGTGGAGAAGACAGCCTTGACGTCTTTCACGAGCATCTCTCCCAGTCACTGGTTCAGATATGTTGTTGACACATGGGTTAAAATCAAGCAATAGCAAGTTGAGGACTTTACAGAACACATCAACTCGGTGGACACCAATATCAAGTTCACACGTGAGGATGCCAGAAACAACCATTTAGCCTTCTTGGACTGTGATGTTACGATTGGAGACAACAGGCAGCTCCAGACAGGGGTTTACAGAAAACCATCTCACACTGACCAATATCTGCTCTTTGGCTCAAACCACCCCCTTGAACACAAGCTCGGGATGATCAGGACGCTTCAACACAGAGCCCTACAGGTGCCCACAACTGCGGAGGGAAGGGCTAAAGAACAACATGTCCGGAAAGCCCTCATAGTATGTGGGTACCCACGATGGTCCCTGGACAAAGTACAGAAGTCCCAGAGAACAAAGAGACCAGATAGACTGGAGACGGAGACAAGAAGAAGAGGAGTGTCTCTCCCTTATTTAGCAGGAGTAGGGGAAAAACTACAGAGGATCTTCAGACAGCGCAAAATCCCAGTTTACTTTAAACCGGTTAACACCTTGAGACAGAAATGAGTTCACCCTAAGGACATGATCCCTAGTTACAAACAGAGCAATGTAGTGTATTCTATCAGATGTCAGGAAAACTGTAACGAACACTACATAGGTGAAACGAAGCAACCTTTACACAAAAGGCTATACCAGCACCGCAGAGAGGGCGAAGCAACCTTTACCACCTTAAAGACACTAACCACACGTTTGAGGACAAGGAAGTTAAAATATTAGCCAGAGAGAAGAAATGGTTTGAGAGAGGGGTCAAGGAGGCATTCTTTGTGAAACGTTTGAAACCCAGCCTTAACGGGGGAGGGGGTCTGAGACACACTTTATCCCCTGTTTACAATGGGGTACTCAGGTCAAAGGAGTTTCAGTCTTTTGTTCATGGTAATGAGTCATTCACGTCATCAAGGGAGCCATCAGAAAGGCATCCATCCCATCATTAGAGGGACAGCTGTCCTGTCATTAGGTATGCTTTTTGAGGAAGCTTCTGCGATTTGAAGCGAAACGTCCTCGCGTCAAGCAACCCGGTCCAGTCGAAGATTCAAGCTTCTCTACTACGGAGACAATACTGAAAGTTATTGGTTAGCTATAGCTTCTAATAAATGTTTGGGTGGTTTATCAGTTGAGGTTTATAAAAGCTAACTTTTCAGTTAAGCTGATTAGCTGTTATTGAAGCTAACCTTTTGGTTAGCTGTGCCCACCACTCTGTGTGTGTATGTATGTGTGTGTATATGTATGAAGGGTTCAAATGCAAAACCCAGTATCTCCAGAACCATAAATTTTTAGTTGAGGCCAACATGTACTAGGCTGTCAAGGGGACCATCAGTGTGCAAAATATGAAAGAATTTGAACAAACTGTTTTCATTTTATTGATGAAAGTCTGCATTTCTGAATATAGTTTCCTTTAAACCTCAACTGCGTTTTTCTCCATTAAAAAACAAACAAACTGGGTTTTGCATCTAAACTCTTCATATATATATATATATATATATATATATATATATATATATATATATACACGAGGGCTGTCAATAAAGTTACGGTCCTTTTAATTTTTTTCAAAAACTATATGGATTTCATTCATATGTTTTTACGTCAGACATGCTTGAACCCTCGTGCGCATGCGTGAGTTTTTCCACGCCTGTCGGTGACGTCATTCGCCTGTGAGCACTCCTTGTGGGAGGAGTCGTCCAGCCCCTCGTCGGAATTCCTTTGTCTGAGAAGTTGCTGAGAGACTGGCACTTTGTTTGATCAAAATTTTTTCTAAACCTGTGAGACACATCGAAGTGGACACGGTTCGAAAAATTAAGCTGGTTTTCAGTGAAAATTTTAACGGCTGATGAGAGATTTTGAGGTGATTCTGTCGCTTTAAGGACTTTTCACGGTGCGAGACATCGCACAGCGCTCTCAGGCGCCGTCGTCAGCCTGTTTCAAGCTTAAAACCTCCACATTTCAGGTTCTATTGATCCAGGACGTCTTGAGAGAACAGAGAAGTTTCAGAAGAAGTCGGTTTCAGCATTTTATCCGGATATTCCACTGTTAAAGGAGATTTTTTTAATGAAAGATGTGCGGACGGGTCTGCGCGTCAGGACGCAGCCGCCGCAACGCTCCGCCACAGGAAAAACACCTCTGTTGAAAGCCTTAAGGACAAGTTGGAACATGTCCTGCCTGTTAAATAATTTCTCATATACTCACTCCACTGAAAGCCATCAAAAGCCGCCTGGATTTTACAAATGGTTATCAACACGGAGGTGTTTTTCCTGTGCCGCCGCACCGCGTCGGCTGCGTCCCGACGCGCGGACCCGTCCGCACGTCTTTCATTAAAAAAATCTCCTTTAACAGTGGAATATCCGGATAAAATGCTGAAACCGACTTCTTCTGAAACTTATCTGTTCTCTCACGACGTCCTGGATCAATAGAGCCTGAAATGTGGAGGTTTTCAGCTTGAACAGGCTGATGACGCCGCCTGAGAGCGCAGCGCGACGTCTCGCACCGTGAAAAGTCCTTAAAGCGACAGAATCACCTCAAAATCTCTCATCAGCTGTTAAAATTTTCACTGAAAACCAGCTTAATTTTTCGAACCGTGTCCACTTCGATGTGTCTCACAGGTTTAGAAAAAATTTTGATCAAACAACGCGCCAGTCTCTCAGCAACTTCTCAGACAAAGGAATTCCGACGAGGGGCTGGACGACTCCTCCCACAAGGAGTGCTCACAGGCGAATGACGTCACCAACAGGCGTGGAAAAACTCACGCATGCGCACGAGGGTTCAAGCATGTCTGACGTAAAAACATATGAATGAAATCCATATAGTTTTTGAAAAAAATAAAAAGGACCGTTACTTTATTGACAGCCCTCGTGTGTATATATATATATATATATATATATATATATATATATATATATATATATATATATATATATATATATATATATATATATATATATATATATATATATATATATATATATATATATCACCGGCCTCGGAGGATGTTCATTCAGTTGTTTAATTTTTTTTTAGAAAAAAAGCAGATCACAGACATGACACAAAACTAAAGTCATTTCAAATGGAAACTTTCTGGCTTAAAGAAACACTATAAGAAATCAGGAAAAAAATTATGGCAGTCAGTAACGGTTAGTTTTTTAGACCAAGCAGAGGGGAAAAAATATGGAATCACTCAATTCTGAGGAAAAAATTATGGAATCATGAAAAACAAAAGAACGCTCCAACACATCACTAGTATTTTGTTGCACCACCTCTGGCTTTTATAACAGCTTGCAGTCTCTGAGGCATGGACTTAATGAGTAACAAACAGTACTCTTCATCAATCTGGCTCCAACTTTCTCTGATTGCTGTTGCCAGATCAGCTTTGCAGGGTGGAGCCTTGTCATGGACCATTTTCTTCAACTTCCACCAAAGATTTTCAATTGGATTAAGATCCGGACTATGTGCAGGCTATGACATTGACCCTATGTCTTTTTGCAAGGAATGTTTTCACAGTTTTTGCTCTATGGCAAGATGCATTATCATCTTGAAAAATGATTTCATCATCCCCAAACATCCTTTCAATTGATGGGATAAGAAAAGTGTCCAAAATATCAACGTAAACTTGTGCATTTATTGATGATGTTATGACACCCATCTCCCCAGTGCCTTTACCTGACATGCAGCCCCATATCATCAATGACTGTGGAAATTTACATGTTCTCTTCAGGCAGTCATCTTTATAAATCTCATTGGAACGGCACCAAACAAAAGTTCCAGCATCATCACCTTGCCCAATGCAGATTCGAGATTCATCACTGAATATGACTTTCATCCAGTCATCCACAGTCCACGATTGCTTTTCCTTAGCCCATTATAACCTTGTTTTTTTCTGTTTAGGTGTTAATGATAGTTTTCGTTTAGCTTTTCTGTATGTAAATCCCATTTCCTTTAGGCGGTTTCTTACAGTTCGGTCATAGACGTTGACTCCAGTTTCCTCCCATTCGTTCCTTAGTTGTTTTGTTGTGCATTTTCGATTTTTGAGAGATATTGCTTTGTTTTCTGTCTTGACGCTTTGATGTCTTCCTTGGTCTACCAGTATGTTTGCCTTTAACACCCTTCCCATGTTGTTTGTATTTGGTCCAGAGTTTAGACACAGCTGACTGTGAACAACCAACATCTTTTGCAACATTGCGTGATGATTTACCCTCTTTTAAGAGTTTGATAATCCTCTCCTTTGTTTCAACTGACATCTCTTGTGTTTGAGCCGTGATTCATTCAGAATTGCGTGAGTCCATAAGTTTTTCCCTCTGCTTGGTCTAAAAAAGTAACCGTTACTGACTGCCACAATTTTTTTTCCTGATTTCCTATAGTGTTTCTTAAAGCCAGAAAGTTGCCATTTGAAATGACTTTAGTTTTGTGTCATGTCTGTGATCTGCTTTTTTCTACAAAATTAAACAACTGAATGAACATCCTCCGAGGCCGGTGATTCCATAATTATTGCCAGGGGTTGTAGTAGTGCTATGTCACTAAAAAGATTAATCCAGGTTTTGAGTATATTTCTTATTGTTACATGGGAAACAAGGTACCAGTAGATTCTCACAAATCCAACAAGAACAAGCATTCATGATATGCACACTCTTAAGGCTATGAAATTGGGCTATTAGTAAAAAAAAGTAGAAAAGGGGGTGTTCACAATAATAGTAGTGTGGCATTCGGTCAGTGAGTTTGTCAATTTTGTGTAACAGGTGTGAATCAGGTGTCCCCTATTTAAGGATGAAGCCAGCACCTGTTGAACATGCTTTTCTATTTGAAAGCCTGAGGAAAATTGGACGTTAAAGACATTGTTCAGAAGAACAGCGTAGTTTGATTAAAAAGCTGATTGGAGAGGGGAAAACTTATACGCAGGTGCAACAAATTATAGGCTGTTCATCTACAGTGATCTCCAATGCTTTAAAATGGACAAAAATACCAGAGATGTGTGGAAGAAAACGGAAAACAACCATCAAAATGGATAGAACAACAACCAGAATGGCAAAGGCTCACCCATTGATCAGCTCCAGGATGATCAAAGACAGTCTGGAATTACCTGTAAGTGCTGTGACAGTTAGAAGACGCCTGTGTAAAGCTAATTTATTTGCAAGAATCCCCCACAAAGTCCCTCTTTTAAATAAAAGACGTGCAGAAGAGGCTACAATTTGTCAAAGAACACATCAACTGACCTAAAGAGAAATGGAGGAATATTTTGTGGACTGATGAGAGTAAAATTGTTCTTTTTGGGTCCAAGGGCCGCAGACAGTTTGTGAGATGACCCCCAAACTCAGTTCACAGTGAAGCATGTGACAAGTGACAAAGTTTTTAGTGACAAAGTTTTTTAATTCGGCACACAAAATATTCAAATAGAAAAAAAATGAACAATTCCACAAACAAACACAGACAAAACTAGTGAGTCCGAAAGGGTGTGGGCTGAAGCAAAGCTTATTAGCGCCCACCCCTGCTAGTACAAGTCCAACAATTCTAATCAGTCATATTTGCATAAATATAAATTCACTACTACATGTCGACACACAGACATACACATCAATATACTATTCACTTATAATTATATTTATATAGTACCAGATCATAAGAAAGTCAAATCAAGGCACTTTATGCCAGTAAGGACTAACCTTACCAACCCCCAGAGCAAGTACTAGGCAACTGTGGTGAGGAAAAACTCCCTATAAGGAAGAAACCTCAAGCAGACCAGGCTCTTGGGGGTGACCCTCTGCTTGGGCTGTGCCACATATACCTATATACATACGTATATACTTTACAAACATAAATATATACATACATATACACAGTCACTTATATACATATACATATACACCTACCCATATCTATATATCTACATACGCATATACATACCCACACATTCAAATATACAATAAGTCCCACTTATAAATTGAACATTCCATATAAATCAAATTATATTTGCTTCTTTGTGATGCTTAGACATAATGTTCTTTTTGAGTAGTTTCTTAAATCTCACTAAGGTACTACTCATTCTAACCTCTGTTGAACATTTGTTCCATTTCCTCACCCCAACCACAGACACACAAAAACCCTTTACATTTGTTCTTACTGGTGGTTTCATAAAAATTGCACAACCTCTTAAACTATATCTGGATTCCCTCAATCGGAACAGACTCTGGACATGTCTCGGTAAGGCTTGGTTTTTCGCTCGAAATAAAGTTTGAATTGTAATGTAATCGACCAAATCAATGAATTTTAATAAATTTAAAGACACAAATAGAGAATGAGTTGGTTCACGATATTGTTTATTGCAGATGATTCGTATGGCTCGTTTTTGCAAAAGGAATATTGGATTGGTATTTGATTTGTAGTTGTTTCCCCATGACTCAACACAATGTCATATATGGTACCATCAGAGAATGATATAAAGTAAGTAACCCTTCTTGCGGCAGTAGGTCTTTGGCTTTATACAAAATGGCTATAGTTTGACAATTTTGATTTCACATAATTTATATGTGGTTTCCAGCTAAGTTTATTATCAATTATAACACCTAAAAATTTATTCTCTGTTACTAACTCAATTTCCTTATTGTTTATAGTTAAATTTTTACATTTGGGTGCCTGTTTATTTCCAAATATAATACATTTAGTTTTCCCAAGGTTGAGTGACAACTTATTAGCGTCAAACCAAACCTTAAATTTTTCCAGTTCTTTCTCCACTATGTCCAGAAGCTGTTCAAGATTTTCACCGCTACAGAACACAGTTGTATCATCCGCAAAAAGGACACATCTCAGTGAACTCGACACCCAACTTATATCATTTATATAGATTATAAACAACAAAGGACCCAGCACTGAGCCCTGCGGCACCCCACATGTGACATCCCTGAGTTCAGAATTTGTATTATTGAATTGAACATACTGAAATCTGCCTTGTAAATAACTAGCTATCCATTCATATGCCAGACCTCTGATTCCATATTTCTGCAGTTTACTTAATAGTATTCCATGGTTAATTGTGTCAAACGCTTTCTGTAAATAAAAAAAAAAAACACCTATTGTGTATTGTTTATTATCAATTGCAGTTGCAATACTTTCCACAAAGTCCATCAAAGCATGTGATGTAGTTCGAGACCTTCTGAATCCATATTGTTCTTCACAAATGATGTTATGCTTCAGTAAATAATCATTTAATCTTTTAGCAAATATTTTTTCCAAAATTTTGGAAAATTGTGGCAGGAGTGATATAGGTCTATAATTAGAAAATGTGTGTTTGTCACCAGTTTTAAACTTTGGCTATTTTCATTTGAGAAGGAAATTTACCAGTACTTAGTGACATATTGCAAATATAATTGAACGGTTTTACTATACAATCAATAACTTTTTTTTAATAAAGCCATATCCAAATTATTAAATCAGTCGATTCTTACTTTTTGAACCATGAACCAGATCAAGTATTTCCCTTTCATGAGTACCACCAATGAACATTGAAACAGATTTGTTAAACGTTGAATTATTTACCCAGACGTTATTAGTTGATGAGTCAATCTTACTGGCAAGATTTTTACCCACATTAACGAAGTATTCATTAAAGTGTTCAGCAATAGACTCGTCGTTATCAATCGTGATGTAGTTGTTACTCTGAAAAAATGAAGGATAATCTCTAGTTACTCTATTCTTTTTTACTATTTCATTTAATATGTTCCATGTGTTTTTGATGTTATTTCTATTTTTGACAAGTAACTCATAATATGTTTTTTTACTGAGTCTCATGATATTGATTAACTTCT